>NC_029778.3:30515610-30563173 GCF_000817695.3 Arachis duranensis | reverse complement strand
CAAAAGTGATCAAAAGATCAAAAGATGATCCAAAGATGAAAATACAATAGTAAAAGGTCCTATTTATAGAGAACTAGTAACCTAGGTGGTACAGAAATCCACTTCTGGGGCCCACTTGGTGTGTGCTGGGGCTGAGACTAAAGCTTTCCACGTGTGGAGGCCTTTCCTAGCGTCAAACTCCAGGTTATGACGTGTTTTGGGCGTTTAACTCCGGATCATGACGTTTTTCTGGCGTTTAACTCCAGACAGCAGCATGAACTTGGCGTTTAACGCCAAGTTACGTCGTCTATCCTTGCGCAAAGCATGGACTATTATATATTGCTGGAAAGCCCTGGATGTCTACTTTCCAACGCCATTGAGAGCGCGCCAATTGGACTCCTGTAGTAAAGTCCAGAAATATGATTTTTGCCTAAAAACTAATATTATTTTACTAAAAACTAACTGAAACATGCTAAAATCTACATGAAATTACCCCCAAAAAGCGTACAAAATATCCGCTCATCACCTGACAAGGTTCAAATAAAATGGATTACTAGAAATAACTTAGAAGAGACTGATATGAGGAAGTCGGCCCAACAAAAGCTACAAAAAGTAATAAAAGTGATCCATAAAAAGAGACCTGACAAGGTCCAAATAAAATGGATTACTAGAAATAACTTAGATTGAGACCGACATGAAGAAGTCAGCCCAAGCCGATCAAAAGGCAAAAGAGTTATAAAAAGTAAATCCATAAAAAGAAAACCTGGCGAGGTCCAAATGGATTACTAAAAATAACTCAAAAGATTCAACGAAAGAAGTCGACAGAACAGAAGGCGTGCGCTAGAAGGGACACAGCTCGACCCAAAGGAAGCCATGACCTCACCCAAAATCAAATTACAAACACAAAAGGAACCAAGAAAGAGGCCGGACAGCAAAGAGCTCCAACACTCTTGAGATTCCTAGAGGCTCTAAAGGGTTGCAAGCAAACACATCAAGAAGATAAGCAAAAGCTACTATGATAAAAGGCTCAAAAGGCCACTCAAGAGTCGACCTCAAAGAGCTCAAGAAAGTTACTTTGTTTTTCTAAATAAGGTTGCTAGGAAAAGCAAGCAAAACATCCATGTCCAGACCACAAGATACAAAAAAATAAGAGTTCAAAGACCCACAAACAGGGCCATAAAGATACTAAATCAGAAACTTACAAGGGATTCAAAGTCTCCCCAGAAGCGGCATCCCGGGGAGAAGGAGGACGAGTCGCGAGAGGGATGGCATCCACGGTCTCATCTGGCCGGTTCAAAATCTGGACATCAGGGTCCGACTCGGGATAGCCGACCTCAGTAGTAGGAGTTGAAGGAGCCGGGACAGGAGAGGCTTTAGCAGATGGCTCAGGAAGAGGGTCTACGTCTACATCATCATCATCCGAGCCATCAGGGACAATCTTTCCATCTACTACAATATTGTCCAAGCTGAATAGGGTGAGGTCGAGGTCAGGCACAAGAACTCGAACTTGAGCCTTCAAATTCTCATAAGCAGCATTCACGCTGCCTACAAGGTGGCCTTGGAGCTTAGTGTAGTCAGCCTGAACAGAGTCCAACCTCCCCCTAAGCTCTACCATCTCACCATAAGTTAAGATATAGCTATCCTTATGCTTTTGTGCCATCTCCTCAGCCAAATTCGCAGAAGCCACCACAACAGTAGCTCGAGTATTCTCACCCTCTAATTCTTTTTCCAACTTTTCCACCTTCTTCTCGAATTCCTCCTTCAGCCCTTTAATCTTATCATACTCTAACTTGGCCTCCTCCATGAAAGCCTTTGTAGCATGAACCAGAACATCCTGAGCAGTCCGAAACAAGGCCGCCCCCATATGTGCCATCTTAATGCTACTTCGGGTGATAAAATCCAAATGATGAAGAATGGAAACATCATCCGTAGGCACGGCACCATAAGGAGTAATCTAATGATCAACAAACCACACAGCATCAAAGTCGGGGGCATCAAGGTTAAAGGGCTTAACAGTCTTTTGCTTCCTTGGTGGAGGACCAGCAGTAGGAGAAGAGGTAGCAGCAGAGGTCTGGAGAGGATCAACCAAATAGACCTGAGGAGTTGGAATCATCTTCCTCGGCCTGGCAAAGCTTAAGATTGGCTTCTTAGGAGGAACTTGAGAATATCCCTCCCCTGCAGCCTTAGCCGAGATGTTTTGGGCAGCGGTAGCCTTCCTCGCCTTTTTGAAAGCCTTCATGGAGTCATTGTTTTTAACCATCTCTAAAAAAATACAGACCAAAGTCATAAATCAGAAAGAAAGGAGTAAAACTCAATGAAAAGGCTATTACAAAGTGTCCGAACTCAAGGGGTGAGAGCTACCAAGAGCATGGCACACCTGCAACCTAAGAAGGTATTATAGTTAAAAGGTAATAAAAAGATCGTAGGACAAAGGTGCACTCTTTTTCCTGAAAAAAGTTTTTTAATGAGGCACCAAGCCATGATTTGCAAAAATTACCAGACCTAAGAAGGGTGAGCACCCACATGTATATATTTGCAACTTTTCTATTTTTGAATAAAGGTTTTTCAGATTTTCTACAAATTCTCTTTATCAAGACGCATTAATCTGAAACGCAAAAATTCATCGCCCGATTATAAAGCTACAGATCGGAAAAAGTGAAAAACCAAATTCACTGCTCGATCACGATAAGGTCGACAAAGATGAAAACCGAATTCATCAAAGGTCAGGCCAAGAGAGGATCAAAATTGGCAAGATGAAAAGCAACATAGACAGAATAATGCAAGAAGTTATAAAAAGCGATCCATGAATAGAGACCTGACGAGGTCTGAAACAAAAATGGATCGCAAGAAATAACTTAGAATGGACCGACATAAAAGAAGTCAGACCAGGTCAAAGCGACAAAAAGTTATAAAAAGTAACCCATAGAAAAGAGGCCTGGCCAGCCCTAAAAATGGATTACTAGAAATAACTTAGAATGGACCGGCATGATGAAGTCGGCCCGACAAAGCTATAAAAAGTTATAAAAGTAATCCGTAAAAAGAGACCTGACAAGGTCCAAATAAAATGGATTACTAGAAATAACTTAGAAGGGACCGGCATGATGAAGTCGGCCCGACAAAGCTACAAAAAGTTATAAAAGTAATCCGTAAAAAGAGACCTGACAAGGTTCAAATAAAATGGATTACTAGAAATAACTTAGAAGAGACTGATATGAGGAAGTCGGCCCAACAAAAGCTACAAAAAGTAATAAAAGTGATCCATAAAAAGAGACCTGACAAGGTCCAAATAAAATGGATTACTAGAAATAACTTAGATTGAGACCGACATGAAGAAGTCAGCCCAAGCCGATCAAAAGGCAAAAGAGTTATAAAAAGTAAATCCATAAAAAGAAAACCTGGCGAGGTCCAAATGGATTACTAAAAATAACTCAAAAGATTCAACGAATGAAGTTGACAGAACAGAAGGCGTGCGCTAGAAGGGACACAGCTCGACCCAAAGGAAGCCATGACCTCACCCAAAATCAAATTACAAACACAAAAGGAACCAAAAAAGAGGCCGAACAACAAAGAGCTCCAACACTCTTGAGATTCCTAGAGGCTCTAAAGGGTTGCAAGCAAACACATCAAGAAGATAAGCAAAAGCTACTATGATAAAAGGCTCAAAAGGCCACTCAAGAGTCGACCTCAAAGAGCTCAAGAAAGTTACTTTGTTTTTCTAAATAAGGTTGCTAGGAAAATCAACCAAAATATCCAAGTCCAGACCACAAGATACAAAAAAATAAGAGTTCAAAGACCCACAAACAGGGCCATAAAGATACTAAATCAGAAACTTACAAGGGATTCAAAGTCTCCCCAGAAGCGGCATCCCGGGGAGAAGGAGGACGAGTCGCGAGAGGGATGGCATCCACGGTCTCATCCGGCCGGTTCAAAATCTGGACATCAGGGTCCGACTCGGGATGGCCGACCTCAATAGTAGGAGTTGAAGAAGCCGGGACAGGAGAGGCTTTGGCAGATGGCTCAGGAAGAGGGTCTACGTCTACATCATCATCATCCGAGCCATCAGGGACAATCTTTCCATCTACTACAATATTGTCCAAGCTGAATAGGGCGAGGTCGAGGTCAGGCACAAGAACTCGAACTTGAGCCTTCAAATTCTCATAAGCAGCATTCACGCTGCCTACAAGGTGGCCTTGGAGCTCAGTGTAGTCAGCCTGAACAGAGTCCAACCTCCCCCTAAGCTACCATCTCACCATAAGTTAAGATATAGCTGTCCTTATACTTTTGTGCCATCTCCTCAGCCAAATTCGCAGAAGCCACCGCAACAGTAGCTCGAGTATTCTCACCCTCTAATTCTTTCTCCAACTTTTCCACCTTCTTCTCGAATTCCTCCTTCAGCCCTTTAATCTTATCATACTCCGACTTGGCCTCCTCCATGAAAGCCTTTGTAGCATGAACCAGAACATCCTGAGCAGTCCGGAACAAGGCCGCCCCCATATGCGCCATCTTAATGCTACTTCGGGTGATAAAATCCAAATGATGAAGAATGGAAACATCATCCGTAGGCACGGCACCATAAGGAGTAATCTAATGATCAACAAACCACACAGCATCAAAGTCGGGGGCATCAAGGTTAAAGGGCTTAACAGTCTTTTGCTTCTTTGGTGGAGGACCAGCAGTAGGAGAAGAGGTAGCAGCAGAGGTCTGGGGAGGATCAACCAAATAGACTTGAGGAGTTGGAATCATCTTCCTCGGCCCGGAAAAGCTTAAGATTGGCTTCTTAGGAGGAACTTGAGAAGATCCCTCCCCTGCAGCCTTAGCCGAGATGTTTTGGGCAGCGGTAGCCTTCCTCGCCTTTTTGAAAGCCTTCATGGAGTCATTGTTTTTAACCATCTCTGAAAAAATACAGACCAAAGTCGTAAATCAGAAAGAAAGGAGTAAAACTCAATGAAATAAACAAGCACAACAGATACAAAGGAAGTCAGCCACTACCCAGCTCAGTCCGGAGAAGGGAGGGATCCCCTAGGAATTTCTTTGTATCAAGATGAGGAGGTTGCCCCCAAATATCTTCCAACACATTCACAAAAGCCTGCTCAACCCTATCAAGCATCTTCCACGAGTATCGAGATACCACAATATTCTTTTGCCAACACAAAGGGAAGGCAGGCTCATTATTCGATTCCAAGAAAAATGGTCGAGCTCCTTTAACAGCTCGGACCTTAAAAAAGTAATTCTTAAAGTCCCTAAAGGACTCATCATACATAGCAAACACTTTATGTCCCTGAGCAGACCGAAAGGAAATCCAAGAAGCTTTCTTTTTTGAGGAGATCACGGGCTTAGTCAAAACGAAAAGATAAAGAAAGAGAGTTTGAGAAGGTTTGACATCCAACTCGTGGCAAAGCAATTGAAAAATCTTAACAAAGCCCCATGAATTAGGATGGAGCTGGGACGGGGCTACATTACATGACCACAACAAGTCAGTCTCGAAAGAAATAAAAGGCAGGGCAATATTCATCTGGCTTAAAAAGTAATCGTAAGCATAAAAGAAGGGGCGTTCCCCCTGGGTGAGAGAAGGAAAGCAAACCCTCTCGTCAGAATCTGGCACCACCAGCTCGTAGTTCTTCTCCTGATCTCTACTACTACATATTCGGTGATGTTTTCTAAGCTCTATGCAAAACACAGAATTCACTACGGAAACACACATCAAGACGAGGGAGTCTAGCCAGTTCGACATGCCCTCAGGGACCTTGGAGTATGTCTCAACAATATTTTTGCGAGAAGACATGGGTCAACTAGTTCTACAGTAAGAAAAAGAAAAAGGGTTACTAAAACAAAATAGTTTGGTGATGTGTGAGCATCTTTTCTATCTTTTCCTAGTAAATTTGCATCTAAATTGTTGAGTTTAATAAAGAATTAATTATCTTTTAGCCAATATGGATGCTACTTTGAGTCTTTTGCAATTTTATTTAATTTAGGTAGCATTTGGCTGGATTTGATGGAGTTTCTGCAGCACAAGAATCAAAGGAGATGGCTGCGAGGAGCGACGCACACGCGTGCCTGATGCGTGTGCGTGATTTAGAGGTATCCATGGTGACGCGTGCGCGTGACGGACGCGTACGCGTGATTTGAAGATTTGCTTAGTGACGCGTCCGCGTGACTCGCAGAAAAGACCATCGACACGTACGCGTGACTGAGGTGTACGCGTGACATGCGCCACGTGCAGAAAACGTAGAAAATGCTGGGGTGATTTCTGGGCCCCATTTTAGCACCCAAAGTTAGGCGCGGATCTAGTGAAGCCAAGTGGTCCCCACGTTACAAGACGCGGAGTAGTTAGTTAATTCTGATTTAAATTCAAATTTGATTTTAAAATAGGAAAAGATATTATCTTAATTTTAAATATTAGATTTTAAATTAATTAGGATTAGTTATAAAAAGGGGAGACTTCTCTTCTATTAGGTAGATTCCATTAGAGGGATTCCATTAAGAAATTCTATACAAATTTACATTCCACATTCCATGAGCAACTAATCCTCCATTGTTAAGGTTAGGAGCTCTGTCTATTTGTATGGATTGATTTTATTGCTTTTTCTATTTTAATTCATGTGTGGATTTATAATTTAAGAATTGTTTTAGCTCTTTATCTTATGAATTTGGGTGGAACGGAAGTATGACCTCTTTCTATTTGAGTTCTTATAAAACTTGAAAAAGCTCTTTACTCGAACAACAGCTTGAAAACATATTCTCCCAAATTTTAATTATCTGGATTTAACGGGATACGTGACATATAATCCTCTTATTTTTGGGTAATTAGAATTTTTGTGACATATAAACTGGAATTTGAACTTCACCCTCTAATTGGAATTAATTGACCAAGGAATTGGCAGTTGATGAATTTTAGAGGAGACTAGGAAGGTTTAAGGAATTAGGGTCTAGTCATAAATAGTTTGCCATAAATTAAATCCTACATGATTAAAATAGTTAGTAAGAAAAGTTAATCCGGAAAAATAGATAACTCTGAAGCCTTAACTGCTTTCTCAATATTTTATTCCCAACTAATTTATCTGCCTGTCTTTAATATTCTGAATTTACTGTTAATGCTTTTGAACTTCCAAACACTATTTTCTGTTTGCCTAACTAATCCTATCTAACACTATTGTTTCTTGATCCATCAATCCTCGTGGGATCGACCCTTACTTACGTAAGGTATTACTTGGTACGATCTGGTGCACTTGCCAGTTAGTAGTGTGGGTTGTAAAATACCGCACCACTCGGGCAAGTCAAGAAAACAGTTTGGACAAAGTGCGGATATAACTCGATCTAAGGCATACAGGACAGAAACAACAGCAAAAGGAAACCCCAGGACTCACACCAAGGTCCAGGGGCATCCTTTGGAGGCAGTAACAAAGCAAGGATTCAGGAAAAATTTACAAGCCTAAATTTAACCACAAAATGTCATCAAAGTTACCATCTTTTTATAGCCTATCAGCAAAGGGAACTATCAACATCAAACGTGTTAAGGGAAAATCATCAAAAGATGCAATCTTTTTACAAGATCAAATAATTCGTTATTCCGAAAGCTCCAAAATCAAAAGAATATAGAAACAATAATGACATACAAAACCCTAACAACATCAATCATCAGGAAATAGCGAAAGGTCATGCAAATTGAAGAAGCCCTAAAAACAACGCACATTGCAGAAACGACCAAACAAACAGCAAGCAAAGAAAGATTCAAACTTTCCTCCCAAACAAAGACCCTAACTTTCTCAAAATCAGGCATAAAAAAAACGACGTGAAAAAAGAAGAGAAAGAAATAGGACCTACCTGTAGCAGCGAGAGGAAGATTGAATCAACGATGAAAACACCGCCAGACGATCACCTTTCAAACAGTAGAGAGAAAAGTCACAGGCGAAACAGAAGAGCCAAAAAGAAGTGGGGAAGTTACAGCGAGCACAGAAAGGGAAACTGAAAAAATGGAACCTTGAAAATTCAAAAGGAAGACACAAAAAGGAGAGTAAAAAGGAAATGGCAAAAGAGTTAATGAGCATTTAACCCTCGCACATTCCCAAGGAAAATGCAAGAGGCGCGTTCTAAAATTAAAAAGAGTGAGAAAAAACGCTCTGCATTCAAGCAGCTCTACAACAAAGATTAAAATGCTCGAACTCGGCTTCTCTGAAAGGATCGAAGTCCTAAAAAGGGACTCGTCCTCAAAAGGAAAGACCACGCTCAAGCAGGGGCACTGTTCATGCCCTGGGTCGAGCTGAATGACCTGGACTGATTGAAGACAAGTCAACCGACCTCTTTAGGTCAGGATTACCTGACCTCTTCTCAAAGAGCTCGGTCAAATCGCCAGAAGAGCCCAAAGAGGGCCCAAATGAAGGAACACGACCCAAGTCCAAAGGCAGCCCAAGCCTAGAAGGATAAGGGCGGTTCCCTTAAAGATAAGATGACTCCGCTCAAAGATAGGATAAGATAGTTATCTTATCTCCAGAAAAGATCACTCTACAATATTATAAATACACTGGAGTACCCAGGTATAACTCACACTCTGATTCTACTAAAAACCTGTTTAATACCCTTGCTAACTTAAGCATCAGAGTCCCTTGCAGGTACCACCACCCTTTGGTGACGAAGGATCAGCACCACCACCAAGTCCAACAAAGTCGGACACGGTTGCTCCGGCCAGCATCATCAAGTCGAACGCAACAGCTCTGACCAGTACAGAAGATCTCGTCCGAGATCGATCTACAGTTTCAGGTAACCCTCGGAACAGATACCAAAGTGCTCTTTCTCCACTCATTTGGTATCTTATTTGACCTTCAAATCTCATTAAAAAGTTTGGTTAACCAACCAATGCCTTTTTCTCCAAGGCTTTTCCAAACTTCAATTGGAATATTATCAAGTCCTACTGCCCTGCCTTTTTTCATCCACTTTAAAGCCTCTTTTACCTCGAAATCTTGAATCCTTCGATAGTAGTCAAAGTTTTGATCTTCCTCCCTCATGCATAACCGAACAAAGCCTGGAAGAGTCTTCTGTCCTTCATTAAATAACTCTTACAAGTAGCTCCTCTACCTTTCATTGATCTTATCATCTTGAGCCAAAACCTCTCCGCCTTTATCCTTTATGCACTTAACCTAATCTAAGTCTCTCATTCTTCTTTCAAGGTTCTTTGCAATTATATATATACCTTTTTCTCCTTCCTTTGTGCCTAAGGATAGAGATCATCATATGCTCTTGTTCTTGCTTCACTTACAGCCACTTTTATCTCTTTCTTAGTCGCATTATATTTTTTCCAATTATCTGCATTGCGGCACAAAGACCACTATTTAAAGCACTCTCTTTTTTCCTTTATCTTTTCTTGTACACTCGCATTCGACCACCAAAACTTCTTGTCTCTTGGTCCTATCCCTCTAGATTCACCAAAACTTTCTTTTGTTGTTCTTCTAATAACTTCTGCCATCTCCCTCCACATATCTTCCGTGCTTGCATCTCCTTTCCACTTTGCCTCTTCTCCTACCCGTCTTAGGAAGCTTTTTTGTTCCTCATCTTTCATCCACCACCACCTCATTCTTTGGTTCTTCATATGATGTCTTTTCTTCAATGTTTTCTCAACATGAAAATCCATGACAAGCATCCTATGTTGTGTTGTTAAACTCTCTCCCGGAATAATTTTATAATTAATGCAAAATTTTCAATCGACTCTCCCTAGAAGAAGTCAATTTGAGGGCTTGTCATGCCACTCGTATAGGTTATAAGATGTTCGTCTCTCTTTATAAAACATGTATTTGCAATGAAAAGGTCAAAGGTTGAAGAAAAGTCTAAAATAGTTTTACCTTCGGTATTGGCCACACCGAAATCATGGCCTCCGTGAATACTTCCACACTCAATCGCTTCTCTTCCAACATGGCCATTTAAATCTCCTCCAAAGAAAATCTTATCTCAGGAAGGTATGTCTTGGACCAAACTCTCTAAGTCCTTCCAAAACCTTATCCTGTGTTGCTCATCTCACTTGCGGTGCATAGGCGCTAATCACATGAAAAGTACCTCATTCCACCACAAGTTTGATAGAGATTATTCGATCACCCACCCTTTTGACATCCATTACGTCCTTCTTTCACTACTTATCCACGATAATACCTACCCCATTCCTATTCACGCCGACCCATATTGTTTCCTATAGGCACATGATGTTAATCTTTCTCCTTGTCATTGTATCCACCACTTCCATGAATTTTCCTGTTAGAGTGCCTATATTCCATGTTGCAAATCTCAACCTTCTATCACTCCAATCGTTACTTTTACCTTTTTCTTTGAGAACTAGCTTATTTACCATCATTCGTTCACGAAAATGTAGGTACCCTTGCTTATTTAACACTACACCCGGGCACTGATGCAGCGGCTACTACAAGATTCAAGCTGATTTGTGGAAGCTTTTTTCCTAATTTGTAACGGTTTGAAACCCCCACAAAAAGTTTTGTAGGAGTTTTTCAAACCTCTAAAATTTGAGATTCCATGAGCTTATTTGTGGCAGTTTTACAAAATCTCCAAGACATAATTTAGTGGTAGTTCTTTGTCTTTTTTGTGGGAGTTTTGAGTTGAATTTTTTGGCGAATTTTTGTTACAATTTAAAACCCCCACAAAAACTAAATTTTTAAATAAAAAAATTGCAGCAAACTGAATGCTTACAAACTATTTAAAATTGAAACTAAACAGATTTATAAGCTATAAACCACTATTTTTTATTGAACAAATTACATCAATCAAGTCAAAGATTATTTAACTTTGAATAATTCACTTAATTTACATTTAGGATTCAAAAGCTTCAACAACGCATGTGCACTAATCAAAACTGATCTCTAAATTCTTGGATATATGATCTATCTTAATATACAACTCAATGATTCTTACTTCTTTAACCTTCTTGTCTTGGACAATCGCAAAATTTATTTCTCCATGATCTCTGATAGCAAAGTGCTGAATTAATCTAAAACCTCCATTGTCGCAATCCATTGAGGGCAGTTAGATCCATAAACTCCAATTTGGGAGCCTTATGTATGATAAGAACAGAATTACCACCATAAATATTGATATGATTTTATTCAAGAGAAATGATTAAACAAACTTACAGGTTCAGCACCACATGCTCCTAAAGCAGAACCAATATGCAAAAACTTAATCATAAACTTCCTTGTATGTGTTCCAAACATATGGTCCTACCTATTACCATAACAAATTCATATCAATTAAAGATTTTTCTGACATGTAAATGAGTTGTCATAAAATAAAAGTTACCTTTCCATCAACAAATTTTTGCCACCCTAGCATTTCAGAATATATAAAAGTAAATATATATACTAGGCTATACCTAGCCCATGAAAAAGATGTAGAAAAATTAAAAAGAAAAAGGAACAAAAGAGATAATTTGGGACAAACCCAGAGCCTGGCTCCCCTTCTAACCTCTTCTACTCTTCATCACATAAAAAGGTCTTTCATACCTCATTGTGAATTGTAAACCCCATCCCTAAACAATTGATGGCCTTGGCTGTCTTCAACTCGATTCTTCTCATCCTTTGCCTTTGAAACATTCTCTGATCATGCATATTCTTAGACTTTGAGAAGATAAAAAATAGCACAAACTTAAAATGCATGAGAAGATAATAATCACCAGCATCAGAAAGCCCATATTTACGTAACACATATGTTCTCTTCTTCTCATGATCAATAATAGCAATCTTTGTAGGAGTGCTGAGATACATCTTGTCAATAGAATGTTTTGAGTTGAGAAAACAAGCTTATGGCCACATGATAAGATAATATAGTTCAATTGGCTTGTTCACTGTAGGGATCTTGAACTGTTTTTCAACCAAATCAATAAGTAATAATGAAAATTTTGAGAATAGGGACCAATTTAAAATAAAGACAAGCACATTAATATAAAACTCATATTGTAGTAAGACAAAACATGGTCCTAGCTCTTACCTTATAACTGAAATAAAGAAATATGTATGATAAGAAAATGTTAATGAAAATGGCTTTGTAAATTATGATTGAACTTAAATTACTTAAAAATATTCCAAGTTGTACACAAACCAATTCCGCTTTTACTTCAGTCAATTCTTCAGCATCCCTTATATAGAGCTGGAAAAACTGAATTCCGAGTCCGGTTGAAGCAACCTCTTCAACATTTGAAGTAGTCCATGATGACAGAGTCTAAAATAATCACAATACTAATTGTATAAATAGAGAACATAAAACCTTATAATTCAAAGCTCGTTAGGCATAAATATGTCACAGCTCAGAAGCATGTATAATATTTTTGAGTGATCATGAATGTCATTTTGTCTATATGGTGAACATTACTAAAAAAAAAGACAAATGAACATCACATGTAAGAGAAAATATAGCAACCAAGGAATACGGGTATAGAGAAAATAATTAATACAAGTATAGAAAAAATATAATAACCAAGGAATGGGTTATCTGCAATGCCTTCACCTAATAATCAAGCTAAGTAAGGTCAAATTCAAATTATGCGTAAAAAATTAATTGTGCGCATGTAAATACAATCATGTGCAAAAAATTAATCCTGCAGAAAGAATGCTTTAACAAACAACATAGTAGAAAGACAAGTTTTTATCAAATTGAAAGCAATGGCTAATTGCCTATCAAAAAAAGTGGTATATTACCTAGTTTACAAAGCTCACAAAAGTTCCAACTTTCCTATTGCATTAGCCATTTGCGGAATATAACTTCCTTCCTGTAAATCGGGTATTCTAAGAATGCAAGAATTAATTGGAGAAAAGAAAAAAAAAGAGTACTATAACACACAAAGAACGCATGCTTTATAAAACCTTAGAATATTATTACATTATATCAACCAAAATGACCTAAGATTAGCTTATATGAAATCATAAAAATTTTTACTATTAGCTTTAGATCAACTTACTTCATTAAACTCCACAATAGAACCAAGAAAATCAAGTATCTATCAAATCAAATGCCAAATTAATGAAAATGAGAAACAAAAAAAACATAACTTTCTCAGGTAAAAAAAAAATTAAGGTCTTTGATGAATGATAAACAAAAGATGCTTATATTATCAAAAATAATACCGAAGATGAATGTATGAACATACTGGGAGATAATACTATTTATTTTAGTGAAATGGCCAAATATGAAGTATTTAAGTAACATGTACTTCCATTATAAATAAACAGCGACAGAATAATCTAGAAACAATAAATGATTATTGAAATGGTTACGTTCTACACCAGTGTATTTGGTGTTGCTATACAATTTTTTTAGCCACTTCGATTATCCCCTTATCCCTTTACTCTATATGAAAAAAAATATAGAGTAAACAAAGTAAGTAACATAGCACCCAAGATTATTTAGAGAAAGAAGAAAAAGAAAAAGAAAAACCTAAGCATTATGTGATAAACATTTTCATTCAGCAGAGAAAGTGCAGTTTATGTGATCAGAAACGTAGCCAATTTGAAATTAACGAACACCTCATGCAACATAGATGCTTTTAAATAAAATCAAGTTTTTAGGATTTTAAATATATACATTAGTATCAAAGTAAAAGAGTGTCGCAGAATCAAAATTCAAAAATTAGCAAAAATCACTAATTCTTTACATATAATTGCTTAATTCAATTAGTAATCTATTATATGATCAGATTTAATTTAGAAAGAGCAAGTAAATGCATTCTCATTCACCAAACAAGAATTAATAAAATAATTAAGAGAATAAACAATTTATGAAATACTAGGAGTATTTGAGAAGTTGAAATAATGTTATCAACTAAAAGATAATAAAACTCATCGAATGTTATATCATATAGCAAAGTATTTAGAATATGAGAATGAAAAATAAAGAAAAAGAATAAAAAAGAAAAAGAGAAGGAGAACCAGAAACTAATAATGAGTGAAAAGAAGAGTGTACAAAAGGGATAGAATGCCGATGGAAAACACGAGAGTTATTGGCGGAGAAGAGTTGACCGAAGAGGTGCTTTCTCCCAATCTCAGAGGCTTTGGCGCAATTAGATCTGAAAATACATTGATGAAAGAGGCGCCTTGACTCGTTCTCAGTAGCTTTATGGCAGAAGCTAAAAGGAGGTGAAATCTAGCGGCAATGATGGTGGCAATGGCAGCAGAGGCGCGACAGAGATGGTAGTGGAGATGTCTATCACAAGCTTAAGATTTTGGTGAGCTCTCACCTTTTGTTCTTTCTGAGTGTTTTCTAGAATTTTGAAGGAGTTTTAATTATGTGTAGGTAACAGTGAGATTTTGTTGTTTGTTATTTTGTGGGAGTTATTAAAATATCATAGATAAAATATATTGTGGAGGTTTTAAATCTTTCCTTAAAAAAATTCACAAATATATGTAAATTTTGTAGTGGGTTCTTGCTCATTTGATGCTTTACATAAGCTATATAACACGTTGTTTTCAGACAACGACCTAGTTTTAGCGTAATAATATCTTTGATTCATGTCATAAAAAATTGAGTAAATTTTTATGTTAACAATCAAAGATTTAATACAATCTTTTTTTTATATCTAACCTTGAGATCAACTATATACTGTAAATATAACATAAATAAAGATTTTTTTTAATATGTCATTAATTTTAAATTTTTTTACCAAAATACCATCTTTTTGAAACTATTTACTCATATGTCAGCATTTTACCATGGTGATATCATGGGTGTTTTTTTTCGCAATCTCGAAGCGCCAAAGAAAAATAGTACCATTCAATACCAAATGCTAAACGCTTTAGCGCCTTCTACTTGGAAACACTGATTGGGAGCACGTTTTTCACACTGAAATCAATAAGTGCAAAAGCGCCTTGAGCGAGTGGACAAATAATGTACAATTTTGATTTATACAACATAATTAATAATTAATATAAATATAATATTATATAATTGGAATGATTGAATCATTAAAAGGATTATTTTTTATTATTTTTATCCATTTTTTAGTATTAAAACCATCAGATTTGATTGTATGCTTGTATTAAATTTGGGTTAAAAATAACAAAATAAAAATTTTCATGGAATTGGAACAACTCTGTTAACATTTATATTATTTTATTGATGTCTGAGAGAAATTTAAAAATAAAAAATTTGTTTTTATTAGTAGCGTATGAACTTTTTCTTTTGTTTTAATATACTAATAAGAATCTACGGCGGGCTTCCATAAAACTATAATAATACATCTTTGCTTTCACAAATTTATACTTTTCGATTATGAGTAAATGACATACATTGAAGTTCAAGGTTATAGATTTTGTTGGTTTCGACTTTTTTTTATCTATTTAAAGATTTCGAGATTTTTTATTTTATTATTATTATTAATTCAATATGCTCAATCCAGTAATCATTGTTTATTTAATTATTTTTATTTTCCTTTGAGTACACATGGAGTGCATGAGGTTTGAATTGTAATAGTACAATATGAAATGCAGGTTATTGACTTATTGTATTTATGTTTTGATTTTTTTAGTTCTTTTTTGTAAACAATGGATTAAGTACCTTTTTATCGTATGATATAAGAATTTAGATCACATGTTTTCGGTTTGTATAAAGATTCATTCGTATTCTTTTTATTTTATATATGAATATAGATTTAGTTATTTTTGCATTAAAATAAATAAATAAATTTTACAATATGAATATATATTATGAGTAGCTGGTGTTATATAATTTTTTTTTTGGTTTGAAATTTGATTCCTGTTATGGTTTATTGTAAATACAATTTTATCACATAACGAAATTGTTAATTCTTCATGTATAATATGTAAGTACCAAAGAGATCTCACAATATTATATGATTATTATATATTGTGTTCATTTATTTTGTTTATTATTTTTGTGCTATATAAGCATTTGATTTGTTATACAAGAAAATTAATAATAATTTGTATTATTATATTCTTATTATTTTTAAATTTTAAAATAAATTAGTTGAATATTATACTATTAAAATAATTTTTTTTGTAAAATTAACTTATTTATTTTAGAACATTAGGAATATAATAATATATAATTCATATGAATATTGGTCACTTCAAAAGAAGGTTTATATTTAGCCAAATCATATGTATATATTAATAATAACTATATACATCGATGATTAAAATGAACAAATACTTATTATTTATATAGACAATAATCAGATCAAAGGAAGTTTATTATTTGACCAAATAATAAGTTAATAACCATTGAACTTTATATCGATGTTTTATTTAATTGTGAAATCACTAATCAATCCAAAAGAGCAAACCTAATTAGTCAACATTTAAATGGTGAGATAAGTCAACCGGACTTAACCAATCTCAATCCATAGGTCTTATTCGCTAATGAAAATGAGATTAATTAAAATTTTTAAATTATTGATCACCTCAAATACTCAATTCCAAGTCAAGAGTGTAAAAATCTACCCTAAAACTAAGAGAAACATTTTCACAAACACTTAGAAGGTATAAAAGTAAAACATGATAAAATTGCAAGAATAATAAAATCTAAAACTATAAAATGTAAGAAAGCAATAACAACAATTAAAAAGAGTAACAATAAGCATGAAAATATAAATTGCATTAAAGGAAATTAAAATTTAACAAGAGTTCATAAAAATGAGAGTAACAAAATAAAGGAAATAGCAAATAAAAGTACAAGAATTAAGATGCTAGAACAATAAAGAGTCAAGAAAACTAAATCAAAACAAGAGTTAAAAACCTAAACTAATGGAAAAACTAAATCTATAACTCTAATTTTTAGAGAGAAGAGAAAGCATCTCTCTCTAGAATTCTAACCTAAAACATGGCCTCAACTATATATTAATGGCTTCCCACTGATCCTCCTTGAGAATAGCTTCAAATACTTCAGAAATGAGTTAAATTGGGCCCACGAAAGTCTTGAAATCGTGACTCACGAGTTTACTTAAGTAAATCACGTGCTGACAGTCATGTGTACACATAAGGCATGCGTACACATGACCATGAAGAACTCTAAATTCCATTTCTTCGTGAATTCTCCACTTTTGCATGCATTTTCTCCACTTTTTCAAGCCATCCTTGTCTTCTAAGCCTAGAACCATTCATCAAACACATCAAGGTATCGAATGGAATTAAAGTGAATTAAATTTAGCAATTTAAGAGCTTAAAAGTATCTTTTTAATCATTAAGCACAATTAGGAAAAATTTACAAAACTATGCTATTTCAGTTAATAAATGCAAGATAGGTTGATAAAATCCACTCATTTCAACCCAAAATTTACCATTAAATTGTGGTTTATCATGTACGTAGACCACGCTCGCGTACGCGAGAGTACTGGACAGAACCATTTACCCACGTTGCATGACACTACCACATACGCATGACTGCTAGATTTTCAAAAAGCTGATATGTTGTAGAAATTCAATTTTTTAACCCAAACTTTGAACTTTCATGACTTTTTATACAAAAATCTTTCTTCAACCATTCTTGAACCATTGGAAAGATCATTGATTAAATTTTTATAAAAATATAATTTTGTTGAATTTTCAACTCCGAGAACAGAGTTACAGCCTGCTACAATTAGCCAAAAACTAATTTTTACCTAAAAACATAATTTACCAATTTTCAAGAGGTTCACAAGCCACATCAGTTTTCTACATCAATATAATACATCCCAACTATCCCGACTCACTCCTTTACTATTCATCAAGTTCAAGCCTATTTAATTTTCACATTACAATTCTAAATCATCATTTTCACATCTCGAATTTCATCCATAAATATTCAATTCATTCCATTAATTTACCAAGCTTACCTTTCATGGTCTCAGGCCTAAAATTTACGGCCTCCGACCTAACATTCATCAATTTAACTCATAAAACATAAATATACAATCACCTCCAAAATCAAATTCAACAATTCATCAATTACAATAATTCAATTCCAACCCAATTATACAATTCAAGCTTATTCCTAGGGACATCTAGCCTAAGACTTCATATCACATTACGTGGTATTTAAATAAAACTTAAATCGTACCTCTAGGAAGCCAAAATCAAACAAGTCTTGAATTTCAGCAAGTTTAGGCTCCAAGTTTACCTTCACCAAACTCAAGCACCACCAATGATCAAATTAATGCCACTAATACTAATCTACATTATTTTCACATAACATACACAATATTCAATCACTAGGACTTCATAAAATATCATGAAAACATGAGAAAAGTAGCTCTTACCTTTACCCACTAAAATTGGTGATGAAACCTAGTTAGAATTCAAGCTAGAGCTCTTCTTAAACATAAGAATCACCAAGTTTCATAAACAAACAAGCCAAAAATATGATTCTCATGAGAAAAATAAGACTACAATTTGGTGAGGAAGATTCTTCCAAAAGTTTTAGATAGAAATGAAGAGGAGGAGACAAGTTTCGGGTGGCCACAAACGGTATGGCTATCGGAACTTCGAAGAGAAAATTATGAGGGATTGAAGATCAAGGAATTTAGGTTTCTCACTCTCTTCTTCTCCTATCCGTGCCTCCCTCACTCTCAATAGGAACTGTGCTGAACTTGGTGAGTTTGGAGTGTTATATATATGTGAGCTTGGACTTAACTTGGGTCCAGTTCACTCGTTTTAGCCCATTGACCCAATTTTGAGGTAAAACCTTTAAGATTAGTGATTTAATTTGTATTTAATTATTTTTACTTTTCCAAGAATTTTAATTTCTTAACCTTCTTCACTCATAATTAATCTTTTTCACTTGTATTACCGAGCAAATTTAAGCCGGTACTATCGGTTAATTTATCAATACGCATTTTTCCGAAATAATTTACATTTTTCCACTCAAAAAAATTCTCAGAATCTAAATATCATCGTTAAAATTTTAAATTATAACTTCTAAATCTTTTCAACTCTTTTGACCATATTTAATTAATTTTTTATTTAATTACCGTTTAACCAGGTTTTACACCCTGCATGACATGGCAAACCCCTGTCTTAACCTCCAGGGTGCGTTGCATGCCCTCCTTGTCGTGGCATGCCAGCTTTACTTCTTCTCTAGGGTGTTTCACGCCTTTATCATGGCGTGGCACGCCATGCTTGCTTGCTTAAGGGGCGTTACATGCCTCCTAGTGGCGTGGCATGCTTGTTGTGCTGCATGATTTGCATTGCTTTGATCCTTATATACTTTGATTGCATGCCTTGCCCTGTGCCTTTTCTTTTGATTGTACTTTCTTAGCTAATTGATTTTCTTCTCCTAATCATGTATTTCTTTGAAAAATACTTAGAAAATATGTTAGTAGCAAATGATACTTAAAATGATAAGATTAGAAGAAGAAGAATCTATGATTAAATCTAAGAAAATAGGAAATTAAGATAAGAAAAAGTACTAAAAGTACGAACGCATCATAATAACAAACTTAAAACTTTCATTCTCTTCGAGCAAGAGGAAAAAGAAAATGAATTGGATCTAATGAAGAAGAATTGAATCCCCTTAAAAGTTCATGTCCTTATTATTAACAATGGGGTTTAGTAGCCTTATGATCACAAATAGACTTTTCTTTTTTAATGAGTCTTGAAGTCTTGGGAGCGAAGAGTTCTCAAAAGCTTAAGTTCGAATGGTATTATGAGATCCCTTTTCTTAATTTGTGGTTGATCCTTGAATTATTTTAATTCTTATTTTCGACGAAGAGAGATATTTCAATTGTTAACCTTAAGTGCTTTGTCTCAAAGCGGCTCTTGATAGTGGGCTTTCAATCGATAATCCTGAGCCAGTTATTCTAAATTACCAGGTGATAAAATACCCTTCGAATCTACTTATCCAAACCTCTCATTGGTCAGTAAACACCACATGCACATAACTGGGCTCTAGCCGTTGATGCTCAGAGCTTTGTTATTCTTTGAATCTCTTTTGATCTCTTCATACTTCTTTCTTTGTTGCTTTATCTTTTCTCTCTTTTTCTTTTTCTTTTCAATTCAAGGATCTTCTTAGAATATTCAGAGATCTTATAATCTAAAACTTTATTTTTTGGGTTGTATATATGTATATGTATATTCTGGCCAGTCTTTGTTTCGCAGGTTGAGTCTAGAGTTTGGTTTTAATTATCCATTAGAATTATGTATATATCTGTCTTTTGATTTTATTTTAATTGTACCCCTTTTTCTTCAAGACTCCTAGTTATATTATTCTTGTTATATATGTATGTATTTTACTTTTAGAAGTCGTAGCGCTTCGCCATTTTTAATTTACATTCTAAACGTAAAGCTCTGTGTAATAAAGTGGTACAGAAAAAAAATATCTATTATATTAAAATATCTATTATATTACACTTTAAAATATCTATTATATTACACTTTAAATTTGGTGCAGGATGTGGCCGCAAAGGTATTGAAGCTTTGGGAAGCAAGCAATCACTCTAGCCGTATAATTTTTCCTCTAGCCATATATACAAAGCCGAATTTTGTAGACCAAACTTAGATGTATTTCATATATATGATGCACAAACAAAAACTTATGTGTACTTGTTCATGTGTGTTCTTCTTTCATCTTCTTCTCTTATATTCCATCTATTTACATGATTTTCTTTAATTTGCATGCCACGAGATTTTGAGATTCTGTCTATGTCTAAAAATTATTTGGATTAATAGAATGGTTTGCAATTTGGTAGCTGAACATTACACTAGCTGGTTTTGCTAAAAAGGCTTTTGGTGGTACCTTCATCAATATATTGATAGCTTCTGACACTGTAACTATAAAAAAATGATTTACTCCTTAACTTACAAAAGAACCATGTCATGCCAATAATTTTATTATTTATAATACTATTAAAAGTTGTTCATATCTAACATGAATAATTGATAAAATTGTGTTGTTTACCTCCATAATTAATTGGACATTTTCTTGAATTGCAATGTGATCATACATTCTACTAACTTTGTACCTTCTCCTTTAGCTTCTTATGATAAACTTTGTGAAAGAAAATGAAAAGAACACCTCCAAAAATTGCAATGAAGCTAAACCTTCTAATGATGAAACAACTGCTAAAGCATTATCAGATAATGCCGAGAAGAAGAAGCAAAAAAAGAAAAAAAAAAAAAAAAAAAAAAAAAAGAAGATGGCAAAAGGCTCTGAGCATCAATTACTAGGAAGAAAAGGAAGGAAATGAAAACTCAAAGAGTTACTATCCTAGTTAAATGCTTGTGGTAGAATTGATTTGGTGGTCAATGAGAGTGATAAGAAAAAACAGTTTTAGAACAATGTGATTAATTAGTTTGATTTCTAAAAGATTACCTTTTTGGTTTGAGGATAACATATGATTGTTTGTTACAGGTTTTTTTAAATAAATAATGTAGACTATGCTTCGTGATTTTGGATATTATTGAGATGACAAATTAAGAAAGATTTAGATTTTATGTTTTAATTTATTTGTTTACGCTGTGAATATTGATTGACGATGACAAATTAGAGAAGATTTGACTTTTATGATTTAATTTGTTTCTTTTATTTAGAATTATTCTATGATAATTTTAGACAATATTAAAGCAAATAAATCTAATTTGTTTATTAGTGGTAATACCTTTTTAATATTACATAAAAAAATAAATAAATAATTACATATTAAAATATAAAATAGTAAATAGATACTATAGTTATAAATATTACAAAAAATTTATGATAATATTTTTTTATTGTTATCAAAAAAGTTTTTCATAACATTTTTTCAATGTTAGCAAAAAAAATAAGTGGTAATATTTTTTAGAGTGTTACTAAAAAGATTTATTGTGATATTTTTTAAAAATTATAAAAAATATTTATTGTGACATTTTTTAAATGTTATAAAAATATATCTATTGTAATATTTTTTTAAGTATTATAAAAAATATTTATTGTGACATTTTTTTAAGTATTCCTATAAAAGATTTGTGGTAATATTTTTCATAATATTATTACTATNTTAACATGATTTAGTAATATTTTTTAAATAATAATAAAAATTAAGTATGTAGTAGTGTGACTAGTTGTCTCATTTTTTTTTAAATGGTAGCATTATATTTTTATTTTTATTTTTTTTTATATCTACATACCTACAATGATTCTCTGTGTGTTACGTTATATACACAAAAATTAAAGAAAACCGGGGGCAACTTTGGTACGATATCTTACTTGCACATGATGTAACAAATACTATACGTATGAGTCTCTCTACATACATACTTTGTTCAGCTTTGCATGGAATGCTAAGAATCTAATTATGATATCTAAATAAATAAAGAAAACAACATCCATGACATCATTAAACACATGCCTATATATAATAACCCATATTGCAAATCTAATCCGATCCAACAATTAGTAGCAGACACACATCAAATAAAATAATATACCCCTATCCCTATGATCTCTGGAATACGTAACAGTGTAATCATGATAGATACCACGGGTTATACGATAAATAAATGTGGCAGCATAGTTATATATACTACATTATTTTATATATAAAGCATTTAGATAAATTTTCTATTAATAATCCTATTAATATAAAGATATCGCTGAACACTTTTACAGTTTAAAAAGAAATATTTATGAATTTTCTCACAAATAATTCTTACATCAACGACAATAATGAAATAATCTAAATTTCGTTTGGGATATAGCTAACTGAGTTAATTCTCTTTTATTATATATTGCATGTATTTTAATTAAGAAAAGATATACTTTTCTCTCCTATCAAATATCTAAATGACATTCTTTTTATTTATAAAATATGTATTTCAAGACAAGCTACGTTTATAAAATAATTAAAAGTTAAAATTTATCATATTATATTGTAATTTTTTTATATTTATATAAATCGTTATAGGGTATAGTAATTTTTAACTGCACATAATTTTCTTTAGGATAACGCAGATTACATGAAACAAAAGTACAAACAAAAACCGTTAAAAGGTGTAGCAATTTCTAGCAATTTCTGAAGGAATTGACACACCATAAATAAATTGCTATAGGCTCGAGCAATTTATGAAGAAATAATAGCTACCCTAATCTGCTGGAGAGGAAATTTGGTTAGAGAGAGAAAATTTTTGAGAGACGAAAGAAGAAGTTGGGAGAGAATTTGAGTTTTTTGAAACGTGCATATTCAAGTGAGACCATGGCGGACGAAAATCGCTTGTACTGACTCAACGGCATAATCTACGTTGCCGGAGACATCAACGAGAAAGTTAGTTTGTTTTCTTTTTAATATTAGAGTTTAGAATATAAATACTAATATTTAGAGTATATGAATTAGAATATAGAATTTAAAATTTATAGTATAGTATTTAAAATTTAAGATTTAAAATTTAAATTTTATACTTAAAAATTCAAAAATGGCATATTTATTACTTGTTCTAAAATATACTAATATTCGTTCTATTTTTGTATTTAGGCGATTGTACTTATTTTTCAACTTTATTAAAATTAAACTCTTAAAAGATTTAACATACAATTTTAAAAGAACTAAATGAAATATTAAATTAATATATATTAATTAAAAATTAACAAGAAGTAGATAAGTTTTAGTATTCTAAATTTGAATTCCATTTTTAAAAAAGTATGATAGCTTTTACTGTGTTGTGAGAAAAACATTAGATTCGTTTTTTCAAATCAAATAAGATTAGTATTTTTTATCAGTAATTTATTAATTTTAGGTTTTAATATATTAGAATTTTTATGTTTCTTATTCTCATTTTTAAAGGATTGGATAAATAACAACTACGTAGTTATTACATCGGATTAGGATATTTTTAGTAATAATTTATGGTTTAGGTTTGTAAGTATTAGAATTTAATTATGGTGTGGTTATTTTTATCACATGATACAAGTAAGTAGGTGTATTTACAGCATTCAGAGACAACAGAATATGCCTATGCATGAAAGGATCATACCTTATTTTGAGAATGCTAGTTTGTACCACGTGGTTAGGTTAAACAGTCATTGGTTCTAGTTGAATGAACCTATAGTTAGCGCATTCATTGAGAGGCGGCGTCTTGAAACACACACTTTTTACTTGCCGTTTGGAGAGTGCACCATCACCTTGCAAGATGTGGCGTATCAGTTGGGATTGCCCATGGATGGAAAAGCTATTTGTGAGTGCCTCACAGACTTCAAAAACTTTATGGAGGAAGGCGAACTAGCTTGGGAATGGTTTCAAGAGTTATTCGGCGAGCTGCCACCACCGAATAAGGTAAAAAAATGACAATCCACTTCACATCACGAGAGGTTTATGGTGCTACCAGTCGATGCGAGTGATGATGTTGTTGCATATATGTACATGCATATATCATGATGCTGCTATCCACTCAACTATTTGGTGACAAGAGTGCGAGTTCATATTTGGTGGTTGCCATTTCTGGTGAACCTTGACAAGATGGGAAATTATAGCTGGGATTTAATTGCATTGGCATAGTTGTATCGATGCATATATCGGGTGGCCAACAGAAATGTTAGCAACTTGGCTGGTCCGCTTTAGCTGCCACAGTCTTTGATCTTTTTCGTTGGTATCTAGGTATCATTTATTTGTTTGTTATTATCCTTTTAGTTCTCGCGTTAAACATTGATGTTAATACTTATTATCCTTCAAGTGGGCCACCTACTTACCAACATCTGATAGGATGGAGCAAAGACTTATCCAGTATCGCCTTGTATTAAACCGATTGTGTGGTCGAGATGTAAGTTTATTGTGTACGGTTGGGTGTTTCATTAGTGGTTCACCGAATGTCACATTTTCTGATCCTAGGCCGGTCAAAATTCTAGTAAATGCCTTCCACAGAGGATCCTCACAGGCGCCTGCTAGGGACAAGTGCCGGACGTGCCTGATAACAAGCATGTGGAGTGGCGATGATAAACCCCAATTTTCTGGTTTATCTTGTGTAGAATTTGGAGGGTTTTATCAATATTTTCTACACTTATTCATATAAATTGTATGGTTTTGTGTTTCCTTCCTAATTTTGCTTCATGGTTGAAACATGCTTCCTTGACCTTAAAATGCTATATTTTAATCCTCTTCTATTACCATTCGATGCCGTGATGTGTTTGTTAAGTGGATTCAGGATCTATAAGGTAAGGATGGCTTAGAAGATGGGAAGGAAGCATGCATAAATGGAAGGAACATGAAGAATTGAGCTTTGGAGAATTGGCCGCGATGCGCACGCGTGATTGACACGCACACGTGGGTGCAAGAGGCTAGGACTGGCGCGCGAGACTTGACGCATTCACGTGGATTGGCGAAAATCCCATCGACGCTTACATATTCATGATGCGTACGCGTGGATCGCAAAAATTAGATGACACACACGCGTGGCCAACGTGCATGCGTGACGCTCAGCACGTGACCTCATTAATGAACTCGTGGCTGACGAATTCTGAGGAGCTCCAGGCCCAATTCCATCCTGATTCTGCATGAAAAAGACCCAGAAATTGATGGGAGAAAAGGGGGATCAATCATTCACACTTTACACATAATTTTAGCTAGTTTTTGGTTCTTGTTCTTCTAGAGAGAGAAACTTTTATTCCTCTCTAGATCTAGTTTTATTTTATCTTCCCTTGTTGAAATTCTGAATTGGATCTTGTTAATTTTAGTTTGAATTACTTAATTTGAGTTTTCTAGCATAGTTTTGTTTAGATCTTGTGTTGAATTTATGTTTCCTTGCTATTTCCCCTCTTTCTTCTCATTTAATGAACTTTGTAGATCTTGAATTTCTATTAGTGCATTGATGTTTTCTATGATTGATAGTGTTAACTGAATTATTTTCCATTAATATTTGCTAGTGGATAATTATACTTTCTAATTGATTTGCAATTTGAACATGTCATGTGTTTGATGAAATGTTTCATTTGATTATGGAGTAGTTTTCTTTACTCTTGGCCTAGGCTAAGGGAGTTGGGTAAACTTGAGTCATTGGATCTAATTGATTTGGTGATTTGAGAACCCTAGTGGTCAACTTGATACCCATTGACACCAATCTACTACTAAGTCAATTAGTAGTTGGATTGGGACTTATGAGTTGAGATTTATCAAGCCATTTAATGTACTTCAAGCTTGGAAGTAGATATTATACGTACTACAAGCATAGAGGTAGACTTGATGAGCTTAGTTCCTCATAATTGTCAAGATATGGTTGTTAGACAAGGATGGTGACCCCAATTCCCATGCCTAACCAAGAGTCCCTTTCATTATTCATATTTGAAACCCAAAAATTCCAATTACTTGATTCTTGTTATAGTTAGTTAGTTGTTTACTTAGCCTTAGAATAGAAGTATATTTGTATGTTTTTTGTTAGATGAAGGTAGCTTATATTTGGCTTGGATGCTTGATTTAGTTTCTTGCACTTTATGATTCATTGCATGTTAAGTTTAGTAGTTTAAATTCTTGTTCATGACTCCCAACCCCAGTTTTCTAACCAATATTGATGCACATGTTTGCCCATTCTCTTATAAGGACGACCCGAGACCAATACTCTCGGTTACTTTATATTGGGATTGACTTTGTGACAACCATATTTCTAAATTTGATTAGTGAGGATTATTAGTTAGTTTGGAACTATACTATGACATGACTTTCTATCAATGAAATTCTAGACCGACAATAACCTAACTATCAGGCAACAAGATATTAGTACATGGGCTACTAATCGGGAGTGGCGATGGTTACATGATATGATGCAGGAGGAGGAGGCTGGTGGTGACGGGAGAGGTCTTGGCAATTATCGTATTCGTCGTGCTAGTGCTAGTCATTGGGGTGCTAGAGCTAGTAGTGCATCCATTGGACACGATGAGAGTGGTACAGTTGGTGGTCACTAGTTTGATCATGGGGGGGGTTTGGAGACATGGAGATTGGGACTAGGGGAGGCACATTTACTGTTGGTTTGAGATCTCAGGTATTCATTGATGTCAGCACCTAGATGTATGATGATTTTGCTACCACTACAATAACTATGGACATGGACGATCAGATGGGTGGTTCACAGTTCTACGCAGAGTTCATGACCATGACACAAGATGATGATGGTCAGCATTACATGACGCTAGTGCTAGAGGTCCAAGCTCATATACTGGAGTACTAGTCGCAGATGACAGAGGTCCAGGCTTAGATACCTGTGTACCAGCTGCAGTTGCCAGAGGTCTAGGCTCAGATACCGGAGTACCAGCTCCAGATTCCTAAGGGCCAATCTCAAATTTTGGGCTACCAGCCCCAGATGTCAGAGGGCCAGTCTTAGATTCCAAGCTACCAGCCACAATTCGTCGTCGACCATAACGAGCCTCCAGGTAGTCCATATGACACTTGGTTCACCAAGGGAAGGATGCCTCCCATCTGTATTCGGAGTGGGTCTGCCAGATGATGTTCGATCAGATCAGCCTCAGAGAGCAGCTAGAGTGAGGTGTCCTACTCGGTGTGGCACAAGGTCTTATTTACTTGGTGCATTTGGGGATGACGACCATGACGATGGCGATAATCAGCAGCATTATTATGACTTTAGTCTTTGTATGACTAATAAACCACTATTTTATGGTTTATCTTGTGCCCAATTGAGTGGTTTTTATCAACTCTTTACCCACTTATTCATACTATTTGCATGTTTTATATTTTTCTTCCTGATTTTGTGCTTCGATTGAAAACATGCTTCTTTGGACTTATATTTGCTTATTATTAATCCTCTCTTATTACCATTAGATGCCTTGATATGTGTGTTAAGTGTTTTCAGAGATTACAAGGCAGGAATGGCTCAGAGGATGGAAAGGAAGCATGCAAAAGTGGAAGGAATACAAGAAGTTAGAGAAACTGCTAAGCTGTCCAGCCTGACCTCTTCGCACTCAAACGGCTATAACTTTAGCTACAGAGGTCCAAACGACGCGGTTTCAGTTGCGTTGGAAAGCTAACGTCCGGGGCTTCAATTTGATATATAATTTGCCAAAGCTACCCCAATGCTAGGCGACGCGAACGCGTGGGTCACGCGGACGCGTGACCTGACAGGAACGCAACCCACGCGGCCGCGTGGACGACGCGACCGCGTCACTTGCCCGCGACCTGAACGTAACAGAAATCACTGGGAGCGATTTCTGGGCTGTTTTTGACCCATTTTTTAGCCTAGAACACATAGATTAGAGGCTATAAAGTGGCGGAATGTATCCATTCAGGAGGAAGCTTTTAATAATTCACTTTTCATGTTTTAGATGTAGTTTTTAGAGAGAGAGGTTCTCTCCTCTCTCTTAGGATTTAGGTAGGGTTTTTAGAAATTAGGATTTTGGACTTTTCTTAGTTTTAGGAGTGACTCTCAATCCCAGGTTCAATGTTCTTTTACTTTATAATTATTTGTTATTTTTTGACATTTGAATGCTTGCTTGTATGAGTTATGTTGCCTAATTGGCCTATGCCACTTTCATGATGATTTTATTATTTAATGATATTTGAGGTATTTCAGTTTATGATTGTCCCTTTTTATTATCCCTAATCTGAAGATATTGTTATTCCAGTAGATTTAATTTCCTTCCTTTTGGTCTTGGTTAAGAAATCAGTAACTCAGGAGTTATCTTAGCTCAATATAATTGATAACTGTTATCTTTGCTAATTGAACTGAACTTCAATAATCCCAACCTTTTCTTAGGAAATAAATAGGATTCGAAGGTCACTTAATTAGTCCCTTGACTTTCCTTTGCTTTAGCAAAGGTTGACTAAGTGGAATTAAGATTCAACTTTCATTATTATTGATAAGAATAACTAAGTTTGGATTTTCAATTTCTCGTACCTTGCCAAAGGATTTGTTTTACAATATTTATTTATTTTAATTGTCATTTAAATTATTTGCCATATTTATTCCTCAATCTCAAAACCCCAATTTTATCTTTTTCATAACCAATAATAAGAACATACCTCCCTGCAATTCCTTGAGAACACGACCCGAGGTTTGAATACTCGGTTATCAATTTCAAAAGGGTTTGTTACTTGTGACAACCAAAACGTTTCTATGAAAGAACTTTTGAAGGTTTAGAAACTATACTTGCAACGAGTATTTATCCGCAAATTTCTCGCAAAAGTTCTCTCATCAAAATGGCGCCGTTGCCTGGGAATTGCAAACGTGTGCCTTATTATTGGTTATTGTAAATATTTTTTTTTCAAAAAAAAAATTCAGATTTTTATTTTAAATTTTTTTATCTTATCTTATCTTATTTTTCAAAATTCAAATCCTTTTTAAAAAATTATATCTTTTTCAAAATATTTTCTTTTTATTAGTTTTTATTTTTATTTTCTCTCACTACTATGAACTCTCACCCCTTTGGCTATGAGTCTGGTTATAATTATGTTGCAGGAAGAGGAAACTATAATTAAAATAGGCATCAAGGTTGGAACAATTAAAGATGGGAGGAACTACAAGGATTTGATCAACCCTCATGGCAACAACCACCTCCAATGGACTACCAACAACCGCCACCATATGCTTATGAACCCTCTCCTCAACATAACTTTGGACCACCATACTCACAAGCCCCTTTCTGCCATTCACCTCCATATAACCCCAACCCTCAACCACCATACCAACCACCTTATGAACCATATGAACCATATATAGAACCACCCCAATTCCAACCCAATTACTCACAAGAACCACCACTTCAATATTCACCATCTCCATATCCATCAATCCAAGAGCACTATGATCCTATTTATGAAAGCCGAGTGCATCAAGAGATAAAGGATCGTTTCAAGGAAACAGTGGATCGATTTCAGGCAACCATTCATCAATTGGGGCAAGCAATAATGAGTCAATTAGCTTCCCGACGTTCGGACACTCAAGGAACCCCCATGGCTTCATGTGGATAATCTAATGAAGAACGTAGTATGAAGGAGATACTAGAAACTCCAGTGAACAGTACGGAGCATGACTTTGTACTGGAACAAGTAGAGGAAGCCGGAATTATTGAAGAAGAAGAATTGGTTGAAGACTTAGGAGATGCTGAACATCCATGGGAAAATCAAAACATAGAGCCTCCTTCCAAGACGGTTGCAATTGATGCTGAGGAGGGTGTACAACCTCCAAGGCATATCACAGTTAAAGACTTGGAAGAGGTTGATCAAGAGATGGAGATTCAAGAAGAAGAAGCACAACCTCCCATGCCCTAGGAAAGCAATGAAGAGAAGATTGAATTGGAAGAAAGCTACCAAGAGAAAGAGGTTGAAATTAAAGAAGCTTGCAAAGAGGTGGTAGTTATCAGAGAAGAGCACAAGGGAGTGAAGCTTGCAATTTCATTAAAAATACCTCCCCCTAAGTTGCCATCATCCTTCACAACATTCAAGTGGGTAAAATTCACATCCCTTAGCTTTCTAATTCCACTTGAATATGGGCTACTGGAGACGGATGGTCAACTTAGAGCTCTTTTGCGGCATCAAGAGTAAGAGAAAGATGGTCAGTGGTAAGAATTGTCCTGCAAGGTTCATCATGGTCGGAAGCTCAAAGTTTAAATGCAAAGGTTGGTGTAAAGATCAACTGAATGGGTCTAGGAAGTTGTTTGGCCACTTATGTGAGAATTCAGACTGCTTGCCACCCGGATGAAACAATATTGCTCAACCAAAAGACGGGTGCAAAGGCAAGGTCTGGGACCCCAGAATCCATTCTACCAATCACCACTCTTGGGGCCTTGTCACTTGCTTCAACTTGCTTGAAGGCTTTCTGCGCCTAGTTTGGGACCCCGGAGGCTATTGGAAGCGCAAACATTGGTGGGGATTCATAGATCAGTACAAGCACAAGCCACCATAGCAGGAAGCTCATCAAATGTCCAACTTAAGGACTTTAACTAAAAGTGCTAGGTGGGAGACAACCCACCATGGTATGATCTTTCCTTTTTTTCAATTATAATTTTATTTAGTTTTGTTTAATTTTGAATTTTATTTTATTTCATTGAACCTGGAATTATTCATAACATCTGCATTAGCATCTGCATACTGTATTATACATTTTGCATAAAAAAATGCATGCGATGCGTAAGCTGTATATAAAAAAATGGCACGCGATGCGATCGCATCAGCGACGCGTCCGCGTCGCAAGGAGAGGGGAGAATATAAAAATGAACAGAGAGTCACGTTGGAGCGTGGCAGGTGGCCTGCCAATGGCATAAATCACCCCACGTGACCGCGTCACTGATGCGACTGCGTCATATGGGAATAATGGCCTCCCACGCGACCGTGTGATCCACGCGGCCGCATGACCAAGATTTCGACGTCAAAGTGGTGCACATCCGAAAGTTGTGCGAGAGTGGTGTGGGATTGGTGCTTAACGCATAATCCTTCCCACGCGGCTGCGTGACCCACGCGACCGCGTCATATTCCTTTAAAGCCCAGCACGCGATCGCGTCACTTAAAATTTGGCACTAATATGATTCTGAACAGAGAGTTATGCGAGTGCGAGACTGCCCGCGTGCCAGTAGCATAAAACGTGTCACGCGACCGCGTCGATTAATTTATAGCGCAAGTTGCGCGACCGCGTGCCCCACGCGATCGCGTGGCTTGCGCCGCACAACTTATCCTAATTTGCCAAATATCTTATCTTTTCTTCCCCAATCCTAATTTTTCCTCCCTCACTCACTTCTTTCCCTTCTCATTCTTCTTATTTTTATTTTTATTTTATTTTAATTTATTTGCATATCTCATTCATTACATTTTAAATTTGTGCATATTTTTATTTTCTTTTCTGAATTTTTTATTTTTCCATTGGTGTTAAATATCTTTTCTTATTCAACTGTTGCATCTTTTCTTGAATTTATTTTGGTAACTTGTTTTACACTGTTGGGCAATACTATTTAAGTCAATGTTAATCTTTTATGTTATTTGTATTAATTTTGCATTGACATGAATTCACATTACCTCTCCTTACCCACACTCTCCCTAATTGTTGCAAAATTTTGCACCACTAGTATGCCATGTGCTTCTATTGTTTCCTCACTTGCATGTTGTAGCTACCATGTAATTGAGACCTTTATTTTCTATCTTTTGGGTTACTTCTCTTCTTTTTCTCTTCTTTCAGGCTGGCCATCGAAGACAGAAAAGGGAGAAACTTCTATAAGGGGAGACAGACAAGTCCATCTGCAAAATCTTGAAGAAAAGCATCAGTTGCAACAACCCGTCCACCTGCACATCTCAGCATGCACCGAGGATGGTGCAATCTTTAAGTGTGGGGAAGTCGATACCGATCTCCATGGGTTAGTACTTTCTTGTCTCAACACCAATGTTTAAATTTTCTTTGTAGATTAGTTGTTGCATTTGCATAATTATCTGATTTTTTTTGTATATTCTACCACTTGGTTGAAGTAATAATTTCTTTTCCAAGAAACTTTTTATAACATTTCACTAATTTGAATAAAATTTAATGTTACATTTGTTTGAAGAAATATTATTTTGGAACATGGTTTAGAGTTCGAACACAGAAAACTTGTGAGATTTTTGAGCCTATTTGAATTGGTTGCATTTTATCAACCAAAAATTTTGTTTTAGTGTGTATTTGTCTCTCTAAAATTGTGATCTTTGTCTTGCTTAATTCTATATTTCCATTTATTTGATGTATGCATGCACTTATATTTCACTGATCTTACATACCCATATGGCCTTACATTTCATTATCCCTTGCAAACCAATGTTGAGCCTATTATACCCCTTTATTCTTTACTTTAGCACATCATTTACTCTAAGCGGAAAACAATAATGTCCTTAATTTGAATCCTTGGTTAGCTTAGACTAATGAGAATGCTTATGAATTAAGTATGGGAAAAAGTGGGTTTGGAAACATCTGGTTTGAGAATTGAGTATGTTAGAATTTTCTGAAAATGTGAAAGAAATATTTAGGACATGTTCATGCATTCAATAAATTAATCATATGCAAAAAAAAAAAGAGCAAAATAAGTGAAAGGGGACAAAATGCCCCAAAGTAAGTGGTGAAAGTAATGCGTATGAGTTGTACTTGAAATTAGAATGCATGAATATATGGAAAACATGGTTAATGGATGGTTAGATGTTGTATTATGATTACATGGATTGTTTAAGTGGGAAAGTTTTAGTTAATTAAGGATTCAGATTTTAGTCCACTTGACCAAATACAATCCTACCTTGACCCTAACCCCATTACAACCCTTAAAAGACCTCTTGATATGTGTATTTATGCATTAAATTTTTGTTGATTAGTAGAAGAAAAACAAGCCATAGAAAGTAAGGTTAGTAGAGAATTGAGAGAATCGAACCTTAAACACTTTAGTGATTAGAGTGTATACACTACCAGTGAGGGTTCGACGCTCAATTCCTTGTTCCCGGCTTTCATGAGCTATTTTCTTCTTGCAAGTCTATTTGTACTTCATTTTTATGATTTGAATTAGTGAAATCCAGTTCATGTATGTTCTTAAAAGATTTATTTACTTTTTAACTAAGTAGGTAGAAACATTTTTGCATGTAGTTGCATTCAAAGGTTGCATCTCATACATTCTATCATTCCTCTTCATCTTTATAGCTTCTCTTGAGCTTAGCATGAGGACATGCTAATGTTTAAGTATGGGGAGGTTGATAAACCAATATTTTATGGTTTATCTTGTGCTCAATTGAGTGGTTTTTATCAACTCTTTACCCACTTATTCATACTATTTGCATGTTTTATATTTTCCTTCCTGATTTTGTGCTTTGATTGAAAACATCTTCTTTGGACTGATATTTTCTTATTATTAATCCTCTCTTATTACCATTAGATGCCTTGATATGTGTGTTAAGTGTTTTCAGAGATTACAAGGCAGGAATGGCTCAGAGGATGGAAAGGAAGCATGCAAAAGTGGAAGGAATACAAGAAGTTGGAGAAACTACTAAGCTGTCCAGCCTGACCTCATTGCACTCAAATGGCTATAACTTTAGCTACAGAGATCCAAACGATGCGGTTTCAGTTGCGTTAGAAAGCTAACGTCCGGGGCTTCAATTTGATATATAATTTGCCATAGCTGCCCCGACGCCAGGCGACGCGAACGCGTGGGTCACGCGGACGCGTGACCTGGCAGGCGTAACAGAAATCACTGGGAGCAATTTCTGGGCTGTTTTGACCCAGTTTTCAGCCCAGAACACATATATTAGAGGCTATAAAGTGGGAGAATGCATCCATTTAGGAGGAAGCTTTTAATAATTCACTTTTCATGTTTTAGATGTAGTTTTTAGAGAGAGATGTTCTCTCCTCTCTCTCTTAGGATTTAGGACTTCTCTTAGTTTTAGGAGTGACTCTCAATCCCAGGTTCAATGTTCTTTTACTTTATAATTATTTGTTATTTTCTGACATTTGAATGCTTGCTTGTATGAGTTATGTTGCCACTTTCATGATGATTTTATTATTTAATGATATTTGAGGTATTTCAGTTTATGATTGTCCCTTTTTATTATCCTAATCTGAAGATATTGTTATTCCAGTAGATTTAATTTCCTTCCTTTTGGTCTTGGTTAAGAAATCAGTAACTCAGGAGTTATCTTAGCTCAACATAATTGATAACTGTTATCTTTGCTAATTGAACTGAACTTCAATAATCCCAACCTTTTCTTAGGAAATAAATAGGATTCGAAGGTCAATTGATTAGTCCCTTGACTTTCCTTTGCTTTAGCAAAGGTTGACTAAGTGGAATTAAGATTCAACTTTCATTATTATTGATAAGAATAACTAAGTCTGAATTTCTAATTTCTCGTACCTTGCCAAAGGATTTGTTTTACAGTATTTATTTATTTTAATTGTTATTTAAATTATTTGCCATATTTATTCCTCATTCGCAAAACCCCAATTTTATCTTTTTCATAACCAATAATAAGAACATACTTCCCTGCAATTCCTTGAGAAGACGACCCGAGGTTTGAATACTCGGTTATCAATTTCAAAGGGGTTTGTTACTTGTGACAACCAAAACATTTGTATGAAAGAACTTTTGAAGGTTTAGAAACTATACTTGCAACGAGGATTTATCCGCAAATTTTTAGACCATGCAAAAATTCTCTCATCAATGACTTTGTATCCCACTTATCTATGTTTATTCGTATGATTGGAGGAATTTATATGTATTTCGCTTATGTATGCTTATTTCTGTGAGTATTTTTATATACATGTACTATATATATATTTATATTTATGTTTTCACATTTATTCACTAAAATAGCATGGTTTTGTAAATTCTCCTTTATTTGTGTTTAAGTGTGAAAACATGGTTTTTAGGTCTTAAAATAGCTAAATTTAATTGACCTTTCTTCCATTCGATGCCTTGATATGTTTGCTTAGTGATTTCAGGTTTAGAAGGTAAAGATTGGATTGAGGGAATGAAGAAAAAGCATGTAAAAATGGAGAACTCATGAAGAAATGAAGGAATTGTTAAGCTGTCAATCCTGACCTCATCGTACTAAATCGATCATAACTTGAGCTACAAAGGTCCAAATGAGGCGGTTCTAGTTTCATTGGAAAGCTAACATCTGGGGCTTCAAAATGATATAAACTTTGCCATAGTTGCCTGGCGTTTAGGTGAAGCGCATGCATCGCACATGCGTGCGCGTCGCAGGATCAGTGTGGGCCATTTTTAGCAACTCGTGGCCAGCGATTTCTAGCTCATTTTGGGCCCAATTCAACTCATTTATGATGCTAATGAACCCAAGGATTGAAGAGAGATGAACCAAGGAGTCATAGTTTGAGTTCTCCATCATGTTTTAGGGTAGAATTCTAGAGAGAGAGGCTCTCTCATCTTTCTAGATTTAGGGTTCTTATTTCCATTTCCTTTTTTATCTAGATTTTAATCTTGTTTCATTTTAGTTTTCCTTTACTTTTATTTGTTCTAGAATTTTAGTTTATTTACTTCTCTTGTTAATTTCCTATTTTTCTCTCTTTTATGTTGATGAACCATTGTTGGTTCTTGATTTCTTCTAATGCAATTTTATGTTTCCATGTCTTCTTTTATGTTTATCTTCATTGCTATTGTTGATTTCTTGCTTATGTTAGTTGTGGGTTTTGTTAATTTTTGCATTTTGTGATGTTTACTTTTATTGTACTCTAGGTGTTTGATGAAATGCTTTATCTAGTTTTTGAGTAGTTTTCTTTGCTCTTGACCTCGACTAAGAGAATTGAGTGACCTTGAGTCATTGGGTCTCAATGAATTGGTGATTTGAGAACCCTTGGTGATTAATTTGATAACCATTGACACTAGCCTATTACTACTTATCTTATGTCTAAATGGAACTAAAATAACAAAAAACCAAAAGAACAAGTGAATATAGCAATACATGAAACCATACATGAATTTTAAACCCATACACTAATTTATCCTGATTCGAATAAAGAAAAAATGTCAACAATGGGAACAACAAAAACTAAAATAAGAACATGAACTAAAAGAACAACATAAACTAAAAGAAAGACATCAGAACATCTACGCATCACCTCCGATTATAGAGCCTCGCTGAGGGCAATTCCTACAAGTGTGCTCGGGCTATTTGCAGAGGCTATAACACTTTGGTCTACTAAGATCGACCTCATCCATGGCATTATAGATTCAGGTGGACCTCAATCACCCTTCTCTTGCACGTCTCATGTTAGGATCAGGAATGACAATGAGACCGTCATATGGCAACCAAAGTCCTTCTGGAATAGGCAGTGCAAACCCCATCTGGTGTATGTTAAACACCTTAGTCATGTTGTAAACATCAGCAATGTATGTTGCCCATTTCAGTCATGACTGAGCACATTATGCGATCACATGGCAACATGGATAATGGAGAGCCTGAAAGTAACCACAATCATAGGTACGACGCCTAAGGGAAACTAGATACGTACCCAGCGAGAAGCTACCGGTAGGAGTCATCTCGGCCACAATATACTCAAACTGATGCCTGTCAAACAGAGTGACAGTGAAGCATCTCAAATCTTTCTAGTTACGCTATATTGCTTTCACTAGTGCTTGTCAAAACTGGTGCCCAATCCCCAGTTGTGCCTCTACCATCTGACCTCGAATCACAAACATCTCTGCAAGCCATCCGATAGATTCCTTGTGCCCTTCAAAATAGAATTAACACCTTCAGATATGTTAGTCATCATGTGGCCGGAGCGTCTGTCGCCATCCTGGTGCTGGATCCACTTATCGTATTCCATTCTGTTTGACCAATCTCACATAAACGGATTTTCTGTCCTCATAACATCAAACCAATAGTCAAACTCTGACTCAGTTTTCACATAAGCAACATTCATGAGTAGCCTTTTCGCATCATGTCCCTTGAAATTGAGTGAGAAATTAGCTACAACATGACAAATGCAAAATGCTCGATATGCATGAGGAGGTAGCCAACCACTATCAAGTGGCTCCAGTGTTGTCTTAATGCCATTGTGCCTGTCAGAGATCACTAGAATACCCTCTTGTGGAGTCACATGTTGTAGGTTGGTCAAGAAAAAAGACCAGGACTCCGCATTTTCCCTTTCTACAAGTGCAAATGCAATGAGCAAGATATTTGAGTTTTCATTTTGTGCAGTAGCCAAAAGAAAAGTTCCTCCATACTTGCTGTACAAGTGAGTACCATTGATGCTGACCAGTGGCTTACCATGTCGAAATGTCTCAATACAAGGAGGAAAATTCCAAAAAAGATGATGAAAGTACACAGTAAATTCATCAGCCTAATCACCAACTCTTCTAACCAGCAAAGTCTTCAATAATGCAACAGTTCCCTCCATGATGGACTGCACACCAAGGATCCAGTGGTGCAACTGCATGATGAGTCCATATTTGATAATAATTTTTGGCCTGAATTGGATGGATTTTATCACATAAACTCACACTTAATCACCCAAATAGCATACTTTTGTGATTTCTCTCTAATTTGAACCTAAATGCAAAAACGGGTGTTTTTGTGCTTAAATTGATCATTTTAATTCTGCTTTTATTCCATTCGATGTCGTGATATGTTTTGTTAAGTAATTTCAGGTCAAATAGGTAAGAATGGCCAGGCTAAAGTGGAAGGAGGCATGCATTATGACAGATTTCATGAAGAAAATAAAGGAAAAGCACACAGTCAAGTATGGGTACGCATAACATCTATGTGTAGGCAGAAGTCCCAGTGCGTGATTTCATTAATAAAGCATGTGGCTTGCGAATTTGGGGCTCTCTTGGTCCAATTTTTGGAGTTGCTGAAGCCATTTGGAGTGTTATATCAAGGGTACATCATTCCATATGGAGGAGGTCTCATTACACACATTACATAGATAATTAGGAGTAGGAGTAGTGTAGAGTAGTGTTCTTTCATTTCTCTCTTAGGGTTTACTTAAATTTTATTGTATAATTTTATAGTTTCCATTTTGATCTTGGATTTTGTTCATCTTTATTGTAATGAGTACTCTTTAATTTCTTCTTTAATTACACTACTCTTTCTACTTTGTTTTATGGTTCAAGTTATTTTTTTAATATATGCAATTTTGATTTCTTGAATCTTTTGGTTGATGAATTTAATGTTTTATGTTTTATATGTGCTTGATTGAGTTTCTGTTGTTAATATTGTGAATAGTTTGGTTATAGTTTTCAGTATCCTTTGCAATATACCATGTTTTGTTTTTATGCCCATAAGGTATTTGTGAAAATGCCAACTATAGATTTTGAAAAAACTTTCACACCTTGGCTTGGGAATTGAGATCCTAGGATACTAGAGTTATAATGTACGACATTTAGTGGTAATTCTTGGGTTGTTAGCTGATTCTTGTTTCCATTGACGCTAGCTTTTTACTAAGTTAATTAGTAAGTTAGCTAGGACTTATGGATTAAGGTCAATTATGTTTGCTTGACTTACTCCTTGATGTTAGGGGTTGACTAAGTGAGATTAACTCATCATAATTACCGTAGTTGTGGTTATGACAATGATAGGATTCCTTAATTCTCATTCCCAAGTCAAGGCTCTTTTATGAATTTTCACTAGTTTTGATTTTTCTTTCTTTTAATTTGCATTAATTTCCTTATTGATCTCTTGCTAGTTCTTTTATCATATAGTTCTTTTAATTTTCCCTCTCATGCTTGAAAACCCCATGATTTTACAACCAAAAGTGGACACCTAATTTGCATAGTCCGAGGGAGACGACCTGGGATTTCAAACTCCTGGTTATTTGTTTTAGATTGTGACAATCTTTATATTTTAAACTTTGATCGTGGGAGTTATTTTCCGGTTTGGTCTATACTTGCAATGGAAGTTATTTTTGTCTGGAAAATCGGAATCGGCATAATTCTCTCCATCACTAGCCATAAGCCTCTTCCCAATCTCCATAGATCTGTGCTACTGCCTTTTGATTCGTCATCTAGACCTTCCTGTAATTAGGCTTGAATTCATAGGTTACTTCTGTAGCTTGCTGTAACACTTTTATCGTAACCATAACATCGGCTCTAACCAACTAAATGATCCTCGCACAAATGACATGATAGTCAAGCTACCGTGATTGCCTAAAATCGATGTAGCCAAGGAAATGTGAGGTCTATTGTACCTTCTAATCTCTCATGTACTCTTTCGCTGTTGAAGTGTGATGCGAATCAACCACGTGCAACCTTTACCAAACTCCTTGCATCTCCCATGGTACTTAAGATTATCTGACTCTATCACTTTGTACTCAACTTCACGATGGATGCTGTATTCCTTTACACTCAACACAGCTTCCTCCTTACTTTGGAAAGATTGGCAAATTTGAAATTCTGTAGGAGTGGTTCTATCATGAAATCCTCGAGTCCCGAAGGTAAGATCTACGACCGGATGTTGGCCGATGGCACATCCAAGTTTAAGGTTGAGAAATGTGGAGGATGTTGTGTACCGGAACTTAATGAGCCATGATGTGCAAGTAGATTGCTCCAAATATCCTCATCCTTGTCCCCACCAATGTCAACAAGCTCTTCGTTTAAATCATCCTCTTGCATCACATTTTCAACTCAATCTGGTTCACCCTTGCCTGATAAATCAAGAATCAGATGTGGTGAACTAGTCATCCCAACTACAATATATAGAGGATCAACCAACGAACAAGAAGGTGCAACCACAATATCGAGGTAGAAGCACCCCAACGTAGTCGACTGAGAATTCGGTGTTGATGCCTCAGAATTGTTCACACCATCCTCCAACTTGGCATACAATTCGTGTATTCTCACTTTCGAAAAATTTCGCCGAGAATGAAACAAAACCTACATATCTTCATCGGACCCTTTCACAAATATATTGTACTTTACACTAGTTGAAACAACAGCACTAGGAATCTTGTAGAATAACTTCTTCACCCACTTTATCCTATACACCCTTAACTTTTGCAATATACTAATTTTTAGCTCTGACAAAGTGTTCGATAACCAGATAAAGACACTCAGTGGTTTCCTATCAGTAAATTTAACACTGTGTCTTTTGCTCTTTTGAATTTTTCTAGAGCAATACACTAGAGTTAAAAAACTCTCCTTACCATTCATTATGAAAATGACATTCTACTTCTTTACAATTGCCTTACACTAGTATATATAGAGAATCTACCTATACATAAATTACTAGAGTGACAGGGATTAAGCTATCTAATGTTTTTTCATAAACCACTATACCCAACAGTAGTTTATGCATGTTTCGTATTCTGCAGAAACCGTTACATCTTCTAACAGTTCTGTTTTGTACATTTTTTTCACATAATTTGTATTATTTTGTAACAGATTATGTTAAAGCTAAAAATCGTTATCCCCTATAACAATTTACATAAAAAAATTACAAAAATACACAACTAGAAAATGGATTAATACAGACAGATTTACAGACAAATTTAGTCTTTATTACAGACAGATTTTTGGTTACCGACGAATTTTGTCCCTCTATAAAAGCCCCGTCGGAAATTATTTACTGACGGATTTTTTTCCGTCAGAAAATTACCGACGGATTTTTACCAATTACCGACGGATTTTTCTTCTATAAATTCTCCATCATTTCCTTAAGGCGACGAACTTTCCGACGGATTTTTCGCCTGTAATTACAGACAGATTTTCCGTCTGTAATTACAGACGAATTTTTCGACGGATTTTCCGTCTGTAATTACAGACAGATTTTCAGACGGATTTTCCATCTGTAATTACAGACAGATTTTTCGACGGATTTTTCGTCTGTAATTTAAACTTTGGAAAATCATTTCACACTCTCATTACAGACAGAAAATCCGTCTGTAAATCTGTCAGTAAGGTAAAATAATTTTTTTATTTTTCTATTGCAAAATAAACCTGTTTTCATACAAAATAAATATAAAATAACTCAACTCGACTCATAAATTATATATTTTTTTCTTTGAGATATATGAAAAATAGATTATCTATATAATATTTCTTTGCATATAACTCTACTTATTCAATAATATACAGTTATACATCAATTTAGAGTGAAAATTACATCCATGTCTCAGAAACATTAGTAGAGTAGCATCCTTAGAATTTTCTAAAATTTCTTGAACAATGCAAGCTAAGCTAGAGACCACTCATATGATAAGTGTAGAACTTTATAGCAGCTATGTACACTATTGATTCTACAATGTACACTCTATTGAAGCTGCAATGGCCGCAACGACAGCAACTATGCCTGCCACGGATACTGCAGCATGCAACTGAGCATTATGAGTCCTAATTTCCTGCTTTTTCCTCTCCTTTTGATCCTTCAGCCATCTTTCCATTGTCCTTCCTCTCAACAAACTCCTGTAAAACTAGTATGTAAAAGTTTACAAGAAGAATAACACAACACAACACAACAGTGATTGTAAAGGTTTGATTTAGCGTCATCCGTCCGCGTTCATTATTTCCTGAAGATAATACATATGTTACAAAATACAAACACAACAGTGATTGAACAAAATTTAGTTCCATAATGAGCAGTCAAGATTAGAAGAAACAATTTGTTATGGTGGAAAAGAATTTCTAAGTTGTCATGACACTCACAAAGATTGACCAGGATATAGAGACCACAATCAGATAAAGCTCCAAAATGATATGGTTTAACACAACAAAATTGAGATGAAACGGTAACAAATTAAGATAGATAAACTACCTTATGAAGTTTACTACAGCCATATATAACCGTACCCAGGTTCTCTAAATACTTAAGTAAACAATAAACTGACCTGTGTTCATCTTTTGTCCAAGCAATACCCTTACGTCGTTCCTGATCTGATCTTGAAGCCTTAGATCCATTATTAGACTCGCTGTTTGAATTCCAAGGTTGGCCACCCTTCTTGCCAGCTCCTTTATCACTAGCATTGCCTGTTGAGCCTTCTGAAGTAGAATAATAAGCCGATAGAGTCACACGCCCAGATTCAATTAAGTTGACATCATCAACCAGAAGCTTATAGTGTTGTTTGGAAGCATAAATGTGACATTTCATTAAACATTTTAAAGGCACAAAAATTAAAACAAAAAACTATGAATAATGAAAAAAATGTTAATCAACTTAATTGTACAAAATAGAAATAACTACACAAACTATTTCTGCAAAGTTTTAGTTGTATGAATGCATAGTTTTAGTTATATCTTCAATAGTTGAATTGTTTCTCATATAAACTTTGATAGATCCTTGGGCTTCTTTATTTTTTGAGAATTGGGCTTAATAGGATATTTATTTAAAGGGCTCTATCACCCCCTACACAGTGATCCAAATTTCAAAGGCCTTGATCCAAAAATAAAAGGATAAATAAGAAAAAAAAAGATTAATTTAAACCTGTATTTTAAGTGTAAGATCCCTCTAAGAGCACCAACTAGATTCTGGGTCCTTAGTGTTTTGGAAGGAAACAGTGAATTGGAAAAAGAAAAGAAAAATCATGGTTGGTGGTACCTCTCTTTCATTTCACTCCAGCTATATTATGCCTACCACCCCACTCCATTGCACGTTATCAATCTCATTTTGTTGGCTCTTTTATGTCTATTCCATGGCTTCCTGCGTAGTAAAGTTGTGCCAATTTCAAAAGCTATACACCTTAAAATAGAATATAAAAAACTATCGACAAACAACACAAGCATGTGTGTGTGTGTGTGTGTGTTACTTACAGCAGCTCCATCATTTCCTCCCAAATATTTATATTTCAAAATTTAATAAATACTTACAAAAAACAAAATATTTAGATATTGAATTTCCTTATGGCACAGTAGCAAGGAGTCAAGCTGGTAAGAGGGAAGAGGCTCTACTTAAATGAAAATCCATAAACTGAGCCAATGAAGGATTCTTGCAGATATAATTACTATGTGCTGGTCTCTCAATCCATCAAGTGCTACATATATATAGTTAACAAACACTCATGAACTGAATATAACTATATTGTGAATGAATTATATTAAATTAGCTATGACATAACTATATCATCTTTTGGGAACAAATAGAAGGAAGAAAGAGTGTACAAAAAAACTATCTATTGGGTTTGTTGGCAAGCTTATCACCAGACTGCAATTTTCTGTTGAGGTGACCAAGAATGCAAAAGTGGAATCAATATAGAGAAGCAACAGAAGGCTGATACAAACAAGAAGACGAGATGGAGAGAAAAAGTTTCATATATCAATAAATGAGCCAACAGACGTGGGAGGAAACATCTTTTATTGGATTTCCTAATTTCAGTCAATTTTGAGAAACATCTTGACCATTTTCTAAGTTAAAGCCAATCAAACACATTCGGATTATGGTCTATTATAAATTATACTAGAGCAAGAATAATCAAAGTAAATTTATCCATTTTAAGAACAAAATTGATAGTATAGTACTAACACATAAATGTGAAATGCAAGTTAAAAGAGAAATGATATCATTTTTTCAATTGAAGGGCGCAATATAGATTTACCTTAACAAGGACCTTTGCCTTCTTTGATTTAAGATCAACAGAATCCTTCTCAGATTTCATTGAAACTAACTTATTCTTCCGTTTCACCCTTCTCTGAGCAGCTGCTTCTGCCTCTTTATCTTCAGAGCTTCGAAACTCTGTTATGCTTTTGATTTTCAAATGCGTTCATTTCCTAGTTTATTTCATTTTTCTAAACTCAACCACAGAGCTCCAACTCTACATGCACAACTTTTCACCTCCAACATATAAGAAAAATAATAGACTAATACATAAAAATAGAATTGAAATGTATCTAAAATTAACAAAATCCTCCATGTTATCTTCCTCTTCAAGTTCATCATAACCTTCCACATACTCTATCTCTACTTCCTGTTTAATAACCAAAAACGAAAAAAGAAATTAAATACAAGGCAACATATTGTTCAAGTAAAATTTCAAATAGTTTTGCATGAAACATATATGACAATAGAAAATGCAGATGCATACCTCCTCCTCTTCCTCAGCAATAAAAATGAAACTAGTCAATGCATTCAGGAACCTTGATTTCACGAACAAGTTTATAAGAACACAAAATAAAAAACTATAACCGTTACAAGTTCTTATCATAGAATAGGAAATAGAATCATAGTTAGCGATGGAACATAGGATAATATAATTAGAGTTAGCGATGGTATTGAAAGAAAGAAAACAGCGATGAAAGAGAAAGGAGATTAGGGTTACCTGCATAGCTGAGGCAAGATCGGAGAGAGAAACACAGCAACACGCGGAAAAGAGCAAGCACTAATGGTGAGATCGAAGAGAGAAACTCACATTAGGGTTCGAAAGGGAGCGATGCGAGCAAGGCCGACGGAAGGGGTGCGACGAAGAAGAACCGGGAAGGGGTGCGACGGAAAGGAGCGATGCGAGCAAGGCCGATGGGAGTAGAGTGCAATGGAGGTTGCGTGAGATGGCGGTGCACGGCTGATAGCGCCGCCGATGAAGCATTCAGAGGGATGAGTGAGGAATCGCGAGAGTGTAGTGTGAAATGAAGAGATAATCGTGATCTTTAAATCTTTATTCTAATATTTCCGACGAAAATTTTAAATTACAGACGGATTTTCGGTCTGTAATAATTTAATAAAACAAAGCATTTTGTCTATTTAATTACAGACGGAAAATCCGTCTATAATTATTTTCCATAAAAAAAATTAATTTTACCGATAGAATTATCGACGGATTTTATTTTTCGTCTGTAATTTATGCTAATTCATTTTTTTCATTTTTCGACAAAAAAAATCCTCTAAAATTTCGTCTGTATTTTCGAAGGATAAAATCCGTCTGAAATATCCGTCTGTAGTAACTAATTTTCTAGTAGTAATATATGCTGTTTCAAAAAATTACAATATGATAAATTTAAAATTTAATTATTTTATTTCAATAACTTACCCTATATTTCACTTGCTAAAAATTAAAATAACGTATATTTTAGTCCGACACAAATAACTACCTACTAATGATCATTATAATTATATATGTAAATTAATGATAGTTATTTGGTTGTTTCGAATAATAATAATATAAAATTTGTATTCATTATTATTATAATAATTTTAACTCTTTTAATATTTATCACGTAATATAATATATTTTAACTTGTTATAAAACTATTTTATCTAAAATTATTATATATTTCATTGTTATAAATGTAATAAAACATTTATAATCTTCGATGTAATAATTTTTATTCTTAACAATTTATTATTGAAATATAGAAAAAAAATAAATTAAAATTTATTATAATAATAATAAATGTCTAAGTTATATTACTTTTATTATTTGAATGAACCAAATGATGATTAGTACTAATTTATATATAATTATAATAAAATAGATTAATATATATTTTATAAATAAAAATATTATTTAGCATCTCGAAAAGGGTAGAGTCTAGTAAGTAGTATTGCGTGTTGTAGGGTATGGATGGTGTCGTGGCCCACAGTGCCTTTTGAAGGGGTCCTGTTTTTTTTGTTAGTTTGTGAGCAGACAAAAGCAGAGAAGCTTCTTATCCTCTCCCACTAGGTTTTCACACAGCACCATACACATAGAATCTCTTCTCTCTTCATAAAGCACAACACACAACAAAATAATACACTTGAATTCAGGGGCAAAATGGTAAATCCGCAATCACCGTTTGTTCTCAACAGTGGCCTATTTAGTTCAATATCGTACAAGTCGGTTTAGTTCATAATATCAGGCTCTCTTAACCATTATTGCTCTAATGGCTCCAATGAGTCTCCCACCTGGTTTTAGGTTTCACCCCACAGATGAAGAGCTCGTTGCTTACTACTTAGAAAGGAAGATAACAGGTCGCTCTATAGAGCTTGACGTAATAGCTGAAGTTGATTTATACAAATGTGAACCATGGGATTTGCCAGGTATATATATGATTTTAAATTGCATGAGAAAATTTGTAAGTATTGTAAAAATATCAGTGCTTCAGTATTTTTAATAGTTGATATCAATCATATATATATATATAAAACTGCAGATAAGTCATTTCTACCAAGCAAGGATATGGAGTGGTATTTCTACAGTCCAAGGGATAGGAAGTATCCAAATGGATCAAGAACGAACAGGGCAACAAGAGGCGGGTACTGGAAAGCGACTGGAAAGGACAGGGCAGTGCAGTCTCAGAAGAAGGCAGTTGGTATGAAGAAGACTTTGGTGTATTACAAAGGAAGAGCTCCACATGGAATTAGAACCAACTGGGTCATGCATGAGTACCGCTTGATTGAATCCCTCCCTGGAACTCCTCACTCCTCTTTCAAGGTACACAAACATTTATGCTTCTTTTCTTTTCTTTTCTTCATATTACAATTATCTTATCAAATATATTGCTTTATCATATACAATGAGGTGTCAGACCTCTTTAACGTGGGTTTAATATCTAATTTAACAATAAAAGAGCATGTCCATCACGTATTTTATGGCATATACGTATCTTCATGTTTAATTTTGTCTTCATTCATCATTCATCTTAATCATTTTCTTCTTCTCTTCTTTTTGTTTTTCTTCTTTTGTTAGGACTGTTTCTAGGACCGGGTTATTATTAGCATATGCTGATTTTTAATTATATATATATATATATAAGCAAAAACTAGGGTTTTTCTTTGGGAAAAAAGAAAAATAAAGAAATAAAGGTAGGAAACAGCATATCCTCACTGTTCTCAGTTTCCCAGTTATTGTTCATTAATAATATTGTATACAATATAAAGTAAGGAAATGAATGTGCTAGTTCTATGTATGCATCTTTTGAGCTCTAGCTGAAATTAATAATTGAATGAATGGGACCTATATATTCATAGGAGAAACCCTAAAAAGCCACAAAAGTCTTCACGCGACCAAGGACCAAATCCTTGTTTAGTGCTCCTCTTATTATAGCTTTAATTAAAATCTAAGTGTTTTACGTACACTGCTTTTCAGATCAATTGCTTATTTTCTTGAAATTTTGGTTCTTGTCATATATAGAGTCAAGTTCACTATACTAGACCCATTTTTATTTTTTGGGCTATCTTGAACTTGAATGTAGACATTTATGTTTTGATTTACTTGAACCTTGTTACACAAGGATGCACACATGCCTGTAATATTCCATTATTTTTTTTCCTTTTTCTTTATATGATTTGGAAAACTTTAGTTTTTTTTTTTCCTCTTCTCTTCAAAAAGCACATCTTATGATCAAAATTAAAACATAATGA
>NC_029778.3:30513153-30515585 GCF_000817695.3 Arachis duranensis | reverse complement strand
TTGCAATATTCATTGTCTTTAACAATTAACATCGTATATGTACTTATATTTATATACTAGTAATAATACAATGTTTAACAAATCGTGCATCACATAAATCACAGGATTCCTTTTCATTGTGTCGGATTTTCAAAAAGACAATTCAAGTTCAAGACAAATCTAAAGAAGAGAAAGAACATCAAGCATTACTAGAGGAAGATCACTCAAGTGGCATTGAGATTTCAAGAGAAATGGAAGCCATGAATGATAATAATAACAATAATATAACTCTAAATAGTAATGAACAATATCCTAATAATAATAATAATAAACTCCCTAATTGTGATGCTTCATCTTCTGATCTCACTCAAGGAACATGTACACCCACAGAAACCGGTATAGCAGATGATTTTCATGCCCAATTTGCTTGTGATGAAGCAAATAGTGCCGCTAATTCTTACTCAATGGGAATAGCATACCCCTCAAACGTTTTTCAGGTAAATTCTCAATTAATTTTGACTTAAATCTGATTAAATTGTCAATTTAATTTCTAAAATTGCAAACATGCTCTATAAATTTAAAAATGTCAATGTAGTCTTTAAAGGTATATTTCTAGTAAATGATTTTAGATCCTGCAAAATATATAGTCTTAATAACTAAAATGTTATTTTTAAAAATAAACTAAAGCAAAAAAATTTTGAGAGATTCAGTTTGATAATGTTCATGATTGTTTGAATTTGCATCTTAGTATTACTGCTAGTCATGTAGACGTGGCATGAAAATGAAGATTTAGAAGGGAGACATATCAAAAGCAAGTTGGGCCATAGCATGATCATCATTATAATATTATTTTGTTATTGTATTGATCTGTTAAGTAGTATTTTCACTTTTGCTTTTTCCCCATGTCTACGGCATTTATGTTCATGATTACTTCCTTTGCCAAACCTGCATTTCCAGCGATATTCTTCTTTTTATAATGCTGCTTTATCAATTTAAGGCTTCATTATTACAATATCACCCCTCAAATAACAATGCATAAATATATAAATTTATGAAAATTAATTTACCAGCCTATTGTTTTATTTTATTTTTTGTTTTACATTATGTATGAATATATACATTTTTTAATTCCTCACATGATTAAACAATTCACTATTGATTTATGTTTGTGGCCCACACATAGCATATAAATCTTTGATGATGAGTTCTCTTTTGATCTTAAAGTGACAAAAGTTGCAAGTATGATGAAGTTCCTATCTTTTCATAAAGCTCAGTTCTAAAATTCAGTTGGACTCTCTCTCTCTCTCTCTCTCTTGGTTACTATCCCCAATAACTTCTTTTGACTGACCTAATCAAAACGTTCTCCAAAGTAGTGATATCTTTCTTCCCCATTTTCCTCATGGCTTTGATGCATTCTAAAACTAAAGCACACCTCACATTATCTCTCTCTCTCTCTCTCTCTCTCATCTTTATCTTTAATCATATTCTTTTTTATATATAAGTAATGTCAGGATCATAATTTTCCTATTTCAGAAAAAGATGGTTGTTTTGACAAGAGACTTCTCATCAGTTCCCCCCTCCATTACCATTCAACTAGCTTTGCAGCAAAATATATGCATTTGATTGGGGACTTTCAACCAAATTCAATTTGCCTCTATTCAATTCCTTGCCTTAAACCCTAACAAAACAACTTGTCTTCTTTCACTTTAATACCTAAGACATTCTACTCTAACCCCACTATTCTGTTGCCACTTGCACTACTCCCAAGTGGTCTTTTAGTTCTATCTTCCAATTAATCATGAGCCACATATATAGAAAGGTACACCTTCAAAACTCATAAAATGTGACAGCAACAATTCAATTGTGTTACATGTACATATATCATAAAAGATATTGTATCAATTTATATTTCATTCATCATTAGATAAGGCTTGGTAAATAGAATGTGAGTCATTAAATATTTTACACATAATATATACACATAACATCTTTAATAAAAATTTATGTATCACTTTTGTTTTGGTGAAAATAATATATCCGCGACAAAAACAATTATTTTTAGTGACAATAATATAATAATAAATAATGTTTCTGTGACAATTATATATTTGTCATTATTGCTATAAGTTATAATTATTCATGTGTAGATAGTAATTATTTTGCATCAATTAACAGGCTAATATATAAATTCATCTATATGATGCAGGACATAGAGATGTCCATGTATGGAAGCATGCATAATTATCAATTCCCACAAACGCCTTTGGTGATGGAAGATTTTCCACAAATAGATTTTGCTGAGACAAAGTCATTGAAGCCAGAGGTGACTGAAGACTGCATGTTCTATGATAGATACGGTAGGGATTGTATGAATGGAACACTAGAAGAAATCATCTCATTGTGTTCCTCTCAAGACAACTCTGTGGCTTTGCCCATGCTAGAATGATTATATT
>NC_029778.3:30500454-30513114 GCF_000817695.3 Arachis duranensis | reverse complement strand
TATCAAAATATTCATTTGACACAGAAGAAACTATAGCTACTTGTGTTGGCCAAAATAACCACACACAAAAGGAGACATTTTTTCTAGCAAGAGAGAAGCAGCAGCTACATATATAATGTACTAAAGATACATAGTAGAATATGCAGAGCCAGGGAGGCTGGCATATAGTTCACTTGGTTTCTTTTTCCTTTTTTTTTGGGTGTTCATCTTTTTTTTGAACGGGGTGTATGTCTTTCTACAATATAATTTTTAATATATATATATTTGTGTTCAAATCTCTTATTTACATGGGAATGCAATTGGATGGAGAAAATCGGCAACTATCATTCTTTGTTTTATGTTTTAGTTAATGTGTCGCATATATGTTACATCTCCTACGTATGCAGATATTTAAGAACAATTTTTTTTAATATCACAAAAATGGAGTTTAGCCACCGGATTTTAACTACCAATATTAAATTATAGAAAAAATAAATTAGAATGTCTCGTATTTGTCAAGAAACATTATCACCATCGCTAAAATTTGATAATTTCTGACAATTAGCATTTGTCGTCGCCTTCTGAATCAAAACTTTATAATCATGTTTTTAACAAAACCATTTCTCAGCATAAAAAGATCGTGGATTCATAGTTGGCCCAAAAATAATAAATCAAACCCTATCCCCAACCAAAATTTCAGAATTAGAACCTCTTCTCTCCTCACCTTTCTCTCCCTGCTCGCTCTTCCAGTGGTGGCATGTTGCTTCCTGCCTAGACTAACAATTAACTCTCAATCAAAATTTAAAAGATTAGTACAATACAATTCAAAATAACTGAGAGTATTAATTTTAGGTCGTTCTCCCTTGAAATTGCAATCAAATGCTCATTTATTGGTTATGAGAAAATTAAAAATTTTTAGTTGAAATAAACAAAAAATATAAATGGCAAGAAATTAAGAAAAAAAAATAACTAAATATAAAAAACAATTAAACTAAGGCAATTAAAGAAATCAAAATCCTAAAAGACCTTTTGACAAGGGATGAGAGTCAAGGTTTTTTATCCTAGTCATTGACCACAAACATAACAATTATGAAGATTTAATCTCACTTAGTCAACCTCTATATATTGAGAAAGGTTAAATAAGCATAATTGATGTGAATCCACAAATTCTAACTAACTCACTAATTAACTTAGTGAAAGACTAGCGTTAGTAAAGACAAAATCAACTAACAATCCCAAATCACCAATCAATATTGAGCATCAATGACTTAAGGTTACCTAAATCCTCAATCTCAAGTCAAGAAGGTGAAAAACTACTCAATAAATAAAAGAGACATTTTATCAAACACATAGTTGACATAAAAGAAAAACATTATAAATTGCATGAATTAATAAAATCTATGACTAAGAAAGGTAAGAAAACAATATTAACAACTCAATCAAGTATCAATAAACATGAAAACATCAAATTACATTAAATAAAAATTGTAAATTTAACAAGAATTTATAAACTAAAAAGTAACAAAATAGAAAAATTAACAAGAGAGACTAGGCAATTTAAGATACTAGAATAAAAAAATATAAAGAAAACTAAACTAAAATAAGATCAAAACATAAAACTAGAGAGAAAACTAAACTAAAACCCTAGAATTTCCAACTTCTCTCTCTAGAATCACCTAAAACATGATAAACCTAAACTATGGTTACTTTTTTCCATTCTCCTTCAATTCTTGGTTCAATAGCATTAGAAATGAGTTGGATTGGACCCAAAATGAGTTAGAAATCCCGGATCACGTGCTGCATTAAATGAGGCATGCGCTCAGACACGTGCGTATGCACATATTGTGTGCGTACGCACATTTAACTCAATGTCCACTATAGACATATGCATATCATTTTGAAGTCCCGAATGTTAGCTTTCTAATTCCACTGAAAACCGTCTCATTTGGACCTTTATAATTCAAGTTATGATCAATTTAGTACGAAGAGGTCAGGATTGATAGCTTTGCAAATCCTTTATTTTTTGAATTCTTCCACTATTTGCGTGCTTTTTTTTCACTTCTTCAAGCTATCATTGCCTTTAAAATCTTAAATCACTCAAACAAGCATATCAAGGAATCGAATGGGAGAAAAGTGAATTAAAGTTAGCAATTTTAAGCATAATTAGAAAAGAATTCACAAAAGCATACTATTTCAATGAATTAGTGCAAGTTTATGCGATAAAATTCACTCATTTCAAGTAAAAAAATTATCATCAAATATGGATTCATCAATTCCCTCACACTTAGACAATAGCATGTCCTCATACTATACATAAAAAAGAATAAGACTAAGGGATGCAACACTTATTACATGTAAGCAATCTATATCTATTCCACCACTAGAAATCGGTATTTTTCGAACGATTATTTTGAGACGAAATTGAGATAACTTTCGAACAAATTAGAGACAAAATTTTTCTTTCGAACAAAATTGAGACGAATTTTTTTTGTCCCAAAAACTTTTGTTGCTAATTTACATTTTGTCTGAAATTTCATCCGAAATTTTTTTCAGACGATTTTGTGATAGATTTCGATAGGCATTTATTTGCTAGATTTCTAACTATTATGATGTATTTTAGACAAATTTTAGATAGATTAGCCAACATAAAGACAATGTATTTAAGATAAATTTTAAACGTAAAAATATTTTATTTTAGACAAATTTCAAACAAAAAATATACTTCATTTTAGTAAATTTCTAACGAATTTAGTCAAATATAACAAATTTTTTTCAAACAAATTTTAGATGAATCAAATATTTCTTTTTGATTAAATTTCAAACAAATTTAATTTAATATAATTTACGTATTTAAAAGAAATCTCATATAAAACAAAAAATTATTTTCGTACAAATTTTCTACAAATTTAATATAATATTTTAAACAATTTTCATATAAAATAATTTGCTATTTAACATATAAATATTTTAGAAAATAAATTGTATTCAATTTTCTTTCTATATTAAGACCATTATAATAAACAAATTTTTCATATTATATATTGAAATTATAAGCACATAATAAAGTCATAAAAAAATTAATTACTATAAAAGAGTTAAAAAAATATTTATTATTAAAATACTTTTGTCCATAAATATAGTTAAACTAAAATAAGAAAAAATAATTAAATTAAAACAAAGAAAACCTTTAAAAAGGTCACAAATCATGAATAAAATATATTAACTAATTCACCTAAAAATTCTTTAATCTAAATCAGAAAAAATATGTACTCTAGACATCAATCACTCATGTTATTCTCCTCCTCATCATCATTAAAGCCTGTCTCAAGCTCATCTTCCACAGAAACAGATAAGGTTAAAAAAAGTGGGAGATTCAACTTTTTATACAAAACATGAAGTGTATTTTCAGTAGAACCAATTTTTTTCTATTGAGTTTTTAGTTGATGTCCTTAATCTTTTAACTTGTACTTAGCATCATTCAACTTAACTTTTTGTTCTTCATTGATCATTTCTTGCTCCTTATTTGCCTTTTCTTTCCACATGTGAAGTTCTTACTCAATATTTAGATCGTCTTTAGATGTCTCTGAAATCAATCATTATTCATGACATATACTTTCCAGTTTTCATACAGATAAGAGTTAAAAGGAAAATAATAAAAATGTATGTAGCAGTATAATAAGTCTAATGATTTTCTCTCTTTGAAATTAAAATCCTTTATATTACTATTACCCTTCTCTATCACGGGATCAATGTAGTTACAGAAGAAATTAAGTTTAGGTAAATATTCTTACCAAGCTGTTGTTAAAAAGGCTATGTATGCTAAGTGGCTAATCTCACTCCCAATTGATTCCAATTCTTAAATCACGTTCCAATTCAACTATATGAGGTTTATAAAAGTTTGAAAGAGATTAAATATCATTATAACTCAAGTAAACCCTCCTAGTTTCTCGTTTACCAATTCTAACAAGAAGGTAGTAACATGGTTCATTTACAAACACTCAATTCAACCAAAACAATAATCGCAATACAGCCACAATCAAATTAAATTCAATCATTAAACCATAATCACAATAATATCAAAGACAATTATAATTCATAGTCAAAAACCAAACTCAATCACATTAAATAATCACATAATACAACGTTAGGTGTTTTGGCAACAAAATTCCAATCATAAATACTTTTTTACTTCTTTTTTCCTAGAAATGCACGATTATACCGTAATCTTCACTAAAATATGTGCGTATTGCCTCGAGAGAAATTATTGATTTTTTTTATAATTTCAAAATATCCTAAGCCTCTGGGAACCGCCTGAATAGCTCTGAATTGTAGTGCGTAAAGCTTGTTATCCCTCTTATTTTTCTAAAAAAAGAAGTCATACAAAAAATACAATCAAAAGGTTAACAAAAATGAAAAGGGAGAATCACCGTAATGCAATTTTAATAAAGGGAGATTTTTTTAGAGAGAGTAAAGATGCAATTTGAGAATTGAAGGACACTTTCATCAACAACGTAACTAAATTAAACAGCATAGCATGCTATCAACTTTAGCAGGCAAAATGGATATCCATGTTGTTTTTTTATTTTGACAGATACTACAACACAAGCGTGCATAGTTTAAGACTTGAAAAATCTTGTTTGGCTCTAAAAACTTTATTTATATCATTCCATTGAAATCACACAATGTAACTTTCTGTTTTTCATCCATGATCTCCTACCTTAATTAAGGACGTTTTTCATCCATGATCTCCTACCTTAATTAAGGACAGTGATATGATCCGAGAAAAAACACCATGTTAAAACTAGCATGCCTTATCATAAAGTTTATTTTGGTCCAATGTTTTGATTTGAAAAATGAAAGAAGAAAATACAACAGTTATTCCTTGTTTGCAATGTCCATAGTAGATCACCAATCAGCAACCATCTTTGTTGGTTAATTAATTAGCTTCAAACAAAAATTGAATTATGTTGTTTTTCAATTAATTAATTAAGGCTTATTGTTCATACGATTGGCTCTATCATAAACATGAAGCAAATTATTTCATTTCATAAAATATAGTAGATACAACAAACACTATTCTTGGAAATCAGCTATGTAAGTAAAAACTCATAAGTAGTGATAAAAAGTAATACTAATTGATTCAGAAAATGGGGAATTTGGCCTTAGCCTTGAACATCATTTTGCTTCGAAATTGGATAAAAACGTGCACAACACACTGAATGTGGCTAATTATGTAGACTCCCACATTAACCACCACTTCACCTAACAATGAAGGTTGCTACAAATTCATTCTATCCAAAGTTAGAAAATTGAAAAGGTACACTTGTCCCATATATACATATATATCTATATTAACACTAAGAGCAATAAGCAAAGTGAAAATTAAAGGGTGTTTGATTAATTATTGATGTAAGGAATTTTCATTAGAGCAAACCAATCAAATCTTATTGATGTAATTTTCATTAAAGCGTCAGTCTCAGTTTTTATTTAAAGAGTTGAAGTTACCAGAATCTTTTGAGAAGTTGTCTTTTTTATGTAATTTTCTTGGTTTATCGCATATGAAAAATAGAAGACAGTAGATCTAACATCCAAAGAGTTAATAATGCCACCTAACTATCTATTATTCACTTTCTTTTCACACACTCATGTATTTTTTTCAATTCACATTACATATGCATTTTATTTCTTTTTCTAACTTTATTTTGAGGGTAACCTTTGTCCCCCTTTTTTGTTTTTCATTTTTTTTCTTTCTTTTTTTTCTTTTCTTTTGAAACAATATATAGACAAAGAATTAATGCATATTATTTAAGCATTTAATGCATGCATATGTACTCAATTTTCAAAAATTATCTACAAAAATCTAAAATACCTATTTTACTCTCTACCCACGTTCCCAAACTCCATTCTCCCACACTTAAATGATGCACATTCACTAGCCTAAGCAAATCAAAGATCCAAATTAATGACTTTCATTATTTTTCACTTAGGAATAGTGATGTGCTAAAAATTAGAACAAAAGGGAATTAAAAAGGCTCAAAATTGGATAACAATGATAAATAGAAAGGATAATGCTATTTGGGTAAGTAAGTTCCGATGAAATAAAGGCCTCAATCATGTAAATATATACCAAATATTGGACATAAAAAATTAAATAAATCAAAAATCACAATCATAGAGAAAAAATAACACAAGAATGAAAATGGTGCTTAATGCAATGCAACCACACATTGAAGCTCAAATCTTCATTAGTTGTGTGTTCTAGCTCTAATCTATGTTCCATAATTAGTTTTCAAGCAAATTCAACAAAAAAGTTTCAACTGAAATCAATGGGATACCCTTTAAAGAAAAATTCTTGGAAATTGATTATTTTGACTAAGTTTATTATATGTATATGTATATATGTATGATGTGGTTGGATGAAAAGACAAAATCCTAAGTTCTTTTCCTATTCTCTATCAAATCAAATCATCAGATGTATAAATGAAATACTACACCAAATTAGATGAATAGTTACACTTATTTTGTGACCCTTATTTAAACAGTCATTATTAAATAAAATAATGACACTTATTAACATAATTTTTTTACCGTCACTAACAATTAAATGTCTAAGTAATAAATAACATAGCAATTTATTCCTTTCATTCCTTCTTTTTCTTATTTTCTATTTTTCATAACCATTTCTATTTCCCAGAACCCTAAATGATTCAATTGGTTTCCATTGGTAGATTGCTCCTGTAGCAATTGGGGGAGGTCAGAAGAGAAGAAAAGGTAACAATGGTGTTCGTGTTCTTCACCATTCGTGCATCAATTTAATCATGTTTGATTGAATCACAGTATGCATGAAATTTTCATCCAAATACTTACTTATTGCTAAAAAAAGTGCATCAAACCTGATGAAAATAACTGAAAAAGGCTAGTGAAACTGGCCTAAGATGCCTTGACATCACAACACCACACTTAAATCTTGCTTGTCCCCAAGCAAGCAGTAAAACATGAGAAGAATGAATGAAAATAGAAAGGAATATATGTTCTTATTGGAAAGCAATAAATCTTGGTTCATGGGGTTTTATGCAGGATATATCTGCAGCTCAACTTTTATTAGTTTCCAGGTGTGAAATGTCCCTTTAAGTATTGGCTACGATGCTGCTATGAAGCCTTGTTATTCATTGATCCTTGGTTTTTGCTTTTCTTTTGCGTAGAACTCATTTTTTATTTGTTGCTTAGTGTTTTGTGTTGAGGTAGCTCTTTAGATAAGTTTTCAGTCAACACTCCCAACCCAGTTGGCTCAAGGTGTTGGGTGATAAAGCACTGATGAGCGGATAATTTATACGCTTTTTAGAATTATTTTTAGGTAGTTTTTAGTAGGATCTAGCTACTTTTAGGGATGTTTTTATTAGTTTTTATGCAAAATTCACATTTCTGGACTTTACTACGAGTTTGTGTGTTTTTCTGTGATTTCAGATATTTTCTGGCTGAAAATGAGGGACCTGAGCAAAAATCTGATAGGAGGCTGACAAAGGACTGCTGATGTTGTTGGATTCTAACCTCCCTGCACTCAAAATGGATTTTCTAGAGATACAAAAATCCGAATGGCGCACTCTCAACTGCGTTGGAAAGTAGACATCCAAGACTTTCCAGCAATATATAATAGTCTATACTTTATTCGAGTTTAGATGATGCAAACTGGCGTTCAACGCCAGTTCCAAGCTGCATTCTGGAGTAAAACGCCAGAAACACGTCATAAACTAGAGTTAAACACCAAAAACACGTTACAACTTGGCGTTTAACCCCAAGAGAAGTCTCTGCACGTGTAAAGCTCAAGATCAGCCCAATCACACACTAAAGTGGGCCTCGAAAGTGGATTTCTGCACTAAGACTTATTTCTGTAAACCCTAGTAACTAGTTTAGCATAAATAGAACTTTTTACTATTGTATTAGGTGTCTCTGAGACCATTTTATCTTGGTTATTCCGGTTCCTTATTTGGAGCCGAAGCCAATGACACAACTTTCACTTATGTATTTTCAACGGTGGAGTATCTACACACCATAGATTAAGGTGTGGAGCTCTGCTGTTCCTTGAGTATTAATGCAATTACTATTATTCTTCTATTCAATTCAGCTTATTCTTATTCTAAGATATTCGCTGCACTTCAACATGACGAATGTGATGATCCGTGACACTCATCATCATTCTCACCTATGAACGTGTACCTGACAACCACTCCCGTTCTACCTTAGATCGAGCGCGTATCTCTTGGATTCCTTAATCAGAATCTTCGTAGTATAAGCTAGAACTATTGGCGGCCATTCCTAAGATCCGGAAAGTCTAAACCTTGTCTGTGGTATTCCGAGTAGGATCTGAGATGGGATGACTGTGACGAGCTTCAAACTCGTGAGTGTTGGGCGTAGTGACAGACGCAAAAGAATCACTGGATTCTATTCCAACATGATCGAGAACCGATAGATGATTAGCCGTGCTGTGACAGAGCATTTGGACCATTTTCACTGAGAAGATGGGAAGTAGCCATTGACAACGGTGACGCTCTACATACAGCTTGCCATGGAAAGGAGTAAGAATGATTGGATGAAGGCAGTAGGAAAGCAGAGATTCAACAGGAACAAAGCATCTCCATACACTTATCTGAAATTCCCACCAATGATTTACATAAGTATCTCTATCTTTATTTTATGTTTATTTATCTTTATATTAGAAAACCATTATAACCATTTGAATCTGCCTGACTGAGATTTACAAGATGACCATAGCTTGCTTCATACCAACAATCTCCGTGGGATCGACCCTTACTCACGTAAGGTCTTACTTGGATGACCCAGTGCACTTGCTGGTTAGTTGTGCGAAGTTGTGACAAAGTGTGATTCACGTTTGAGAGCTCCAAGTCTTTGGCGCCATTGTTGATGATCACAATTTCGTGCACCAAGCACCCCTCAGACTTACTAACTCAAGCCTTTCCTCTACACATACACACCACAGGCACTTGGCTCATAATTCAATTATAGAGACATTGATGCCCAGCACCTCTTTGGGTCAGTAAATGCCTTGTAACTAGGTTGCTCTTGATAGTGAACTTTTGGTTCATAATCCCGGGTTAGTTAACCCAAGTTACCAAGTGTTAAAATACTCCTTAGAACCTAATCATCCAAGCAGATCCTAGTACAAGAACACCACATGCATGTGTCTTAGGGTTGAGCTATTGGCGCCTAGCTTATTCTTTGTTTCTTTTCTTCTTTCTTGTTCTTTCTTTCTTTCAAGGAGCTTTATTCACTAAGGTTTCACAGACAGCAACAAAGTTCATGCTAAAAAGAGACATTCTACCCTTCATCTTTATTGGTTGATGTTCATCTTGATCTTCAAAGTGTTCTTGGTGTTCATCTTGACATTCATAGTGTTCTTGCATGCATCATGTGTTTTGATTCATAATTTTCATGTTGTGAGTCCTTTTTGTATTTTTCTCTCTCATCATTAAAAATTCAAAAAATAAAAAATATCTTTTCCTTATTTCTCTCATAAATTTCGAAATATTGGGGTTGACTTAGTAAATTTTTTTTAAAATAAGTTGTTTCTTGTTAGTCAAGTCAAGGTTTCAATTTTAAAAATCTTATCTTTTCAAAAATCTTTTTCAAAAATCAAATCTTTTTCATTTTTCTTTTATATTTTCGAAAATTTCTAAAATTTATTTTCAAAATCTTTTTCTTATCTTTATTTCATAATTTTCGAAAACTTTACTAACAATTAATGTGATTGATTAAAAAATTTGAAGTTTGTTACTTTCTTGTTAAGAAAGGTTCAATCTTTAAATTCTAGAATCATATCTTTTAGTTTCTTGTTAGTCAAGTAATCAATTTTAATTTTAAGAATCAAATTTTTTTCAAAATAAATTTCAATCATATCTTTTTCAACCATTTCTTCTCAAATCATATCTTTTTCAAAATAAAAAATCTTTTCTAACTTTTTATCTTTTCAAAATCAATTTCAAAATCTTTTTCAACTAACTAATTGACTTTTTATTTGTTTCTTATCTTTTTCAAAATCACCTAACCACTTTTTTTCTCTCTAAATTTCGAAAATTCCTCATTTTTTTTCAAAATTCTTTTAATTAACTAATTGTTTCAAATTTTAATTTTAATTATATTTCTTCTCTCAATTTTCGAAAATCACTAACTATTTTTCAAAAATAATATTCGAATTCTCTCTTTCATCTTCTTCTATTTATTTATTCATTTACTAACTCTCTCTCTTCTCCTCTGTGTTCAAATTTTTCTCTTCTCCTTCTTCTATTCTTTTCTTCTTCTACTCACATAAAGGAATCTCACAATTGTGACATAGATGATTCCTCTTCTTTTCTGTTCTCTTCTTTTTCATATGAGTAGGAGCAAGGACAAGGACATTCTTGTTGAAGCAGATTCTGAACCTGAAAGGACTCTGAAGAAGAAGCTAAGAGAAGCTAAAGCACAACAATCCAGAGAAAACCTTACAGTGAATCTCGAAAAAGAAAGAGACATGGCCGAACCCAATAACAATGGTGGAGGCGCAAGGAGGATGCTTGGTGATTATACTACACCTATTTCCAATTTTTATGGAAGAAGCATCTCAATCTCTGCCATTGGAGCAAACAATTTTGAGCTGAAGCCTCAACTAGTTGCTCTGATGCAACAGAACTGCAAGTTTCATGAACTTCCATCAGAAGATCTCTATCAGTTTTTAACTGAGTTCTTGCACATCTATGATACTGTTAAGACTAATGCAGTAGATCCTGAAGTCTATAGGCTCATGCTTTTCCCTTTTGCTGTAAGAGACAGGGCTAGAACATGGTTGGACTCATAACCTAAAGATAGCCTGGACTCTTGGGATAAGCTGGTCATGGCCTTCTTGGCCAAGTTCTTTCCTCCTCAAAAGCTGAGCAAGCTTAGAGTGGATGTTCAGACCTTCAAGCAAAAAGATGGTGAATCCCTCTATAAAGCTTGGAAAAGATACAAGCAGTTGACAAAAAATTGTCCTTTTGGCATGCTTTTAGAGTGGACCATTTTAGATATATTCTATGATGGTCTATCTGAGCTTTCTAAGATGTCACTAGACCATTCTATAGGTGGATCCATTTACCTAAAGAAAATGCCTGCAGAAGCTCAAGAACTTATTGACATGGTTGCAAATAACTAATTCATGTACACCTCTGAGAGGAATCCTGTGAGTAATGGGACGCCTAAGAAGAGAAGAGTTCTTGAAATTGATGCTCTGAATGCCATATTGGCTTAGAATAAAATGTTGACTCAGCAAGTCAACATGATTTCTCAGAGTCTGAATGGATGAAAAAATGCATCCAACAGTACTAAAGAGGCATCTTCTGAAGAAGAAGCTTATGATCCTAAGAACCCTGCAACGGCAGAGGTGAATTACATGGGTGAAGCCTATGGAAACACCTATAATCCGTCATGGAGAAATCATCCAAATTTCTCATGGAAGGATCAACAAAAGCCCCAACAAGGCTTTAATAATGGTGGAAGAAACAGGTTTAACAATAGCAAGCCTTTTCCATCATCTTCTCAGCAACAGACAGAGAATTCTGATTAGAGCCCCTCTAGCTTAGCAAACATAGTCTCTGATCTATCTAAGGCCACTTTAAGTTTCATGAATGAAACAAGGTCCTCCATTAGAAATTTGGAGGCACAAGTGGGCCAGTTGAGTAAGAAATCACTGAAACCCCTCCTAGTACTCTCCCAAGCAATACAGAAGAGAATCCAAAAAGAGAGTGCAAGGCCATAGATATAATCAAAATGGCCGAATCCAAAGAGGAAGGGGAGGACGTGAACCCCAATGAGGAAGACCTCATGGGACGTCTCCCAGACAGAAAGGAGTTCCCTAATGAGGGCCAAAAAGAATCTGAGGCTCATATAGAGACCATAGAGATTCCATTAAACTTTCTTCGGCCATTCATGAGCTCTGAGAACTCTTCTTCCTCTGAAGAGGATGAAGATGTAACTAAAGAGCAAGTTGCTCAATATCTAGGAGCCATCATGAAGCTGAATGCCAAGTTGTTTGGTAATGAGACTTGGAAAGGTGAACCTCCCTTGCTCATTAGTGAACTAGATATATGGGTTCAGCAAACTCTACCTTAAAAGAAACAAGATACTGGTAATTCTTAATATCTTGTACCATAGGCACTGGTGGACGAAATTGTGATTTATGCGTTCTTTGGATTTTGAATGAAAGCTCTATTATGGCACTGATTGAATTCACAACTCCGTTCAACTAACCAGCAAGTGTACTGGGTCGTCCAAGTAATAAACCTTACGTGAGTAAGGGTCGAATCCACAGAGATTGTTGGTATGAAGCAAGCTATGGTCACCTTGCAAATCTCAGTTAGGCAGATTAAATTGGTTTATGATTTTTTGGAATAATTAATAATAAAAAGGAATAATAAAAGGGATAGAAGACTTATGCAGATTCATTGGTAGGAATTTCAGATAAGCGGATGGAGATGCTGTAGAGCCCAAGGACGCCTGCTCTCCTACTGCTTCTACTCAATCCTTCTTACTCCTTTCCATGGCAAGCTTTGTATAGGGGTTCACCATCAACTGTGGCTACTTTCATTCCTCACGGGGAAATATCCTGTGCGGCTGTCACTCGCACAGCTAACCAGTCTGGAGGCATCACCCATGGCT
>NC_029778.3:30498928-30499106 GCF_000817695.3 Arachis duranensis | reverse complement strand
TCACAGACACATAGCTGGGTGAACCTTTTCAGATTGTGACTTAGCTTTGCTAAAGTCCCCAGTTAGTGGTGTCCAGAGCTCTTGAGCACACTCTTTTGCTTTGGATCACGACTTTAACCACTCAGTCTCAAGCTTTTCACTTGGACCTTCATGACACAAGCACATGGTTAGGGACAGC
>NC_029778.3:30494492-30495022 GCF_000817695.3 Arachis duranensis | reverse complement strand
TGCCATCTCCTTCTCTTGTTCGAAAATTTCTGAAAGGTTGTTTCTGGATTGTTGTAATTTAGCTTCTCTTAATTTTCTCTTCAGAGTCCTTTCAGGTTCTGGATCAGCTTCAACAAGAGTGCCTTTATCCTTGTTCCTGCTCATAAGAAAGAGAGAAAACAAGAAAAGAAAAAGGAATCCTCTATGTCACAGTATAGAGATTCCTTTATGTTAGTAGAAGAAGATAGGGGTATAAGAAAGAAGAAGGATGGATTTGTAGATGAAGAGAGGTGAAGAGAAGTGTTAGTAATTAAATAATTAAATAGAAGAAGAGATTAGAGGGAGAGGATTTTCGAAAATAATTTTTGAAAATAGGTTAGTGATTTTCGAAAATCAAAGACAAAATATAATTAAAATTAAAATTTAAAACAAAAAGAATTTTTGAAAAAGAGAGGGAGAATTTTCGAAACTTAGAGAGGGATAAGTAGTTAGTTGGTTTTGAAAAAGATAAGAAACAAACAAAAAGTTAGTTAGTTGATTGAAAAAGATTT
>NC_029778.3:30489581-30491420 GCF_000817695.3 Arachis duranensis | reverse complement strand
CATGACCTTTGAAAAGGCTCTGTGTGACCTGGGGTCAGGTATAAATCTTATGTCACTCTCTGTAATGGAGAAGCTGGGGATCTTTGAGGTACAAGCTGCAAGAATCTCATTAGAGATGGCAGACAAGTCAATAAAACAAGCTTATGGATTGGTAGAGGACGTGTTGGTAAAGGTTAAAGACCTTTACATCCCTGCTGATTTCATAATCTTAGACACTGGGAAGGATGAGGATGAATGCATCATCTTTGGAAGACCATTCCTAGCCATAGCAGGAACTGTGATTGATGTTGACATAGGAGAGCTAGTCCTTCAATTGAATGGGGACTACCTTGTGTTTAAAGCTCAAGGATCTTCCTCTGCAACCATGGAGAGGAAGCATGAAAAGCTTCTCTCAATACAGAGTCAAACAAAGCCCCCACAATCAAACTCTAAGTTTGGTGTTGGGAGGCCACAACCAGACTCTAAGTTTGGTGTTGAGAAGCCCCCACATTCAAACTCTAAGTTTGGTGTTGGAAAGCCCTCATCATGCTCTGAACATCTATGAAGCTCCATGAGAGCTCACTATCAGGCTATTGACATTAAAGAAGCGCTTATTGGGAGGCAACCCAATTTTCAATTATTTTTATTATTCTTTTATGTTTCATTAGGTTTATGATCATGTGGAGTCACAAAACAATTGCAAAAATTAAAAATAGAATAAAAAATAGCACACCTTGGAGGAAGAGCTTACTGGCATTTAAACGCCAGTAAGGAGCATCTGGCTGGCGTTTAACGCCAGAATAGAGCATGAAGCTGGCGTTAAATGCCAGGACCAAGCAGCAGTCTGGCGTTCAAATGCCAGGATTGCACTGACAAACCCCATTTGTAGGGTTTATCTTGTATTAATTTTAGGGGATTTTATCACCTTTCACCCACATTTATTCAATAAAATAGCATGGTTTTGTATATTCTCCTTTAATTGTGCTTAAGAGTGAAAACATGCTTTTTAGGACTCAAAATAGATAAATTTAATTCACCTTGACTCTATTAGATGCCTTGATATGTTTGTTAAGTGATTTAAGGTTTAGGAGGCAAAGATTGGATCAAGGGAATGAAGAAAAAGCATGTAAAGTTGGAGAACTCATGAAGAAATGATGGAACCAAAAAGCTGTCAAGCCTGACCTCTTCGCATTTAATTGACCATAACTTGAGTTACAGAGGTCCAAATGATGCCGTTCTAGTTGTGTAACACCCTACCATACAGAGTCTTATGCTTAAGTCATAATTCAGAGATGGCAAGGTATTACGACCTCTAAAATAAAAAATTTAGTACGTATAGTAGTATGAATGATTGATTATAACTAGGAACCTTTGTAGAAAAAGGGGTAAACAAAAACCGCAACTCGAAAGCGCAACACTCCGATCGATAACGTAACGAACAAGGATAACCAACGCGAGAATTATATATATACAAAGGAGTGTCAAAAACAGGAATATCAAGACTTAAGATCCGGCTGCGAAGATAACCGGTCCGAGCATAGCAATATATACATATGATAAAATAAGGAAAACCCCAAAGGAAACCCAAAGGGACACAAATACATAAAACCTATTCTCCAAAATCTCCCATAAGAGGAGTCATCACAGTTTGTATTATTTAATGGAGATAAAAGTATCTAAAGAAAACATATAAACCAACTCATAGCCCCGAGAACAAAGGATCTTCGCAAATATAGAAGTCTCCAGCATGCCTCAGCGGGAAACCTCACGTCCTGCATCTGAAAACCACAAAATCCGCATGGGTGAGAACCAGAGGTCCCCAACATGGTAACAGCTTCCACATATATAATACATAATAAT
>NC_029778.3:30488933-30489271 GCF_000817695.3 Arachis duranensis | reverse complement strand
ATCAAGTCTCAACCTGGAGCACGTGGTGGCTAGCCACTGCTACTACCCAGGGAAACTCGTATCTCCGATAGTGGAAGTGCAAATCACAATTATCAATAATCCAGTATAAACATGCATGAATTCTCATCCATGGATCAACATCCATACCAGCCATTCTGGCTCACGGTTAAATCCATAACCAGCCAATATTCATAGCATACACAGCTATTCCGGCTCACGGTTCAATCCAGAACCAGCCAATTCATAAACAATTACAGCCCTTCGGCCAATGGCATAACAAGCACTTCCACCACCATCCTCCACATCTCACATAATCATCAATGATCCTCATTGATCAT
>NC_029778.3:30487669-30488833 GCF_000817695.3 Arachis duranensis | reverse complement strand
GTCATATTGATTTAAGATATGAGTGGTGAGATCGGAGGTTTAGAAGTATGAAATTTAGCTTTTAAAACTCAAAAATCAACTTTGGGATGAAAACAGGTCCGCGCGTACGCGCACTCCACGCGCACGCGTGGATGGCCTCAAAAACTTCATCGACGCGCACGCGTCAACCACGCGTACGCGTGGGTGTCCTCGTGCCCCAGGCACAACACTGGCACAATTCTGGCATAACTCTCTGGAAAATGGCTGGGCATTGGGTGCAGCACAATCGGCGCGCCCGCGCACATCACGCTCACGCGTGGATGGCATTTTCCGGAAGAACGGCGCACACGCGCCAAGTGCGCCCACGCGCAAGGGGTCATTCTGCTAAAAATTTTCTAAGTTAAAAGCTGCAGAATTCATCAATTTAAACCCCAATCTTCCAACGGACATAACTTTCTCATTTTAAATCGTTTTTCACCCGTTCTTCGAACGGCATGGACATCCCGGATCCAATTTCATTTCTAAATAGATTTGGCACAAAACAGAGATCCGTAGTCCAAGTTATGTCCCACCAAAGTATGCCCAAAAACCATATTTTTCTTAAAAACCACAAAGTGCCATTTTCAAAACAAGCCATTTCCAACTCTTTTCAAAATCAATCAAAACATGCCATTTTCATCCCTTCAAAATCAATTAAAACATGCCAATTTCATCCCCTTTTCTTTGAGATCAATCAATATATATCAAATTCAACATCAAGCATCCTCAACTCACACATTGACACTTTACCACAATTTACAAAATTACTATCTCATCATTTTAACCCACTTCACCCAAGTGGCACAAACTCAAACATATTGACATATCATATACTCTTCCTCATGCCAATTCTCCACAACATCAATTCCACTAAATCATCATTGTACACAATCAATATCATACTCGCCATCAACATGGTTCAACCCACAATTCAACCATAACCAATCATCAAGCATATATCACAACATGCATATTTCTCATACATCACACCATCAAGGCATCATTAATCATCATCACATATATGACCACATCATATATCTCAATCATTAATCAACATCAACCATTCAATGCCTATCTTAGGGCCTCTAGCCTAAGTATTTCCTACCACATTACATATTAGATACGGGAAACCGAAACCATACCTTA
>NC_029778.3:30479840-30487510 GCF_000817695.3 Arachis duranensis | reverse complement strand
GTGGCTTACCTCAAGATTGATTGTATGGGTTTTGTAGAGCTCTCCGCGGTGAACGCGTGGCCGCAAACGGGGCGGCAATCGGGGCTCTAGATCAAAAGTTATGGTGGTTTGAAGATCAACCAAGGGAGAGAACTTGAGAGAGTGTTCTTCCTCCCTTTCTCTCTAATTTCAGCTTGTGTGTGTAACAAATGAGGAGAGAGAGTGCTGAAAACTAGGGTTTTGGTTAAGTTATGTTGGGCCAAGGGCCCACTTTAGGTCCAATTGGCCCGGTTTGGCCCGTTCGGTCCAATCTTGGTCCGAATTCTATAAAATTGGTACCGAAATTCTCGTCTCAATCTCCTCTATCATATTTAGCCACAAAAATCACATTTTGGGCTTTCTAGAATAAATTCTCATTTATGGGTTAATTAGCCGTTAATTAACCGGGTTTTACAAGTTGGGTTAGAAAGCTAACATCCGGGGCTTCGAAACGATATAAGATTTGCCATAGTTGCATCGCACATAGGGGCGCGCACGCGCATGGTACGCGGACGCGCCGATGGTGGCACATGACCCACTTAATGCAACACGTGACCAGCGATTTTAGAAGCCTTGTGGGCCCAATCCAACTCATTTCTGATGCTATTTCAGCCAAGGATTGAAGGGGAATCAAGATACTGGAGATACTTTTAATCATTAGTCATAGTTTAGTTTTAGAAGTAGTTAGAGTTAGAGAGAGAAGTTCTCTCTTTTCTCTAGAATTAGGATTAGGAATTAGGGTTATATTAAGATCTCATAGTTCTAGGTTTAACTCAAGTCTCCTTCTACTTCTACCTTCAATTGATGATTGCTACACTTTGGTTCTTCCTTCTATCCCTATCCTCTTGTTGTAATTTCTCTTATTTTGTTTCTAGGTTTTGTAATTGAGATATTTTTTTCTTTTGTTTTCTTTTAATAATGCAATTTGAGATAATTCATGTGATTGTGATGTTGTTGATTATTGTTTTGTTAATTCTTTGTAATTGTTAGTTGTTGATTCCTTTTATTCTTACAAATAAAAATGCTTTCTTTCATTACCCTCCAAGTGTTTGATGAAATGCTTGAGAGGATGTTAGAGTAGAATTCTATGTTCTTGGCTTGAGAAGGTGACTTAGGATTTCTTGAGTCACTAGTGTCCAATTGATTGATAGTTGATAGCCATTAACTCTAGCCTTCATTAATCCAATTAGTGGAAAGCTAGGATTTATGGACTATGATTGATATAACTCACTTGACTTTCCTTTGTTAATTGATTTAAGGATGACTAAGTGGGATTAATCCTTGCAACTACCATACTTGTGGCTAGTGATAATGATGAAGATCATTGACAACCAAACCTTGCCAAGACCATTTTGTTAATAAAGTTTTCTTACCATTTACTATTCATATTTCTCATCCAAAATCCCAAAATAAACAAGGCCATAACCAATAACAAGAACACTACCCTGCAAGTCCTTTGAGAGACGACCTGAGGTTTAAATACTTCGGTTTATAGATTTTAGGGGTTTGTACTTGTGACAAACAAATTTTTGTATGAAATGATTATTGTTGGTTTAGAGACTATACTTTACAACGAGATTTCATTAGTGAAATTCTAAACCGTCAAAAATCCATTCATCATGCACCCTGGGGAAAGCTGGCGTTAAACGCCAGAAACAAGCTACATCTGGACGTTTAACGCCAGAAACAAGCATCAGTCTGGCGTTAAAAGCCAGGATTGCATACAGAGGGCATTTTATAAGCCTAAATGGAGCAGGGATGATTAATCCTTGACACCTCAGGATCTGTGGACCCCACAGGATCACCTCAGGATCTGTGGACCCCACAGGATCCCCACCTACCGTCTCCCTCTCTCTCACACCTTTTCATAACACTCTTCCCCAAAATTCATTCACCAATCACCTCAATCACTCTTCCCCATCACCTCTTCACCATTCACATCCATCCACTCTTCCCCATAAACCCCACATACCTTCAAATTCAAAATCTCTTTTCCAGCCAAACCCACCCTACATGACCGAACCATAAACCCCTCTCCCTCTACTATATAAACCCCTCCACACTTCTTCATTTTCACACAACACTACCCTCTCTTTCCCCCCTTGGCCGAAACCTACACTACTCTCCCTCTCCTCCACCTCGTCTTCTTCCTCTTCTATTCTTTCTTCTTTTGCTCGAGGGCGAGCAACATTCTAAGTTTGGTGTGGTAAAAGCATATCTTTTTTGTTTTTCCATAACCATTTATGGCACCTAAGACCGGAGAAGCCTCTAGAAAGAGGAAAGGAAAGACAATTGCTTCCACCTCCGAGTGATGGGAGATGGAGAGATTCATCTCAAAGGTCCATCAAGACCACTTCTATAAAGTTGTGGCCAAGAAGAAGGTGATCCCCGAGGTCCCTTTCATGCTCAATAAAAATGAGTATACGGAGATCCGACATGAGATCCAAAGAAGAGGTTGGGAAGTTCTTACCAACCCCATTCAACAAGTCAGAATCTTAATGGTTTAAGAGTTCTATGCCAATGCATGAATCACTAGGAACCATGATCAAAGTATGAACCCGAATCCAAAGAATTATCTTACAATAGTTCGGGGGAAATGCTTAGATTTTAGCCTAGAAAATGTGAGGTTGGCATTCAACTTGCCTATGATGCAAGAAGACGCACGTCCCTACACTAGAAGGGTCAACTTTGATCAAAGGTTGGACCAAGTCCTCATGGACATATGTATTGAAGGAGCTCAATGGAAAAGAGACTCAAAAGGTAAGCCGGTTTAATTGAGAAGACTGGACCTTAAGCCTGTAGCTAGAGGATGGTTGGAGTTCATCCAACGCTCCATCATCCCCACTAGCAACCGATCCGAAGTAACTGTGGATCGGGCCATCATGATCCATAACATCATGATTGGAGAGGAAGTGGAAGTTCATGAAGTCATCTCTCTAGAACTCTACAAAGTAGCCGAAAAGCCTTCCACCTTGGCAAGGCTAGCTTTTCCTCATCTCATTTGCCATCTATGCTACTTAGCTGGAGTTCTCATAGAAGGAGACATCTTCATTGAAGAGGACAAGCCCATCACTAAGAAAAGGATGGAGCAAACAAGAGAGCCCATTCATGGATCTCAAGAGATGCATGAGGAAGCTCATCATCAAGAAATCCCTAAAATGCCTCAAGGGATGCATTTCCCTCCAAACAACTATTGGGAACAACTCAATACTTCTCTAGAAGGATTGAGTCATGATATGAACCAATTAAGGGTGGAACACCAAGAGCACTCCATCATTCTTCATGAGATTAGAGAAGATCAAAGAGCTATGAGGGAGGAGCAACAAAGGCAAGGAAGAGACATAGAGGAGCTCAAGAACACTATTGGTCCTTCAAGAAGAAGGCGCCACCATCACTAAGGTGGACTCATTCCTTAACTTCTTTGTTCTTATCTCTCTGCTTTTCGATTTTTGAACTTCATGTTTGTCTATGTTTGTGTCATTACTACATGATCATTAGTATTTAGTAACTATGTCTTAAGGCTAGGAATAATTCCATGAATCCTTCACCTTTCTTAAATGAAAAATGTTTCTAATACAAAAGAACAAGAAGTACATGAGTTTCGAAATTGTCCTTGAAATTAGTTTAATTATATTGATGTGGTGACAATACTTTTTATTTCTGAATGAATGCTTGAATAGTGCATATTTTTGATCTTGTTGTTTATGAATGTTAAAATTGTTGGCTCTTGAAAGAATGATGAAAAAGAGAAATGTTATTGATGATCTGAAAAATTAAAAAAAATTGATTCTTGAAGCAAGAAAAAGCAGTGAAGAACAAAGCTTGCGAAAAAAAAAGTGGCAAAAAAAATAAAAGAAAAAGAAAAAGCAAGCAGAAAAAGCCAATAGCACTTAAAACCAAAAGGCAAGGGTAAAAAGGATCCAAGGCTTTGAGCATCAATGGATAGGAGGGCCCTAGGAAATAAATCCAGGCCTAAGCGGCTAAATCAAGCTGTCCCTAACCATGTTCTTGTGGCATACAGGTCCAAGTGAAAAGCTTGAGATTGAGTGGTTAAAGTCATGATCCAAAGCAAAAAGAGTGTGCTTAAGAGATCTGGACACCTCTAACTGGGGACTTTAGCAAAGCTGAGTCACAATATGAAAATGTTCACCTAGTCATGTGTCTGTGGTATTTATGTATCCGGTGGTAATACTGGAAAACAAAGTGCTTAGGGCCACGACCAAGACTCATAAAAGTAGCTGTGTTCAAGAATCAACATACTTAACTAAGAGAATTAATAACACTATCTGAACTCTGAGTTCCTATAGACGCCAATCATTCTAAACTTCAAAGGATAAAGTGAGATGCCAAAACTGTTCAGAAGCAAAAACTACAAGTCCCGCTCATCTAATTAGAACTAATATTCATTGATATTTTGGGATTTATATTATATTCTCTTCTTTTTATCCTATTTGATTTTCAGTTGCTTGGGAACAAGCAACAATTTAAGTTTGGTGTTGTGATGAGCGGATAATTTATACGCTTTTTGGCATTGTTTTTAGGTAGTTTTTAGTAGGATCTAGCTACTTTTAGTGATGTTTTTATTAGTTTTTATGCAAAATTAACATTTCTGGACTTTACAATGAGTTTGTGTGTTTTTCTGTGATTTCAGGTATTTTCTGGCTAAAATTGAGGGACTTGAGCAAAAATCTGATAGGAGGCTGACAAAGGACTGCTAATGCTGTTGGATTCTGACCTCCCTGCACTAGAAATAGATTTTCTGGAGCTACAGAACTCAAAATGGCACGCTCTCAACTTTGTTGGAAAGTAGACATCCAGGTCTTTCCAGTAATATATAATAGTCCATGCTTTATTTGAGTTTAGATGACGCAAATTGGCATTCAACGACAGTTCCATTCTACATTCTGGAGTAAAACGCCAGAAACACGTCACAAACCAGAGTTAAACGCTAAAAACACATTACAACTTGGCGTTTAACCCCAAGAGAAGTCTCTTCACGTGTAAAGCTTAAGCTCAACCCAAGCACACACCAAAGTGGGCCCCGAAAGTGGATTTCTGCACTAAGACTTATTTCTTTAAGCCCTAGTAACTAGTTTAGTATAAATAGAACTTTTTACTATTGTATTAGGTGTCTCTGAGACCATTTTGTCTTGGTTATTCCGGTTCCCTCTCTGGGGCCAAAGCCAATGACACTATTTTCACTTGTGTATTTTCAACGGTGGAGTTTCTACACACCATAGATTAAGGTGTGGAGCTCTGCTGTTCCTCGAGTATTAATAAAATTAATATTATTCTTCTATTCAATTCAGCTTATTCTTATTCTAAGATATTTGCTGCACTTCAACATGACAAATGTGATGATCCGTGACACTCATCATTATTCTCACATATGAACGCGTGCCTAACAACCACTCCCGTTCTATCTTAGATCGAGCGCGTATCTCTTGGATTCCTTAATCAGAATCTTCGTGGTATAAGCTAGAATTATTGGCGGCTAAACCTTGTTTGTGTTATTCCGAGTAGGATCTGAGATGGGATGACTGTGACGAGCTTCAAACTCACGAGTGTTGGGCGTAGTGACAGACGCAAAAGAATCACTGGATTCTATTCCAACATGATCGAAAACCGACAGATGATTAGCCGTGCCGTGATAGAGCATTTGGACCATTTTTACTGAGAGGATGGGAAGTAGCCATTGACAACGGTGACGCCCTACATACAGCTTGCCATGGAAAGGAGTAAGAATGATTGGATGAAGGCAGTAGGAAAGCAGAGATTCAACAGGAACAATGCATCTCCATACACTTGTCTGAAATTCCCACCAATGATTTACATAAGTATCTCTATCTTTATTTTATGCTTTATTTATCTTTATATTCGACAACCATTATAACCATTTGAATTTGCCTGACTGAGATTTACAAGATGACCATAGCTTGCTTCATACCAACAATCTCCGTGTGATCGACCTTTACTCACGTAAGGTATTACTTGGATGACCTAGTGCACTTGCTGGTTAGTTGTACGAAGTTGTGACAAAGTGTGATTCACGTTTGAGAGCTCCAAGTCTTTGGCGCCATTGTTGATGATCACAATTTCGTACACCAAGTACCCCGCAGACTTACTAACTCAAGCCTTTCCTCTACATATACACACCACAGGCACTTGGCTCACAATTCAATTCTAGAGACATTGATGCCCAGCACCTCTTTGGGTCAGTAAACGCCTTGTAACTAGGTTGCTCTTGATAGTGGACTTTTGGTTGATAATCCCGGGTTAGTTAACCCAAGTTACCAAGTGTTAAAATACTCCTTAGAACCTAATCATCCAAGCAGATCCTAGTACAAAAACACTACATGCATGTGTCTTAAGGGTTGAGCTATTGGCGCCTAGCTTATTCTTTGTTTCTTTTCTTCTTTCTTGTTCTTTCTTTCTTTCAAGGAGCTTTATTCACTAAGGTTTCACAGATAGCAACATAGTTCATGCTAAAAAGAGACATTCTACCCTTCATCTTTATTAGTGAGCTAGCTAAACAATCAAACATATACCACCACTTAACCTTATTCTGTTTCCTACTGATGAGCGGATAATTTGTACGCTTTTTGGCATTGTTTTTAGTATGTTTTTAGTATGTTCTAGTTAGTTTTTAGTATATTTTTATTAGTTTTTAGTTAAAATTCACTTTTCTGGACTTTACTATGAGTTTGTGCATTTTTCTGTGATTTCAGGTATTTTCTGGCTGAAATTGAGGGACTTGAGCAAAAATCTGATTCAGAGACTAAAAAGGAATGCAGATGCTGTTGGATTCTGACCTCCCTGCACTCGAAGTGGACTTTCTGGCGCTACAGAAGCCCAATTGGCGCGCTCTCAACGGCGTTGAAAAGTAGACATCCTGGGCTTTCCAGAAATATATGATATTCCATGCTTTGCCCAAGATTTGATGGCCCAAATTGGCGTTCAAAGTCACCATCAGAATTCCCAGCGTTAAACGCCGGAACTGGCACAAGGATGGGAGTTAAACGCCCAAACTGGCACAAAAGCTGGCGTTTTACTCCAAGAAGAGTCTCTACACGAAAATGCTTCAATGCTAAGCCCAAGCACACACCAAGTGGGCCCGGAAGTGGAGTTTTATGTCATTTACTCATCTCTTTAAACCCTAGGCTACTAGTTCTCTATAATTTGGACCTTTTACTATTGTATTATCATCTTGGGATCTTTGGATTTCTTTTGATCATGTTTGGAGGCTGGCCTCACGGCCATGCCTAGACCTTGTTCTTATGTATTTTCAACGGTGGAGTTTCTACACACCATAGATTAAGGTGTGGAGCTCTGCTGTACCTCGAGTATTAATGCAATTACTATTGTTCTTCTATTCAATTTAGCCTATTCTTGTTCCAAGATATCACTTGTTCTTCAACTTGATGAATGTGATGATCAGTGACACTCATCATCATTCTCACCTATGAACGTGTGCCTGTCAATCACTTCCGTTCTACCTTAGATTGGGTGGAAATCTCTTGGATTCTTTAACCGGAATCTTCGTGGTATAAGCTAGAACTAATGGCGGCATTCAAGAGAATCCGGAAGGTCTAACCTTGTCTGTGGTATTCTGAGTAAGATTCAATGATTGAATGACTGTGACGAGCTTCAAA
>NC_029778.3:30479513-30479811 GCF_000817695.3 Arachis duranensis | reverse complement strand
CATCCATAACCATTTGAGTTTGCCTGACTAAGATTTACAAGGTGACCATAGCTTGCTTCATACCAACAATCTCTGTGGGATCGACCTTTACTCGCGTAAGGTTTATTACTTGGACGACCCAGTACACTTGCTGGTTAGTAGTGCGAAGTTGTGATGAAGAGTTGAGATTGAAATTGAGCGTACCATGTTGATGGCGCCATTGATGATCACAATTTCACCCACCAAGTTTTTGGCGCCGTTGCCGGGGATTGTTCGAGTATGGACAACTGACGGTTCATCTTGTTGCTTAGATTAGGTA
>NC_029778.3:30477947-30479348 GCF_000817695.3 Arachis duranensis | reverse complement strand
GTCTAATTCCTTTAGACTAAAGCTTTAGACTAACATTGCATGATTCTTGGAATTCTCATTAAGAATTTTGATAATTTTATTTTTCCTCTTCACTTAATTTTCGAAAAATCCAAAAAAATTACAAAATCATAAAATCCAAAAATATTTCTTGTTTGAGTCTAGAGTCTCATGTTAAGTTTGGTGTCAATTGCATGTTTCTGTTCTTCTTACATTCATCCATGTGTCTTAAGTGATCTTCAAGATGTTCTTGATGATTTCATTGCTCTGATCTTTGAATTCTATTGACTTGAGTGTTTTGTGTTTCTCATATGCATTCTCATTTGGTTAGTCTCAGTAGTATACAAACTGCTAAGTTTGGTGTCTTGCATGCATTGTTTATTTGATTTTAGTTGCATTTTGATTATTCCTCATTATTAAAAATCCAAAAATATTTTTAATTTGTGTCTTTTCAAGTCAATAATACAGAGAATTGAAGATTCCGAACATACAGCAGAAAAATTACACAGAAAAAGCTGGGCGTTCAAAACGCCCAGTGAAGAATTCAAACTGGCGTTTAAACGCCAGCCAGGGTGCCTGGCTAGGCGTTTAACGCCCAAAAGGGTAGTGTTTTGGGCGTTAAACGCCAGAATCTGCACCATTCTGGGCGTTTAACGCCAGGATGGCACAAGAGGGAAGATTCTGTTTTTAATTCAAATTTTTTTCAAGTTTTCAAAATTTTTCAAAATCAAATCTTTTTCAAATCAAATCTTTTCAATCAAATCTTTTTCAAAATCAATTTCTTTCCATTTTCAAAAATACTTGCTATCAATTAATGATTTGATTTAACATTTCAAGTATGTTGCCTGTTCTGTTGAGAAAGGTTTAATGTTTGAATCATATCTTTTCTTGTTAGCCAAGTTACTAATTTTTAAAATCAAATATTTTTAAAATGTTTTTTTTTAAATCATATCTTCTCAATCACATTTTTTTAAACCAATCATATCTTCTTAACCACATTTTTTTCAAAATAGTTTTCAATCAAATCTTTTTGATTTCTAATTTCAAAATCTTTTTCAAAAATCACTTTACTTCTTTCTCAATCTTGGTTTTCGAAAATCAATTAAAGTTTTTTAAAACGTTTTTTTTAATCTTTTTAAATTATTTTCGAAAATTTCTTCCCATCTTCTCACATCCTTCTATTTATGGACTAACACTATTCCTTAATACACAATTCGAACCCTATCTCTCTTGATAAGTTCGAATTCTTCTACTTCTGCCTTCCATTTTTCTTTTCCTCTGACACCTCAAGGAATCTCTATACTGTGACATAGAGGATTCCACATATTTCCTTGTTTTCTTCTCTTTCATATGAGCAGGAGCAAAGACAAAAGCATTCTTGTTGAGGCTGACCCTGAACCTGAA
>NC_029778.3:30474377-30477569 GCF_000817695.3 Arachis duranensis | reverse complement strand
CTGTCTGAACTGTCCAAGATGTCTTTGGATAGCTCTGCTGGAGGATCTCTTCATCTGAAGAAGACGCCTACAGAAGCTCAAGAACTAATTGAAATGGTTGCAAATAACCAATTCATGTACACTTATGAAAGGAATCCTGTGAACAATGGTGCAAATCAGAAGAAAGGAGTTCTTGAGATTGATACTCTGAATGCCATACTGGCTCAAAACAAAATATTGACCCAGCAAGTCAATATGATTTCTCAAAGTCTGTCTGGAATGCAAAATGCACCAGGCAGTACTAAGGAAGCTTCATCTGAAGAAGAAGCTTATGATCCTGAGAACCCTTCAATGGAAGAGGTGAGCTACATGGGAGAACCCTATGGAAACACCTATAATTCCTCATGGAGAAATCATCCAAATCTTTCATGGAAGGATCAACAGAGGCCTCAACAAGGTTTCAACAATAATAATGGTGGAAGAAACAGGTTTAGCAATGGCAAGCCCTTTCCATCATCTTCTCAGCAACAGACAGAGAGTTATAAGCAGAACAACTCTGACTTAGCAACCATGGTCTCTGATCTAATCAAAACCACTCAAAATTTCATGACTGAAACAAGGTCCTCCATTAGAAACTTAGAGGCACAAGTGGGTCAGCTGAGCAAGAAAATTACTGAACTCCCTCCTAGTACTCTTCCAAGCAATACAGAAAAAAATCCAAAAGGAGAGTGCAAAGCCATCAACATGGCCGAATTTGGAGAGGAGGAAGAGGCAGTGAACGCCACTGAGGAAGACCTCAATGGACGTCCACTGGCCTCCAATGAGTTCCCCAATAAGGAACCATGGGAATCTGAGGCTCAAAATGAGACCATAGAGATCCCATTGGATTTACTTCTGCCATTCATGAGCTCTGATGAGTATTCTTCCTCTGAAGAGGATGAGTATGTCACTGAAGAGCAAGTTGCTAAATACCTTGGAGCAATCATGAAGCTAAATGATAGGTTATTTGGTAATGAGACTTGGGAGGATGAACCCCTTTTGCTCACCAAAGAATTGGATGACTTGCCTAGGCAGAAACTGCCTCAAAAGAGACAGGATCCTGGGAAGTTTTCAATACCTTGTACCATAGGCACCATGACCTTCAAGAAGGCCTTCTATGACCTAGGGTCAAGTGTATACCTCATGCCTCTCTCTGTAATGGAGAAGTTAGGGATCTTTGAGGTGCAAGCTGCAAAAATCTCACTAGAGATGGCAAACAATTCAAGAAAATAAGCCTATGGACTTGTAGAGGATGTTCTGGTAAAAGTTGAAGACCATTACATCCCTGCAGATTTTATAGTCCTAGAGACTGGGAAGTGCATGGATGAATCCATCATCCTTGGCAGACCCTTCCTAGCCACAACAAAGGCTGTGATCGATGTGGATAGAGGAAAATTGATCATTCAAGTGAATGAAGAATCCTTTGTGTTTAAGGCTCAAGGATATCCCTCTGTATCCATGGAGAGGAAGCATGAAGAGCTTCTCTCAAAACAGAGTCAAACAGAGCCCCCACAGTCAAACTCTAAGTTTGGTGTTGGGAGGTTCCAACATTGCTCTGAGCATCTGTGAGGCTCCATGAGAGCCCACTGTCAAGCTACTGACATTAAAGAAGCGCTTGTTGGGAGGCAACCCAATGTTATATTTTATCTATTTTCCTTTGTTATTTTATGTTTTCTGTAGGTTGATGATCATGAGAAGTCACAAAATCAATTGAAAAAGCAAAAACAGAATGAAAAATAGAAAGAAAAATAGCACACCCTGGAGGAAGATGTTGCTGGCGTTTGAACGCCAGTAAGGCTAGCAGATGGGCGTTTAACGCCCAGTCTGGCACCATTCTGGACGTTTAACGCCAGAAAGGGGCACCAGACTGGCGTTAAACGCCAGAAAAGGGCAAGAAGTTGGCGTTAAACGCCAGAAATGGGCACCAGCCCGGCGTTTAACGGCAGAATTGGCATGAAGAGCAATTTTGCTCGCCACTTGGTGCAGGGATGACTTTTCCTTGACACCTCAGGATCTGTGGACCCCACAGGATCCCCACCTACCCCACCACTCTCTCTCTTCTTCACCCATTCACCAATCACCTCAACACCTCTTCCCCAAAAACCCCTCACCTATCCAATCCCATCTTTCTCTTCACCACTCACATCCATCCTTCATAAAACCCCACCTACCTCACCATTCAAATTCAAACCACTTTCCCTCCCAAACCCACCCATACATGACCGATCCCTACCCCTCTCTCCACCCCTATATAAACCCCTCTTTACTCCTTCATTTTCACACAACCTAAACACTACTTCTCCCCCTTTGGCCGAACCACAAATCCATTTCCTTCTCCTTCATTTCTTCTTCTTCTACTCTTTTCTTTCTTCTTTTGCTCGAGGACGAGAAAACCTTTTAAGTTTGGTGTGGTAAAAGCATTGCTTTTTGTTTTTCCATAACCATTTATGGCATCCAAGGCCGGAGAAACCTCTAGAAAGAGGAAAGGGAAGGCAAAAGCTTCCACCTCCGAGTCATGGAAGATGGAGAGATTCATCACAAGGGTGCATCAAGACCACTTCTATGAAGTTGTGTCCTTGAAGAAGGTGATCCCCGAGGTCCCTTTCAAACTCAAAAAGAGTGAATATCCAGAGATCCGACATGAGATCCGAAGAAGAGGTTGGGAAGTTCTTACCAACCCCATTCAACAAGTCGGAATCTTAATGGTTCAAGAGTTCTATGCCAATGCATGGATCACCAAGAACCATGATCAAAGTGTGAACCCGGACCCAAAGAATTGGCTTATTATGGTTCGGGGGAAATACTTGGATTTTAGTCCGGAAAATGTAAGGTTGGCATTCAACTTGCCCATGATGCAAGGAGATGAACACCCTTACACTAGAAGGAGATGAACACCCTTACACTAGAAGGTTGGACGAAGTCCTCACAGTCACTTGTGAAGAGGGCGCCCAATGGAAGAGAGATTCAAGAGGAAAGCCGGTTCAATTGAGAAGGCATGACCTCAAGTCTGTGGCTAGGGGATGGTTGGAGTTTATCCAACGCTCAATCATTCCCACTAGCAACCGGTCCGAAGTTACTATAGACCGGGCTATTATGATTCATAGCATCATGATTGGAGAAGAAATAGAAGTTCATGAGGTTATATCCCAAGAACTTTATAAGGTGGCGGACAAG
>NC_029778.3:30461403-30473950 GCF_000817695.3 Arachis duranensis | reverse complement strand
ATGTTCTTAATTGAAAAAGAGTAGAATTGCATGAATTTTGAATTTTATAGCAGTTTAATTATTTTGATGTGGTGGCAATATTTTTGTTTTCTGAATGTATGCTTAAACAGTACATATGTCTTTTAAATTTGTTGTTCATGAATGTTGGCTCTTGAAAGAATGATGAAAAAGGAGACATGTTATTGAGGATCTGAAAAATCATAAAAATGATTCTTGAAGCAAGAAAAAGCAGTGAATACAAAAAAAGGAGAAAAGAAAATGAAAAAAAAGAGAAAAAGAAAGAAATAAAGTTGTGATCCAAGGCAAAAAGAGTGTGCTTAAGAACCCTGGACACCTCTAATTGGGGACTCTAGCAAAGCTGAGTCACAATCTGAAAAGGTTCACCCAATTATGTGTCTGTGGCATGTATTTATCCGGAGGTAATACTGGAAGACAGAGTGCTTTGGGCCACGGCCAAGACTCAATAAGTAGCTGTGTTCAAGAATCATCATACCCAACTAGGAGAATCAATGACACTATCTGGATTCTGAGTTCCTAAAGAAGCCAACCATTCTGAATTTCAAAGGATAGAGTGAGATGCCAAAACTGGCTGAAATTGAGGGACTTGAGCAAAAATCTGATTCAGAGACTGAAAAGGACTGCAGATGCTGTTGGATTCTGACCTCCCTGCACTCGAAGTGGACTTTCTGGCGCTACAGAAGCCCAATTGGCGCGCTCTCAACGGCGTTGAAAAGTAGACATCCTGGGCTTTCCAGAAATATATGATAGTCCATGCTTTGCCCAAGATTTGATGGCCCAAATCGGCGTTCAAAGTCACCATCAGAATTCCCAGCGTTAAACGCCGGAACTGGCACAAGAATGGGAGTTAAACGCCCAAACTAGCACAAAAGCTGGCGTTTTACTCCAAGAAGAGTCTCTACACGAAAATGCTTCAATGCTAAGCCCAAGCACACACCAAGTGGGCCCGGAAGTGGATTTTTATGTCATTTACTCATCTCTGTAAACCCTAGGCTACTAGTTCTCTATAAATAGGACCTTTTACTATTGTATTATCATCTTGGGATCTTTGGATTTCTTTTGATCATGTTTGGAGGCTGGCCTCACGGCCATGCCTAGACCTTGTTCTTATGTATTTTCAACGGTGGAGTTTCTACACACCATAGATTAAGGTGTGGAGCTCTGCTGTACCTCGAGTATTAATGCAATTACTATTGTTCTTCTATTCAATTCAGCCTATTCTTGTTCCAAGATATCACTTGTTCTTCAACTTGATGAATGTGATGATCAGTGACACTCATCATCATTCTCACCTATGAACGTGTGCCTGTCAATCACTTCCGTTCTACCTTAGATTGGGTGGAAATCTCTTAGATTCTTTAACCGGAATCTTCGTGGTATAAGCTAGAACTAATGGCGGCATTCAAGAGAATCCGGAAGGTCTAAACCTTGTCGTGGTATTCTGAGTAAGATTCAATGATTGAATGACTGTGACGAGCTTCAAACTCGCGATTGTGGGGCGTTAGTGACAGACGCAAAAGAATCACTGGATTCTATTCCGACATGATCGAGAACCGACAGCTGGATAGCCGTGCCGTGACAGGGTGCGTTGAATATTTTCACTGAGAGGATGGGAGGTAGCCACTGACAATGGTGAAACCCTACATACAGCTTGCTATGGAAAGGAGTAAGAAGGATTGGATGAAGACAGTAGGAAAGCAGAGAGACGAAAAGGACAAAGCATCTTCATACGCTTATCTGAAATTCCCACCAATGAATTACATAAGTATCTCTATCTTTATCTTTATGTTTTATTCATCATTCATAACCATTTGAGTTTGCCTGACTAAGATTTACAAGGTGACCATAGCTTGCTTCATACCAACAATCTCTGTGGGATCGACCCTTACTCGCGTAAGGTTTATTACTTGGACGACCCAGTACACTTGCTGGTTAGTAGTGCGAAGTTGTGATGAAGAGTTGAGATTGCAATTGAGCGTACCATGTTGATGGCACCATTGATGATCACAATTTCACCCACCACCTACCACTCTTGGACATTTACACTTTCTGTTTCAAATATTTTCTTTTATTCAATTAAAAGGAGACAAAGCATATAATTAAACAGGATGAAAATGAAGCAGGCACTTAGGCTAGCAGCCCAAAATGACAATAAGGAAAGACAAACAAAATGTAAAAGTTCATGAAGACAGTATACAATCATACTTCCAATTAAAGCACTACAAACCAGAAACAGTTAAGTAACAATACAACCTCTTGGTGTCTTCTTGTTTCTTCCTTGTCATCATCATCCATAGCTTTTGTATCCTTCTTTGTTCTCCTTGGATGATGTTGCATCTTACTCTCCAAGGGATTGATTGACTTCCTGCAAAGTTATTGGAAGTTGCTTGTTCTCCAAGCACTTAAGAAACGGTTAGCATGCATATATGCTTATGATTTTTTGAACTTAAGTTTGTGTGTGAACACTAAATTTAGTTCCTTGCCTAATGCAACAAATTGAATACATGCAGAAAACCTCATGTGCTTTTATTAAGAAAACAACCATGAACTAGAAATTAATCAGTTGTTAAGTAGTTTCTCTGATTGGTTGGAGTTAGTGACTAGTCATGCTGAGGGTTGCAATGTGTTCTTAATGAAATTTGTGGTGGAACACCAAACTTAAAATTACACATTCACCCTTAAATTACTTTGTTGTGCAACACCAAACTTAGCTCCTTGCAATACAGATAAGTCTACTTAACTCTTTTATTGAAGTAACTAGGAAAAGAAAACTACCTCTGGTTGGGTTGCCTCCCAACAAGCGCTCTTTTAACGTTACTAGCTTGACGGTTGTTCCGTTAGTTGAGTTTGTACTTCATCTTGGGACCTTCCCCCATATTGCCCAAATAGTGTTTGAGCCTTTGTCCATTCACAGTAAAGGTTCGTTGTGAGCTTTCCTCTGTGATTTATGTGTCCATAAGGTGAGATTTTGGTGAAAAGAAAGGGTCCTGACCATCTTGACTTTAGCTTTCCAGGAAAGAGTTTCGGCTTGGAGTTGTGGAGGAGCACTCTCTGTCCCTCTTCAAAGTTACTTGGTGCCAAATTGAGATCATGCTTTTTCTTTGCCCTTTCCTTATAAATTTTGGCATTTTCATAGGCTTAGGACCTGAATTCTTCCAATTCTTGCAGTTGCAAGATCCTTCTGTCACCAGCAGCATTGTTGTCAAAGTTTAGTAACTTGAGAGCCCAGAAAGCTTCGTGTTCAAGCTCCAATGGTTGATGACAAGCCTTTCCATACACCAATTGATATGGAGACATCCCAATTGGTAACTTGAAGGCCATCCTATATGCCCAAAGAGCATCATTGATGAGCGGATAATTTATACGCTTTTTGGCATTGTTTTTAGGTAGTTTTTAGTAGGATCTAGCTACTTTTAGGGATGTTTTCATTAGTTTCTATGCTAAATTCACATTTCTAGATTTTACTATGAGTTTGTGTGTTTTTCTATGATTTCAAGTATTTTCTAGCTGAAAATGAGGGACCTGAGCAAAACTCTGATAAAAGGCTGCCAAAGGACTGCTGATGTTAGATTCTGACCTCCCTGCACTCGAATTGGATTTTTTAGAGCTACAGAACTCCAAATGGCGCTCTCTCAATGGCTTTGAAAAGTAGACATCCAGAGCTTTCCAGCAATATATAATAATCCATACTTTATTTGAGATTAGACGATGCAAACTGGCGCTCAACGCCAGTTCCATGCTGCATTCTGGAGTCAAACGCCAAACACGTCACGAACCAGAGTTGAACGCCAAAAACACGTTACAACTTGGCGTTCAACACCAAAAGAAGCCTCTGCATGTTTAAAGCTCAAGCTCAGCCCAAGCACACACCAAGTGGGCCCCGGAAGTAGATTTCTGCATCAATTACTTACTTCTGTAAACCCTAGTAGCTAGTCTAGTATAAATAAGACATTTTATTATTGTATTAGACATCCTGGATTGTATTTTTGATCCTGTGATCATGTTTTGGGTGCTGGCCATTCAGCCATGCCTGGACCTTCATCACTTATGTAATTTCAACAGTGGAGTTTCTACACACCATTGATTAAGGATGTGGAGCTCTGCTGTACCTCGAGTTTTAATTCAATTACTACTATTTTCTATTCAATTCAGTTTATTCCTGTTCTAAGATATTCGTTGCACTTCACCATGACGAATGTGATGATTCGTGATACTCATCATCATTCTCACCTATGAACGCGTGACTGACAACCACCTCCGTTCTACCTTAGACCGAGTGCATATCTCTTGGATTCCTTAATCAGAATCTTCGTGGTATAAGCTAGAATTGATGGCGGCATTCATGAGAATCTGGAAAGTCTAAACCTTGTCTGTGGTATTCCGAGGATTCAGGGATTGAATGACTTTGACGAGCTTGAAACTCGCGATTTTTGGGCGTGATGACAAACGCAAAAGAATCAATAGATTCTATTCCGACATGATCGAGAACCGACAGATGATTAGCCGTGCCATCACAGAGCATTTGGACCTTTTTCACTGAGAGGATGGGATGTAGCCATTGACAACGGTGATGCCTGACGTGGCAGAAATTGGCGAGTTAAGAATTTATTAATAGAAATACGTGGCAAGTACAGTCCTTAACCAGCCGAAAATCTGCTTATCAATTTAAAAAGGGTTGTCACAATATTGAAATTAAAATACTGGGAGTATGAATCCCAGGTCGTCTCCCAAAGAGTTGCAGAGAAATGTGCTATTTTATCAATCAGGTGTTTTCAAAATTGGTTGAGTTGATAAACAGGAAATTAAATTAGAGAATTTAATTAATCTTAAATAAAAACCTTGACTGGGAATAGATTAGTTGGAAGCCCTATTCTTGCTGAAGTACTCTCAAGATTAATTAATAATTGGAAGTAGCTCTGCTTAGTTATGCCCTACATACAGCTTGCCATGGAAAAGAGTAAAAAGGATTGGATGAAGACAGTAGGAAAGCAGAGATTCAAAAGGAGCACAGCATCTTCATACGCCTATCTGAAATTCCCACTAATGATTTACATAAGTATTTCTATCTTTATTTTCTGTTTATTTATTATTATTATTTGAAAACTCCATAATCATTTATTATCCGCCTAACTGAGATTTACAAGATGACTATAGCTTGCTTCACTCCAACAATCTCCGTGGGATCGACCCTTACTCACGAAAGGTTTATTACTTGGACAACCCAGTGCACTTGCTGGTTAGTTGTGCGAAGTTGTGAAATTATGTTTGGACCATGGTATCATGCACCAAGTTTTTGGCGCCATTACCAGGGAGAGAACGAACATGAATGCCATTATCAGAAATCACAATTTTTCCTACCAAGTTTTTGGCGCCGTTGCCGGGGATTATTCGAGTTTGGACAACTAATGGTTCATCTTGTTGCTTAGGTTAGGTAATTTTCTTTTTGTTTTATTTTCAAGAATTTTTCAAAAATCTTTCAAAAATTTCTCATCTATTTCGAAAATTATTCTAAATTTTTAAGAATGAATTCTAGTGTTTCATGAAGCATGTTAAAGCCTGGCTGGCTGTAAAGCCATGTTTAATTCTTTTGTACAGAGGCTTCGAATCATCAGGACAGAGGCAAGTTAATTGAAATATCAGCTGTTGTATGTCTGATTTATATCCTAAAGCTGGCTGGCTATTAAGCCATGTCCAACCCTTGGATTGGAGCTTTAGGCTAACATTGAAGGATTCCTAGAATTCTTCTTAAAAAAATTTTGAATTTCTTATTCTCTTTTTCCTATATGTTTTTTGAAAAATATAAAATAAAATCCAAAAAAATTTATAAAATCGAAAAAAATAAAAAATATTTTGTGATTCTTGTTTGAGTCTTGTGTCATGTTTTAAGTTTGGTGTCAATTGCATATTCATCTTGTTCTTTCATTTTTTGAAAATTCATGCATTCATAGTGTTCTTCATGATCTTCAAGTTGTTCTTGGTAAGTCTTCTTGTTTGATCTTTAAATTTTTTTGTTTTGTGTTATATGATGTTTTTCATGTGCATTTTTGCATTCATAGTGTCTAAACATGAAAGATTTCTAAGTTTGGTGTCTTGCATATTTTCTTTGCATTAAAAGTTTTTCAAAAATATGTTCTTGATGTTCATCATGATCTTCAAAGTGTTCTTGGTGTTCATCTTGACATTCATAGTGTTCTTGCATGCATTCTTTGATCTGATCCAAAAAGAAAAGAGAAAAACATAAAAATGACGTTTTAATTTTTCTCTCTCATCATTCAAAATTTAAAAATAAAAAAATATCTTTTCCTTTTTTCTCTCATAAATTTCGAAAATTTGAGTTGACTTAGTCAAAAATTTTAAAACTTAGCTATTTCTTATAAGTCAAGTCAAAATTTCAAATTTAAAAATCTTATCTTTTCAAAATCTTTTTCAAAAATAAAATCTTTTTCATTTTTTTATTATTTTCGAAATTCTTAAAATTTATTTTCAAAATCTTTTTCTTATCTATATTTCAAAATTTTGAAAACTTTACTAACAATTAATGTGATTGATTAAAAAATTTGAAGTTTATTACTTCCTTGTTAAGAAAGGTTCAATCTTTAAATTCTAGAATCATATCTTATAGTTTCTTGTTAGTCAAGTAATCAAATTTAAAAAAAAAATCTTTTTCAACTATATCTTTTTAATCATATCTTTTCAAATAATATCTTTTTCAAAAATTCAATTTCAAAATATTTTCTAACTTCTTATCTTTTCAAAACTGACTTTCAAATCTTTTTCAACTAACTAATTGACTTTTTGTTTGTTTCTTATCTTTTTCAAAACCACCTAACTACTTTTCTCTTTCTAATTTTCGAAAATCACTTCCCTCTTTTTTCAAAAATTTTCTTAATTAACTAATTATTTCAAATTTTAATTTTAAATTTTATTTCTTCCTTTAATTTTCGAAAATCACTAACTAATTTTTCAAAAATTAATTTTCGAATTCTCTCCCTCTAATCTTCTTCTATTTATTTATTTACTAACACTTCTCCTCATCTTAAGAATATGAACTTATCTTCACCCTTTTGTTTGTATTCTTACCTTTTTCTTCTTCTATTCCTTTATTCTTCTACTAACACAAAGGAATCTCTCTACTGTGGTAAAGAAGATCCCTATTATTATTTTCTGTTCCCTTCTTTTTCATATGAGCAGGAGCAAGGACAAGAAAATTCTTGTTGAAGCAGATTCTGAACATGAAAGGACTCTGAAGAGGAAACTAAGAGAAGCTAAATTACAACAATCCAGAGACAACCTTACAGAAATTTTCAAAAAAGAAGAGGAGATGGCAGCTGAAAATAATAATACAAGGAGGATGCTTGTTGATTATACTACACTTACTTCCAAGTTTGATGGAAGAAGCATCTCAATCCTTGCTATTGGAGCAAATAACTTTGAGCTGAAACCTCAACTAGTTGCTCTGCTGCAACAGAACTGCAAGTTCCATGGACTTCCATCAGAAGATCCCTACCAGTTTTTAACTGAGTTCTTGCAGATCTGTGAGACTATTAAGACTAATGGAGTAGATCCTGAAGTCTACAGGCTCATGCTTTTTCCCTTTGCTGTAAGAGACAGAGCTAGAATATGGTTGGATTCACAACCTAAAGATAGCCTGGACTCCTGGATAAGCTGGTCGCGGCCTTCTTGGCTAAGTTTTTTCCTCCTCAAAAGCTGAGCAAGCTTAGAGTGGATGTTCAGACTTTCAAACAAAAAGATGGTGAATCCCTCTATGAAGCTTGGGAAAGATACAAACAGATGACCAAAAGGTGTCCTTCTGATATGCTTTCAGAGTGGACCATTCTGGATATATTCTATTATGGTCTATCTGAGTTCTCCAAGATATCATTGGACCATTCTACAGGTGGATCCATTCACCTAAAGAAAACTCCTGCAGAAGCTCAAGAACTTACTGACATGGTTGCAAATAACCAGTTCATGTATACTTCTGAGAGAAATTTTGTGAATAATGGGACGCCTCAAAGGAAGGGAGTTCTTGAAATTGATGCTCTGAATGCCGTATTGGCTCATTACAAAATGTTGACTCAGCAAGTCAATATGATTTCTCAAAGTCTGAATGGATGGCAAAATGCATCCAACAGTACTAAAGATGCATCTTCTGAAGAAGAAGCTTATGATCCTGAGAACCCTGCAATGGCAGAGGTAAATTACATGGGTGAACCTTATGGAAACACCTATAATTCATCATGGAGAAATCATTCAAATTTCTCATGGAAGGATCAACAAAAGCCTCAACAAGGCTTTAATAATGGTGGAAGAAATAGGCTCAGCAATAGCAAGCCTTATCCATCATCTTCTCAGCAACAGACAGAGAATTCTGAACAGAGCACCTCTAACTTAGCAAACTTAGTCTCTGATCTGTCTAAGGCCACTTTAAGTTTCATGAGTGAAACATGGTCCTCCATTAGAAATCTGGAGGCACAAGTGGGCCAGCTGAGTAAGAAAATCACTGAAACTCTTCCTAGTACTCTCCCAAGCAACACTGAAGAGAATCCAAAAAGAAAGTGCAAGGCCATTGACATAATCAACATGGCCAAACCTAGGGAGGAAGGAGAGGAAGTGAATCCCAATGAGGAAGACCTCATGGGACATTTCTCAAGCAAGAAGGAGTTCCCTATTGAGGACCTAAAGGAATCTGAGGCTCGTATAGAGACCATAGAGATTTCATTAAACCTTCTTCTGGCATTCATAAGCTCTTAAAACTATTCTTCCTTTGAAGAGGATGAAGATGTAATTGGAGAGCAAGTTGCTCAATATCTAGGAGCCATCATAAAGCTGAATGCCAAACTGTTTGGTAATGAGACTTAGGAAGGTGAACCTCCCTTGGTCATTAATGAACTAGATACGTGGATTCAGCAAACTTTGCCTTAAAAGAGACAAGATCCTGGCAAATTTTTAATACCTTGTACCATAGGTACCATGACCTTTGAGAAGGCTCTATGTGACCTGGGGTCAGGCATAAATCTTATGCCACTCTCTGTAATGGAGAAGTTGGGGATCATTGAGGTACAGCCTGCCATATTCTCATCGCAAATGGCAGACAAGTCAGCAAGACAAGCTTATGGATTGGTAGAGGACGTGTTGGTAAAGGTTGAAGGCCTTTACATCCCTGCTGATTTCATAATCTTAGACACTAGGAAGGAGGAGGATGAATGTATCATCCTTGGAAGACCTTTCCTAGCCACACCAGGAACTGTGATTGATGTTGACAGAGGATAATTAGTCCTTCAATTGAATGGGGACTACCTTGTGTTTAAAACCCAAGGGTGTTCCTCTGCAACCATAGAGAGGAAGCATGAAAAGCTTCTCTCAAAACAGAGTCAAGCAGAGCCCACACAATCAAACTCTAAGTTTGGTGTTGGGAGGCTACAGCCAAACTCTAAGTTTGGTGTTGAATCCCCACATCCAAACTCTAAGTTTGGTGTTGGGAGTCTACAACATTGACCTGATCACATGTGAGGCTCCATGAGAGCCAACTGTCAAGCTAGTGACATTAAAGAAGTGCTTATTGGGAGGCAACCCAATTTTTATTTATCTAATTTTATTTTATTTTATTTTTTCTTTATGTTTTATTAGGTTCATGATCATGTGGAGTCACAAAGTAAATACTAAAATAAAAAACAGAATAAAAAATAGCAGAAGAAAAAGCACACCCTGGAGGAAGGGCTTACTGGCATTTAAACGCCAGTAAGGAGCATCTGGCTGGCATTCAACGCCAGAACAGTGCATGGATCTGGTGTTGAACGCCAGAAACAAGCAACATCCTGGTGTTTAAACGCCAGGAATACACCCTGAGGAGAACTGGCGCTGAACACCAGAAACAAGCATAGAACTGGCGTTCAACGCCAGAAACATGCTGCAAATGGGCGTTGAACGCCAGAAACAAGCATGGAACTGGCGTTCAACAGCAGAAACACGCTACAAATGGGCATTGAACGCCAGGATTGCATGGAGAGTGCGTTTTACATGCCTCATTGGTGCAGAGAAGTAAATCCTTGACACCTCAAGATCTGTGGACCTCACAAGATCATCTTAGGATCTATGGACCCCATAGGATCCCCACCTACCTCAACTCACCCTCTCTCTCTTTTTTACACAACCCAATAAACACTCTTCTCCATAAACCCACATACCTTCAAAATTCAAAATCTCTTTCCCACCCAAACCCACCCTAAATAGCCGAACCTACTCCATCTCCCTTCACTATATAAAGCCCTCTATCCTTCTTCATTTTCACACACCACAACCCTCTCTTCTTCACCTTGGCCAAAACCACACACTTCTCCCTTTCCTCCATATTTTCTTCTTTTTCTTCTTCTTCTTCTTCTTCTTCTTTCTTCTCTTGCTTGAGGGCGAGTAATATTCTAAGTTTGGTGTGATAGAAGCATAGCTTTTTGTTTTTCCATAACCATTGATGGCACCTAAGGCCGGAGAAACCTCTAGAAAAGGGAAAGGGAAGACAAAAGCTTCCACCTCCAAGTCATTGGAGATTGAGAGACTCATCTCCAAAGCCTATCAAGACCACTTCTATGAGGTTGTGGCCAAGAAAAAGGTGATCCCGGAGGTCCCTTTCAAGCTCAAGAAAAATGAGTATCCGGAGATCCGATATGAGATCCAAAGAAGAGGGTGGGAAGTTCTGACCAACCCCATTCAACAAGTCGGAATCTTAATGGTTCAAGAGTTCTATGCCAATGCATGGATCACTAGGAACCATGATCAAAGTGTGAACCCGAATCCAAAGAATTATCTTACAATGGTTCGGGAGAAATACTTAGATTTTAGTCCGGAAAATGTGAGGTTGGCGTTCAACTTGCCCATGATGCAAGGAGATGCACGCCCCTACACTAGAAGGGTCAACTTTGATCAAAGGTTGAACCAAGTCTTTATGGACATATGTGTGGAAGGAGCTCAATGTAAAAGAGACTCCAAAGGCAAGCCGGTTCAATTAAGAAGATTGGACCTCAAGCTTGTGGCTAGAGGATGGTTGGAGTTCATCCAACGCTCCATCATCCCCACTAGCAACCGAGCCGAAGTTACTGTGGATCGGGCCATCATGATTCATAGCATCATGAATGGAGAGGAAGTAGAAGTTCATAAAGTCATCTCCCTTGAATTCTAAAAAATAGCCAAAAAGTCCTCCACCATGGCAAGGCTAGCCTTTCCTCATCTCATTTGCCATCTATGTTACTCAGCTAGAGTTATCATAGAAGGAGACATCCCCATTGAGGAGGATAAGCCCATCACTAAGAAGAGGATGGAGCAAACAAGAGAGCCCACTCATGGATCCCAAGAGACGCATTAGGAAGCTCATCACCAAGAAATCCCGGAGATGCTTCAAGGGATGTACTTTCCTCCCAAAAATTATTGGGAATAACTCAACACTTCTCTAGAAGATTTGAGTTACAATATGGATCAATTAAGGGTGGAACATCAAGAGCACTCCATCATTCTCCATGAAATTAGAGAAGATCAAAGAGCAATGAGGGAGGAGCAACAAAGGAAAGGAAGAGACATAGAAGAGCTCAAGGACATCATTGGTTCTTCAAGAAGAAAGCGCCACCATCACTAAGGTGGACTCATTCCTTGTTCTTATTTCTCTATTGTTTTCTTTTCGGTTTTTATGCTATATGTTTGTTTATGTTTTGTGTCTCTACTTCATGATCATTAGTATGTAGTAACTATGTCTTAAGGCTATAAATAATTCCATGAATCCTTCACCTCTCTTAATTAAATGAAAAAATGTTTTAATACAAAAGAACAAGAAGTACATAAGTTTCGAATTTATCCTTGAATTTAGTTTAATTATATTGATGTGGTGACAATACTCTTTGTTTTCTGAATGAATGCTTGAACATTGCATATTTTTGATCTTGTTGTTTATGAATGTTAAAATTGTTGGCTCTTGAAAGAATGATGAACAAAGAGAAATGCTATTGATAATCTGAAAAATCATGAAATTGATTCTTGAAGCAAGAAAAAGTTGTGAAAAAGCAAAAGCTTGCGAAAAAAAATTTGGCTAAAAAAATAGAAAGAAAAAGAAAAAGTGATGAGCGGATAATTTGTACGCTTTTTGGCATTGTTTTTAGTATGTTTTTAGTATGATCTAGTTCGTTTTTAGTATATTTTTATTAGTTTTTAGTTAAAATTCACTTTTCTGGACTTTACTATGAGTTTGTGTGTTTTTCTGTGATTTCAGGTATTTTCTGGCTGAAATTGAGGGACCTGAGCAAAAAGCTGATTCAGAGACTAAAAAGGACTGCAGATGCTGTTGGATTCTGACCTCCCTGCACTCGAAGTGGATTTTCTGGAGCTACAGAAGCCCAATTGGCGCGCTCTCAACGGCGTTGGAAAGTAGACATCCTGGGCTTTCCAGCAATATGTGATAGTTTATACTTTTCCCAAGATTTGATGGCCCAAACCGGCGTTCAAAGTCACCCTCAGAATTCCCAGCGTTAAACGCCGGAACTGGCACAAG
>NC_029778.3:30454682-30460911 GCF_000817695.3 Arachis duranensis | reverse complement strand
GGGCGTTAGTGACAGACGTAAAAGAATCACTGGATTCTATTCCGGTCTGATTGAGAACCGACAGATGGATAGCCGTGCCGTGACAGGGTGCGTTGAACATTTCCACTGAGAGGATGGGAGGTAGCTACTGACAACGGTGAAACCCTTGCATACAGCTTGCCATGGAAAGGAGTAAGAAGGATTGGATGAAGACAGTAGGAAAGCAGAGAGACGGAAGGGACCAAGCATCTCCATACGCTTATCTGAAATTTCCACCAATGAATTGCATAAGTATCTCTATCTTTATCTTTATGTTTTATTCATCATCCATAACCATTTGAGTTTGCCTGACTAAGATTTACAAGGTGACCATAGCTTGCTTCATACCAACAATCTCTGTGGGATCGACCCTTACTCGCGTAAGGTTTATTACTTGGACGACCTAGTACACTTGCTGGTTAGTTGTGCGAAGTTGTGTTTATGCCATGGTGTTGAACACCAAGTTTTTGGATTATTTGAGTTGTAGTGATCACAATTTCATCCACCAAAAAGCAAGCAGAAAAATCTAATAGCCCCTAAAACCAAAAGGCAAGGGTGAAAAGGATCCAAGGCTTTGAGCATCAATGGATAGGAGGGCCCAAGGAACTAAAATCCAGGCCTAAGCGGCTAAATCAGGCTGTCCCTAACCATGTGCTTATGGCATGCAGGTCCAAGTGAAAAGCTTGAGACTGAGTGGTTAAAGTCATGATCCAAAGCAAAATGAGTGTGCTTAAGAGCTCTGGACACCTTTAACTGGGGACTCTAGCAAAACTGAGTCACAATCTGAAAAAGTTCACCCAGTCATGTGTCTGTGGCATTTATGTATCCTGTGGTAATACTGGAAAACAAAGTGCTTAGGGCCACAGCCAAGACTCATAAAAGTAGCTGTGTTCAAGAATCAACATACTTAACTAGGAGAATCAATAACACTATCTGAAATTCTAAGTTCCTAAAGATGCCAATCATTCTAAACTTCAAAGGAAAAAGTGAGGTGCCAAAACTGTTTAGAAGCAAAAAGCTGCAAGTCCCGCTCATCTAATTTGAACTAATATTCATTGATATTCTGAGATTTATAGTATATTCTCTTCTTTTTATCCTAATTGATTTTCAGTTGCTTGGGGACAAGCAACAATTTAAGTTTGGTGTTATGATGAGCGGATAATTTATACGCTTTTTGGTATTATTTTTAGGTAGTTTTTAGTAGGATCTAGCTACTTTTAGGGATGTTTTCATTAGTTTTTATGCTATATTCACATTTCTGGACTTTACTATGAGTTTGTGTGTTTTTCTGTGATTTCAGGTATTTTCTGGCTGAAATTGAGGGACCTGAGCAAAACTCTGATAAAAGGCTGTCAAAGGACTGCTGATGCTATTGGATTCTGACCTCCCTGCACTCGAAATGGATTTTCTGGAGCTACAGAACTCCAAATGGTGCGCTCTTAACGATGTTGGAAAGTAGACATTCAGGGATTTCCAGCAATATATAATAATCCATACTTTATTCGAGATTAGACGATGCAAACTGTCGCTCAACGCCAGTTCCATACTGCATTCTGGAGTCAAACGCCAGAAACACGTCACGAACCAGAGTTGAATGCCAAAAATACGTTACAATTTGGTGTTCAACTCCAAAAGAAGCCTCTGCACGTTTAAAGCTCAAGCTCAGACCAAGCACACACTAAGTGGGCCCCGGAAGTAGATTTCTACATCAATTACTTATCTCTGTAAACCCTAGTAGCTAGTGTAGTATAAATAAGACATTTATTATTGTATTAGACATCCTGGATTGTATTTTTGATCCTGTGATCATGTTTTGGGGGCTGGCCATTCGGCCATGCCTGGACCTTCATCACTTATGTAATTTCAACAGTGGAGTTTCTACACCCCATAGATTAAGGATGTGGAGCTCTGTTGTACCTCGAGTTTTAATGCAATTACTACTATTTTCTATTCAATTCAGTTTATTCCCGTTCTAAGATATTCGTTGCACTTCACCATGACAAATGTGATGATTCGTGATACTCATCATCATTCTCACCTATGAACGCGTGACTGACAACCACCTCCGTTCTACCTTAGACCGAGCGCATATCTCTTGGATTCCTTAATCAGAATTTTCGTGGTATAAGCTAGAATTGATGGCGGCATTTATGAGAATCCGGAAAGTCTAAACCTTGTCTGTGGTATTCCGAGTAGGATTCAGGAATTGAATGACTGTGACGAGCTTCAAACTCGCGATTGTTGGGCGTGATGATAAACGCAAAAGAATCAATAGATTCTATTCCGACATGATCGAGAACCGACAGATTATTAGCCGTGCCGTGACAGAGCATTTGGACCTTTTTCACTGAGAGGATGGGATGTAGCCATTAACAACGGTGATGCCCTACATACAGCTTGCCATGGAAAGGAGTAAAAAGGATTGGATGAAGGCAGTAGGAAAGCAGAGATTCAAAAGGAGCACAGCATCTTCATACGCCTATCTGAAATTCCCACTAATGATTTACATAAGTATTTCTATCTTTATTTTCTGTTTATTTATTATTATTATTCGAAAACTCCATAATCATTTATTATCCGGCTAACTGAGATTTACAAGATGACCATAGCTTGCTTCATACCAACAATCTCCGTGGGATCGACCCTTACTCACGTAAGGTTTATTACTTGGATGACCCAGTGCACTTGCTGGTTAGTTGTGTGAAGTTGTGAAGTTATGTTTGGACCATGGTATCATGCACCAAGTTTTTGGCGCCATTACCAGGGAGAGAACGAACATGAATGCCATTATCAGAAATCACAATTTTGCCTACCAAGTTTTTGGCGCCGTTGCCGGGAATTGTTCGAGTTTGGACAACTGACGGTTCATCTTGTTGCTCAGGTTAGGTAATTTTCTTTTTGTTTTATTTTCAAGAATTTTTCAAAAATATTTCAAAAATTTCTCATCTGTTTTAATTTCGAAAATTATTCTAAATTTTTAAGAATGAATTCTAGTGTTTCATGAAGCATGTTGAAGCCTGGCTGGCTGTAAAGCCATGTTTAATTCTTTTGTACTGAGGCTTCCAATCATCAACATAGAGGCAAGTTAACTGAAATATCACCTGTTGTATGTCTGATTTATATCCTAAAGCTGGCTGGCTATTAAGCCATGTCCAACCCTTGGATTGGAGGTTTAGGCTAACATTGAAAGATTCTTGGAATTCTTCTTAAAAAAATTTTGAATTTCTTATTCTCTTTTTCCTATATGTTTTTCGAAAAATATAAAATAAAATCCAAAAAAATTTATAAAATCGAAAAAAAATCAAAAATATTTTTTGATTCTTGTTTAAGTCTTGTGTCATGTTTTAAGTTTGGTGTCAATTGCATATTCATCTTGTTCTTGCATTTTTTCGAAAATTCATGCATTCATAGTGTTCTTCATGATCTTCAAGTTTTTCTTGGTAAGTCTTCTTGTTTGATCTTTAAATTTTCTTGTTTTGTGTTATATGATGTTTTTCATGTGCATTTTTGCATTCATAGTGTCTAAACATGAAAGATTTCTAAGTTTGGTGTCTTGCATGTTTTCTTTGCATTAAAAGTTTTTCAAAAATATGTTCTTGATGTTCATCATGATCTTCAAAGTGTTCTTGGTGTTCATCTTGACATTCATAGTGTTCTTGCATGCATTCTTTGTTCTGATCCAAAAAGAAAAGAGAAAAACATAAACATGACGTTTTAATTTTTCTCTCTCATCATTCAAAATTCAAGATGTATTTATTTGTGTATGAGGTTGGGAATGGTCCCATGAAATCAATCCTCCATACATCAAACAATTCAAGTTCTAGGATGAAATGTTGTGGCATCTCATTTCTTTTGGGCAAGTTTCCAGCTCTCTGACATTCATTACAACTTTTCACTAGTTCTTTTGCATCCTTGAAGATAGTGGGCCAAAAAAAATCCACACTACAATACTTTGTCTTCAGTTCTTTCTCCTCCAAAGTGTCCTCCATAGCAAGAACCATGACAATTCCATAAGACTTCCCGTCCTTCTTCCTCTGAGATACATCTTCTAAGTATTCCATCTGAACATCTTTTGAAGAGGTATGGTTCATCCCGAATGAAATACTTGGCATCATTAATGAGTTTTCTCTTCTAATGCTTGTTGATTTCCAGAGGCACTTCCCCAGTGGCTTTAAAATTGGCAATGTATGCAAACCATGGTGCCTTATGAACTAACATTAGTTGTTCATCTGGAAAAGACTCATTCACACTCGGGTTGTGTGTGCTACCTTATTTACAAGGGATTCTTGACAAATGGTCTGCTACCCTGTTCTCTACTCCTTTCTTGTCTTTAATCTCAATATTGAACTCCTACGGTAACAAGATCCACCTTATCAGCCTTGGTTTTGATTCTTGCTTGGAAAGTAAGTATTTTAGTGCTGCATGATCAGTAAAAACAATCACTTTAGAGCCAATGAGATCAGATATAAACTTATCAAATGCAAACACTATGGCCAATAATTCCTTTTCAGTAGTGGTGTAATTCTTTTAGGTTTCATTAAGGACCTTGCTGGCATAGTATATAACATGCACCAAATTGTCTTTCCTCTATCCTAACACTGCCCCAATAGCAAAATCTGATGCATCACACATCAGTTCGAAAGGTAAATCCCAGTTAGGTGGGGCAATGATAGGTGCTGAGGAAAGTTTTCTTTTCAGATTTTCATAAGCCAGCATACATTCTTGATCAAATACAAAAGGTGTATCAGAGACAAGTAGGTTACTCAAGGGTTTGGCAATTTTTGAAAAATCTCTGATAAACCTTCTGTAGAATCCAGCATGTCCTAAGAAGCTCCTCATTTCTTTGGCATTACTAGTTGGAGGTAATTTCTCAATTATTTCCACCTTAGCTCTGTCCACTTCTATGCCTTTATTGGAGATTTTGTGGCTAAGGACTATCCTTTCTATTACCATAAAATGGCATTTTTCCTAATTTAAGACTAGATTAGTCTCTTGGCACCTCCTTAGCACTAAGGCTAGGTGATGCAAGCAATTCGAAAAAAGAATCTCCAAATACTGAAAAGACATCCATAAAAACTTCAATGAATTTTTCAATCATGTCTGAAAAGATAGACAACATGCATCTTTGGAAGGTAGCAGGTGCATTGCACAATCCAAAGGGCATGCGCCTATAAGCAAAGACCCCATATGGACATGTAAAAGATGTTTTCTCTTGATCTCTTGGGTCAACTACTATCTGGTTATAGCCAGAGTAGCCATCCAAAAAGCAGTAGTATGCATGTCCTGCAAGCCTTTCAAGCATTTGGTCCATGAAGGAAAGTAGGAAATGGTCTTTTCTTGTGGCCTCATTGAGCTTTTTGTAATCAATACACAATCTCCATCCAGTGATAGTTCTTGTGGGGATGAGTTCATTCCTTTCATTAGGCACCACAGTGATGCCTCCTTTCTTGGGAACCACTTGGATGGGACTCACCCATGGGCTATCCGAAATTGGGTAGATGACCCCTGCTTGCCATAGCTTCATTACCTCCTTCTGCACTACTTCTTTCATGACTGGATTCAACCTTCTTTGGGGTTGAATGGAGGGTTTGGCATCATCTTCCAATAAGATCTTATGCATGCATATGGAGGAGCTTATCCCTTTTAAATCAACAAGGGTCCATCCAATGGCATCTTGGCACTTATTGATGAGCGGATAATTTATACGCTTTTTGGCATTGTTTTTATATAGTTTTTAGTAAGTTTGAGCTACTTTTAGGGATGTTTTCATTAGTTTTTATGTTAAATTCACATTTCTGGACTTTACTATGAGTTTGTGTGTTTTTCTGTGATTTCAGGTAAATTCTGACTGAAATTGAGGGATTTGAGCAAAACTCTGAAGAAGGCTGACAAAAGGACTGCTGATGCTGTTGGAATCTGACCTCCCTGCACTCGAAATGGATTTTCTGGAGCTACAGAACTCCAATTGGCGCGCTCTCAACGGCGTTGGAAAGTAGACATCCAGGGCTTTCCAGCAATATATAATAGTCCATACTTTATTCGACGAATGACGACGTAACTTGGCGTTGAACGCCAAGTTCATGCTGCTGTCTGGAGTTAAACGCCAGAAAAACGTCATAATCCGGAGTTGAACGCCCAAAACACATCATAACCTGAAGTTTGACGCCAAGAAATACCTTAGCTCGTGAATTAATCAAGCTCAGCCCAAGCA
>NC_029778.3:30449390-30450424 GCF_000817695.3 Arachis duranensis | reverse complement strand
ATGAACGCACGTGATTGACAACCACTTCCGTTCTACATGCAACAAGAGCTTGAATGTGTATCTCTTAGATTCCCCAACAGAATCTTCGTGGTATAAGCTAGATTGATGGCAGCATTCATGAGGATCCGGAAAGTCTAAACCTTGTCTGTGGTATTCCGAGTAGGATCTTGGGATTGAATGACTGTGACGAGCTTCAAACTCCTGAAGGCTGGGCGTGATGACAAGTGCAAAAGAATCAAGGGATTCTATTCCAACCTGATTGAGAACCGATAGATGATTAGCCGTGCTGTGACAGAGCATAGGAACGTTTTCACTGAGAGGATGGGATGTAGCCATTGACAACGGTGATGCCCTACATACAGCTTGCCATGGAAAGGAGTAAGAAGGATTGAAGTGAAGCAGTGGGAGAGCAGGCGTCCTTGAGCCATACAGTATCTTCATTCGCTTATCTGAAATTCCCACCAATGAATCTGCATGAGTATTCTATCCCTTTTATTTATTTATTTTCTTATTTCTATTTTCGAAAACCCATAAACAAATTTAATCTGCCTAACTGAGATTTACAAGATGACCATAGCTTGCTTCATACCAACAACTTCTGTGGGATCGACCCTTACTCACGTAAGGTATTACTTGGACGACCCAGTACACTTGCTGGTTAGTTGAACATAGTTGTGATCACATATGCCAAAGAGCCATTAAATAAATCTCATGCAAATACAAAGAGGGCAATCACAATTTCGTCCACCAGTTCGCTACAAAGCCTTTCCAACAACTCTTACCAAAACAGTACAAGGAGACCAACTTTGAGGATCACAATTTCGTCCACCAGTCTCTCTGAATTTTCGAAAATGTCACTGGACCATTCTGCAGGTGGATCTATTCACCTGAAGAAAACGCCTGAAGAGGCTCAAGAACTCATTGACATGGTTGCAAACAACCAGTTCATGTATACCTCTGAGAGAAATTCCGTGAATAATGGGGTACCTCAGAAGAAAGGAGTTCTTGAAATTGATGCTCTGAATGCCATATTG
>NC_029778.3:30438399-30443380 GCF_000817695.3 Arachis duranensis | reverse complement strand
GATTAGCCGTACTGTGACAGAGTGCGTGAGCATTAGTTTTCACTGCGAGGATGGGATGTAGCCATCAGCCATGGGTGATGCCTCCAGACGATTAGCCGTGCAGTGACAGCGCATAGGATCATTTTCCCGAGAGGATGAAAGTAGCCACAGTTGATGGTGAACCCCTATACAAAGCTTGCCATGGAAAGGAGTAAGAAGGATTGAATAGAAGCCGTAGGAGAGCAGGCGTCCTTGAGCCATACAGCATCTCCATCCGCTTATCTGAAATTCCCACCAATGAATCTGCATAAGTATTCTATCCCTTTTATTACTTTTTTATTTATTATTTATTCCAATAATCACAATTGCCCTTTAACCTCCCTAACTGAGATTTACAAGGTGACCATAGCTTGCTTCATACCAACAATATCTGTGGGATCGACCCTTACTCACGTAAGGTTTATTACTTGGACGACCCAGTACACTTGCTGGTTAGTTGAACGGAGTTGTGTCCACTCGTGCCAATTTCTAAAATCCAATTACAATGAATATGATCACAATTTCGTCCACCACTTATGCAGCACCTTGATTAACTATTTCTCTTGTTCTTGACTGAGAGCAGAATTTATGATCACTGGGTAACTTTCGTCACTTCCCAAGTATGCATACATGAGGGTGGGCGGTGATGCTTTCAGTTCAAGTTTGGGTGCTTCTTTCTCTTCTTTCTTTTCCTCTAATACGCTTGGAATGAGTACCTCGGTTGACTGAACTGCTGCAGCCTCACTGTTTAATGTGGGATCCTCTTCTGGCACCTTCTCAAGTTCTCCTTCTTCAAAGGTTTCTTGTACTAAGACTTTTACTGCATCCAACCTCATGCAATCTCCTAGTGATTTCTATGGGTAACTCATGGCCTTGAATACATTGAATACTATTTTCTCATCATGTAGTCTAAGGGTAAGTTCACCCTTTTGGACATCAATGATGGCTCTAGCAGTTGCTAGAAATGACCATCCCAAAATGATTGAAACTTTGGCTTCTTCCTCCATATCCAACACCACAAAGTTAGCTGGGAAGATGAAGTCTCCTACCTTCACCAATAAGTCTTCTACTATTCCGTGAGGGAATTTGAATGATCGGTCTGCTAATTGAAGAGCCATTCTTGTTGGTTTGGCTTCCTCGATCTTCATTATCTTCATCATTGTTAAGGACATCAAATTTATACTTGCTCCCAAATCATATAAGGCTTTTTCCACTGTGATTCTCCTATGATACAAGGAATTTGGAAGCTCTCAGGGTCCTTCAATTTCTGAGGTAGTTTGTGTTGGATGATGGCACTACATTCTTCGGTTAACACCACAGTTTCATCATTTCTCCAGTTTCTCTTCTTGGTCATCAATTCCTTCAAAAACTTAGCATAGAGTGGCATTTGCTCTAGTTTTTCAGCAAAGGGAATATTGATCTGTAGTCTCTTGAAAACCTCCAAAAATATGGAGAATTGGTTGTCCTTTTCATTCATCTTTAATTGTTGAGGGTAAGGAACTTTTGAACATACAGTCTCAGGACTTCTTTTTCTTGAGGTGGGTTGGGAACAGGTGTTTGTGCTTCCTCTTTAACTTTTGAGTTTTCATCTGCCTTCTCTTCTTACGTTTCCTTTAAGGTTTCCTTCTATTCTTTCCCACTCCTGAGTGTGATAGCCTTGCATTCCTTCTTTGAGTTTTCCCTGGTGGCACTACAGGGATTGTAGTTAGGGACTTGCTTGGATAGGTATTCAATCTGTACTACAAGTTTCTGGATGGCAGCATCTTGGCTTTGCATATTGGATCTCACCTCCTCCTTAATGGCTTGCATGTCTTTAGACTCCCTGTAAAGTTCTCCAAGCATGGCCTCAATACGGGATAATCTATCCTCAGATGATGATGATAGGTTAGAATTGGGGGGTTGAGAATGGCTATTTTAGGTTTGATATGGAGGCTGGGAAGAAGTGTTTTGTGGGGCTTGATATGGTCTTTGGTTGGAATGTTGGTAAGTCGAGTTGTTGTAATGGTTGGAGTTGTGAGGTCTATGATCTTGGTTCTGGGTTTGCTGGTTTTCTCACCCAAAGTTTGGGTGGTTCCTCCAACCAGGATTGTAGGTTTTGGAGTGTGGATCATAGGCTTGTCTTGATGAGTTCCCAACATAGTTGACGTGCTTCCAGTCACCTCCTTCCTCTGTATTGATCTCTTCTTGAGCTGATGGTTGAGTATTGATTGCTGCAACATGATTTCTCTCCATCTGCTTGGTGAGGTCTGCCAATTGCTTGGTGATTAACTTGTTTTGAGCCAGTATTGCATCCATGTGATTCAGCTCCATCACCCCTCTATTGGTACTTCTATCAGAGGCATAGAAGTATTCATTGTTGGCTATAGTTTCTATGATATCTATAGCCTCTTCAATTGTCTTTTTCTTGTTGAGAGACCCTTCTGAAGATTGATCTAATGCCTTATTTGACTCTTGTGACAGACCTTCATAGAAAATGTGTAGCTGTACCCATTCATTGAACATGTCCGGAGGGCACTTTCTTGTCAGCTCCTTGTATCTCTTCCATGCTTCATAGAGAGTTTCACCATCTTGTTGTCTGAATGTTTGGACCTCAGCCCTCAATCTGTTAACTTTTTGAGGGGGCTAGAATCTTGCCAAGAACTTGTTCACCACATCTTCCCAAGTTGTCAAACTCTCCTAAGAAAATAATTCTAGCCACTTTGCTGCTTTATCTCTGAGAGAGAAGGGAAACATCAGCAGCTTATAGGTGTCCGGGTGGACCCCATTGGACTTCACTATATCACATATTCTCAAGAATGTGGTTAGGTGTTAATTGGGATCTTCTTGGGTACTTACTCCAAATGAGCAATTATTTTGGACAAGGGTGATGAGTTGAGGCTTTAACTCGAAGTTATTGGCATGAATGGTTGGTTTTAGGATGCTGCTTCCATAATTTCTTGGGTTTGGGTTGATGTAAGAGCATAGAACTCTTCTCTCCTGCCCAGCATGATTGGCTGCACCCTCTCTGGCATGATTATGCACCTCTTCCTCATGATGGTTCTCCATATCATCCTCCATATTCATATCCAAGTCCTCTTCTTCTTCCTCTGCACCAATAACCCTCTTTCTTCTTGCTTCCCTCCTTAGTCTAAGGAAGGTTCTCTCAGGTTCAGATTCAAAAGAGGTTGAAGCTCCTCTTCTTCTACCTGTCATACATTCAGTAAATCACACAAGTAAGAAAAAAGTGAAGGCATCACTCTTGTTAAGATTGTGGTTAATGTGAGTGGTGCAATTTATCAAATAGTTAGTGGATTAGTTATGCAGAAATGTAAATCTATAACAATATATAATGGGAAAACCCATTTTTGGTGTCCAATTTTTCTTTCCATTTTTATCCTTTTTAGTAACCTACCTCCAGTTACAGCATTCTGCTATTTCATTTCCATCCACGTTCACCTCAATATAACTTCTCCACGTTAATTTCTCTCACATCACGTTACTGCATCAGTTACAAAATTCTACTACTTAATTCTCCACTACTGCATCAGTTAATTCCTCTCACATCAATTACTCCGTCAATTGTATTATTCCCAATTTTTTCTCTTAATCTCTCTCACTTCACTGGTTACTCCATATCTCTCCGTAATAGAAAAAATTTCTTTCATTTTTCCTCTATCTGCTCCTGCATTCTTCTCACTTCGCCTAAATATAATGTAAAATCTTCTGTAATTTATTTTTTGTCATTAAATAAAAGTGTATAATTGTTTTTATATGTTTCTTTGATTAATTATAGTTGACAACATACCAATGGAAGATTCACGTGGGAGTGGTCGACGAACTTGGCAAGACTATGCCAGACAATCAGAAGTGATTATTATAATCATTTAAAATATATTATTGTCGTTCCCAAACAGTCCAAATATGGGAAGGAATCCTATATATTTATACATATATCTATTTAATTAATAATTATTTATTTTTTCTTAAATTTTGATTCCATAAATCTTTTATTATTGGCCTAAATAATATTATTATATTATCTTAAATGTAATTTACATCATTATAATCTCAATTATTAAATAGTTTAATAATTTTTTAATATAATATCATACAAATATAAAATTTTTATAACTGTATTATTATAAGAAAAATATATATATTCACTGTTTAATAATATATTTGTTATTAAATTTTCTTATTCTGTAAAAAAAACTTAATAGATAATTCTGGTATATTTTTTAACTTTTTTTCTACAATTTAGTTCGTCATTTAATTTGAATTATTTCTACAGTATCTCTATGTTACCGTACTCTACCGAATGTACTTTTAAATTCTCAGCCTACATTATTTTCATCTTAAGAATAAATTTTTTAAATATTTAGATACTCATAATAAAAGCGAAACTGATTCAAGTAATAAATCGAATGGTAATAAATATGGATAGGACTCCTGTATATTTATTTAATTAATAGTAATTTATTTTTTCATAAATTTTGATTCAATAGATCTTCCATTATTGTACTAAAATTTTCTCGCATTATAAAAAAATTAAATTAGATATATGTTTAATATTATAATTGTAGCTTAAATTTTTTCACTGTATAACAAAAAAAAATTAGTTGATAATTTCAATATTTTTTTATACTTTTCCTTCTAAAAAATAAATATATCAGAAGTGATTATTATAATCATTTAAAATATATTATTGTCGTTCCCAAACAGTCCAAATATGGGAAGGAATCCTATATATTTATACATATATCTATTTAATTAATAATTATTTATTTTTTCTTAAATTTTGATTCCATAAATCTTTTATTATTGGCCTAAATAATATTATTATAGATATTATTATATTGTCTTAATGTACTTTATATAATTATAATCTCAATTATTAAATAGTTTAATAATTTTTTAATATAATATCATACAAATATAAAATTTTTATAACTGTATTATTATAAAAAAAAATATATATATTCAC
>NC_029778.3:30410053-30427401 GCF_000817695.3 Arachis duranensis | reverse complement strand
CGTATCATTATAAAAAAATTATATTAGATATATGTTTAATAATATAATATAATTGTAACTTAAATTTTTTTACTGTATAACAAAAAAAATTGCATATAATTTTGACATTTTTTATACTTTTCCTTCTAAAAAATAGATATATCAGAAGTGGCAATTATTTCGCTACATAAATTTAAATTGATAAATTTACTATTTTTAAGATAATTATTATGCTACCAGTTTAATATAATTTTTATATTCACGAATTATTTATCTCTAAATAAAAATTAAACACCGTAAAATATAATCATTTAAAATACATTATTGTCGTTCCAATAATATGATTGCTATTATTCAGATGCTCATAATAATAGTGGTCCAATTAATATCTAATAGAATTTTACATTTTACATCTTTTTTAATATTCTATAATTCTTTTAAATGTTTTATTTAATACACAAAAAAGGTTCAAATTTTTTTAATAAATATATATAACATTGTAAAAACTAAATGATAATTTTTTCACTTAATAAATCTATTATACGGTTATAATGGAATTATTTTTCAAATGGTAACTTCTTACAGGAACTGTGCCTATCATGTATTTGTATTTTACGATAACTATCTATTCTTTTTAGTTATTCAGAGTTTGGATAATTATGATATGAATGGGTATTTTAGGTATTCTATTACTTTCAATTAATTTAATTTTGTATGATTTGTTTCTTATAAAGTAACCTCTCAATTACCACTGATACTGTACAGACTTAATTTAATGAACAATTTTATAATCAGAAATTCATGGAAATAGATCTTATCAAAACAATAGACGTGAAGAAAATATAACTGGTTAGTAATATAGTTTTTTTTCTTTATATATTTAGTATTGTGACATAATTTTAATAGGTAAATAAATTTATAAAAAAATTATTATTCTATCCTTATATGTTATCATATTAATGTATTCATAGTAAACATTAAGTGTGTGAGCATAATTGATGTTAAAAAAATTTATTTATTTAAGATCATTACAAGAACCAATTATAAAAAAAGAGTGCCAGTGCCTAACAAAAAAAAATTTAAAATCTATACACAAAAAAAATTTATAAAAACCAATAAAATACTTAAAATATTTATTTGCCAATCAAAATGAAAAATATGAAAACTTAAGCGAAAACAAAAAAAAATTAATTTAAAAAATTTTATATTTTGTTGAATTATTTTATTATTATAATTCACACAAATATGACAACATAAAATGATTAAATAAAATATATTTTAAGAAATAAAATAAATAGTAAAAATTAAAATGATAACTCTAGGCGAAAGCATACAAAATAAAAATTATTAGAAGTAATAGAATAAATAAAATATGAACCAATATTATCGTCATGTATTGTATTATTTCGACCAGTAATATCTAAACATTTAAAAAACATGAAACAAAACATACAAGCTAAAAGATTTGGCCAAAGACAAAAATTGTCATATCCTATATAAGATAATTAACTAAAAAATGCTATAAGACAATTGATGAACAGAGAACTTTATACAAAAAAAAAATTATGATATATAAAGAAAGTATTTTTTTAAAAAAAATTATTTATTTCAGACTCAATCTATATTGTATTGACTATTTAATCTAAAAAAAATAATCCATGATAAACATAGTGTTACCATATAAACAAAAATATATAATGGAACAAGAAAATAATAAACATTTAGAATAATATAATGTTGTTATAGATCGTAAGTGATTTTAACTTTGTTATAACAGTTTCGAATAAAAGGTTTTAAACAAAATGATTTTATTAAAAAAAGAATAAAACTATATTGCTACAGAATAAATAATATTTCTTTATAATTAAAAGAATAAAAACATTTATTTAACGAATAAAAAACATCTTTAGAAAGAATAAAATAAAATATTTTATAATTAAAGTTGTTAAATACATCTGAATGACAAAAATTAAAAAAAATAAAGTCAAACAACATCACAATATTATACAATGTAATAATTTCAAGAAAAATGATTGAAACATCACTTAAATATTTGATAGCTATTTATCTCTTTTTTATGATGACTACTATAATGGAAGTAATTTTTTGTATATATAATCAACAAAGAACTATTTTTTTAGTTGTTACAAAATTCATCATTTTATGATTTTCATTATGAATGTAACCAAATATATGTTAATTTAATACGAGTACAGAAATTAGACAAAATGTTCGAGCATCCCATAATTGTGCTCGAAATTTTCAAGAGGATGGAACAATAATTCGAACTCCACTACCAGTCCCAAGGACATGTCATTACTGTAGCGCACGTCTATTTCACCATAAGACGTTCGAGATGTGCTGTAATGGGGGAAAAGTCTCTCTTCCCCGAGTAAATGCTCCTCAGGAATTGTTTGAAATCTTCTTGGACCCCTCTGCAGAAGGAAACCATTTTAGAAAACATATTCGTGGATACAATCATGTATTTTCCTTCACTTCGTGTGGTGTGCACATAGACGAACAACTGGCTATAACAGGTCGTGGTATATATACATTTCGTGCTCAAGGCTCAATATATCACAGTATAGGAGGATTTCATCCGGATCAGGGCACGCGGCCACGCTTTTTGCAACTGTGCATATATGATACTGATCACGAGTTGCAGAATAGGATGCTGGAGAACACACAACTACATGAAACATTAGTTTTCAAGTTACAACAATTGCTACACCGGTATAATCCTTTTCTCCATGTGTTTCGCCAGCTTGCACAACGGTCAGATGTACATGAGTGTAGTTTGGTCATTAGAGAGCGACCTGCTAATCAGCCACAATATAGTCTTCCAACTGCGTCGCAGGTAGCAGCCATAATTGTTGGTGATGACGTTGAAACAATGATTCGTGGGTGAGATATTAAGGTGCAAACTCATGCTAGTAGCCTACGAAGGATTCAGGAATTCGTTGGCTATTACGATCCACTACAATATCCTCTTCTTTTTCCATTTGGAACTCATGGATGGGATATCAATACCCGAAGTCAAAGTGGCGGCAAAGTATCGTGCCGAACATATAATAGTTATATGCTTCAGGTACAAATCTCCATTTCCTACGCAGTATAGACTTCAATAAAATTATGCCAAAAAATTGATCAATGTATCTAATCTTTTTTGCAAATTCTAAAAAATTTGTAGATCCGCCCCGATGATCATTCCACCGTATTGCAAGCAGGACGACTACTACAACAATATGTTGTTGATAACTATGTGAAAATTGAAACTGGAAAGTTAAGATGGGTTCGAAATAGACAGAAGAAATTACGGGCTGAATTATACCAAGGTTTACAAGATGCTTTGCACACAGGAGAAACTAATGCAGGTAAATATTGTTGTATCTAATTGCTACTTCGAAAATCATTAAGAATTACCCAAAATAATTATTAAAACTAATAATATTTCTCTATATATTTGTCTTCAGAAAATGTTGGAAGAAAAAGAACAATATTACCATCGTCGTTCATTGGTAGCCGTCGCGACATGACCAAACGATATGAAGATGGAATGGCGATTGTTCTTAAAGAGGGAAAGCCAGATATTTTTCTCACAATGACATGCAATCCATCTTGGACTGAAATAACTTCAGAACTCAACCCAGTTCAAACTCCACAAGATCGTCCAGATCTAACAACAAGAATTTTTCGAGCCAAATTTGAACAGCTGAAAGAGGATGTAATTACTAAGGGTGTCTTGGGAAAGGTGAAGAGCTATATTTATGTCACTGAGTTTCAAAAAAGAGGGTTGCCACATGTACATATGTTGCTAATCTTAGAAAACAATGACAAGTTAATTGACCCGGAGCATTATGATAGTTTGGTACGTGCAGAGATACCATCTAAAGAAGTAGAACCACACCTACATGATGCTGTGCTAAAACATATGATTCATGGTCCTTGCGGTACACTTGATCAATCTTCACCCTGCATGAAAAATGGCAAATGTAAACGCAACTACCCAAAAGAGTTCGCAGCAGAAACACGAAGAGGTGACGACTCATATCCGCAATATAGGCGACGATTCGACACTCCAGTACAAATTAACCAAAATGTCACGGTTGACAATAGATGGGTAGTTCCGTACAACCCTTGGCTACTACTAAAGTATGATTGCCATATTAATGTTGAGATATGTAGTAGCATCAAGAGTATAAAGTATCTCTACAAATATTGCTACAAGGGTCCAGACCGGGTTGCAATGGAAGTTCACAATAGTTCTAATGTTGACGAGGTCCAACAGTTTGTTGATGCAAGATGGATTACTGCTCCAGAGGCATGTTGGAGAATATTTAAATTTAACCTTTACCGAATGTATCCATCAGTGAAAAGGTTACAAATTCATTTGCCAAATCAACATCAAGTGAGCTTCTATGATCACCAAACCATTCCTGAAATACTTAATGATGATTATTTCTCTAGAACAATGCTCACTGAGTTCTTTGCTCTAAATCGTGAGGAGGACCAACAATCTAGGCATCTTCTGTACAAAAAAATTCCAGAGTATTACACTTGGCACAACAAGGAAAAGGAATGGCGTCGGTGCAAGACACAGAGGAGATCCACCGGTAGAATTTATACTGTATCACCTTCAGAAGGAGAAAAATTCTATTTGCGTATTCTGTTATCTAATGTCAGAGGACCAATCAGTTGGGATGACCTGCTAACAGTGAATGGGATCCAATATTCGTCCTTCAAGCAATCTGCTCAACATCGAGGATTGTTAGAGAGTGACAGTAGCATCCGTGAATGTTTGGTTGAGGGTTCTGTTTTACGATTGCCATGTGCTTTACGAAGGTTGTTTGCAACCATCTTAATATTTTGTGAGCCTACAGATGTAAGAAGCTTATGGGATGAATTTTTTTCATATATGGTGGATGATTATTCGTCAACCAGAGCCACAACAGCCTTAGTGTTCACAAATCGGCTACTCAGGGATATAAATGATATACTCCTTCAGCACGGAAAACAGATTACACAATACGATTTGCCAGCTCTAACTCATGAAAATGACAATGACAACTCGATACCCAGAGTTATCCAAGAAGAACTGTCTGTCGAAGTACCCCGGGAAGACCTGTGTTCCGTAACAAGATTGAACAATGACCAGTCTAAAGCTTTCAAGTGCATTATGAATACAATTGATCGAAGAGAAAGTGGAGTGTTCTTTGTTGATGGGCCAGGAGGATCAGGCAAAACATTTCTTTACAGAGCTATAATTGCAGAATTGAGAAATAAGGGTCATATTGTCTTGGTAACTGCATCATCAGGAATAGCCGCAACATTATTGCCTGGGGGTCGAACAGCTCATTCTAGGTTTAAGATCCCAATTAATGCAGAACCATCATCCATTTGCAACATAAGCAAACAATCACATCTTGCAAAGCTGATTAGACAAACAACAGCAATCATCTGGGATGAAGCACCTATGGCAAATAAAGAATCGGTGCAATCATTAGACCGCACTCTGAGAGATATATTAGCAAACGATATGCCATTTGGAGGAAAAGTGATGGTGATGGGAGGAGATTTCCGCCAAGTACTGCCTATGGTACCGAAAGGTAGTAAGTCACAAATGATTTCAGCTTCTATAGTTAAGTCTCAATTATGGGCTTCCACTAAAATTCTCCATTTGCGACAAAATATGCGATCTTCTAATGATCATGTTTTTGCTGAGTATCTTATGCGCATTGGTGATGGAATTGAACCCACCATACATGAAGACTTTGTACGGATACAAGCAAATATGGCAATTCCGTGGGAGGGTGAAACATCGTTACACAAGTTAATAGAAGAAATATTTCTAAACTTACAATCTCATGGGTGGGACGCTTCTTACATGGTAGAAAGGGCAATATTGACGCCAAAAAATCATGATGTGCAACAGCTTAATGATATAATTATCAACTAGTTTCCAGGAGAAGAACGAAATTTAGTCTCATTTGATGAAGTAGAAGGAGATGCTAATAATTTATATCAACAAGAATATCTTAACTCAGTTTCTACAGGCGGGTTGCCACCTCATGTGTTGAAGGTAAAAAGAGGTGCACCTTTGATGTTATTGAGAAACATAGACCCTAAGGCCGGCTTATGCAATGGTACAAGGTTACTATGTCGTGGAACTTTTCAAAACATGTTGGACGTAGAAATTTTAACCGGTCATCACTGTGGAAGAAGAGCTTTCTTACCTCGAATAAAACACAAAACAATAGAAAATTCAAGACTGCCATTTATACTTATCCGGAAGCAATTTCCTGTAAGGTTGAGTTTTGCAATAACAATAAACAAATCACAAGGACAGACAATTCCTAAAGCAGGCATCTATCTCCCTAAACATGTATTTAGCCATGGCCAATTATATGTTGTTCTGTCTCGAAGTATTTCTCAGTCAACTACAAAAATTTTAGTCAAAGAAGGAAAAATAGATGGAACACGTGGTGAATTTACCAGAAATGTAGTTTTCAAAGAAATATTGTTACCTTCCCCACAGGTAATTTATGTTCTTAGTAAGTGTGTGTAGTTACTTCTTGGTACAATTCAGTCTACATATAATTTTAATCTTTAAATCTTTTTCATTGATATATATATATCTATGTATACAAACTTTAATTTATTGAGGATTAACGACTAATAATTTTTTAATAGACAATTTGATTTCAAAGGAGCTCATCAATATATGCCAGGAGATAAAGACAACCAACTTGAACATTTGTTTTATGCAACAGGTACGTACTAATTATCATTAACTAAGACATACTATATATATACTAGAAATATATTAACAAATATCAATTACAGGAAGAAGGATTCCAAAATCTCTGGAGTGCATGGAAAGATGAGCAAGCAATTGCATCAATCCAACCAATAGACAATAAAGTAATTTTTTAAATTAATTACTGTCAAAATTGCATTCAATATACATACTTTTATTTCTATGTTAGTAATCATAATCATATGTTATCTAATAGGTTCATTCCCTTCAAATTTATTCTATTGGCTGGGGAGGAACGGTTAAAACAGACAAGACCCAATTTTGGAAGATGATAAAAAAGGAAATACTGCTCCAACAACATACAAGGTAACACAATCATCGTAATCAGAATGTTGTTGATATGCTTATTATCTATCCCCTTCTATGTTCTTCTTTTACTAATAAAATATGAAGGAAAAAGTATATGCCTAAAATATTAAAAGGTTACTCTGAGATTGTAACGGAGATTATGTTTCTCATGTTGAATAAAGTTACAAAAAATAATTTTAAACTATGCATAATAAATTAAACATTTTTCTTTTTCCAGCAACAAACTCATAGGAGCGGAATCAACTGATGTTAGTAAAGAACAACATTGCAGGTACCTATCATTAGATTAAGAAACCACCCAAAATAGAGGTAATATCGGATACTTATAGATTTGAATGCTCTACAGAGGGTTTAATGGCTTCTTTTGTTGTGCATGTGTAGGAAATCCAACCTCAAACAAGAAATTTCAATTTTGCAGGTTTTATATTTTTTATTGTTAACTTTTCGTTCAAATATAATGAAATTTGTATTGGCATATGGTATATTTTATTGATTTCTAAATAATAATTATTTTATATGAATTATGTTATTTGTAGATTTGTAGATAGGTGATGTATGTGTTCATTATAATTAAATCATTTTCATATTGTTATTGTTTATAGATAGGTAATATATGATTATTTTAATTTGAACATTTTTATATTATTATAGATTATTTTATATTATTATTTTTATGTTATTCGAATTTAAAATTTTAAAATTCATTGAAATAATTAACTTTAAATCCCATAAAAAAAGCGGCTGAACAGGCATGGTAGTGCCTGTTGAGCCGCTAGTAAGCAATAAAATAAAAGGTAAAAGTGCTGAGACTGAAAGTAAAATAACAGAAACAAAACAAATCAACAAAGAGAAAGAAAATTTCTCAATATAGTTATCCTCTAATTTAATAATTGTCAATGCAAAATCAATCCCCAATAATGGCGCCATAAACTTGATGCACGAAAATCTGTATCACTACAAATTTCCACCGGCAAGTGCACCGGGTTATCGTCAAGTAGAAACTCACAATAGAGTGAGGTCGAATCCCACAGGGATTGATTGGTTGAGCAACTTTAATCGGAGGAGTGTTCTAGTTGAACTTAGCAAAATTTGGATTGAGAATTGCGAAAATTAAATTGGTGGGAAAAGTAAATAACAGAAATATAAATAGCAGAATGTAAATGGCAGAAATTAAATTGTAGAAAGTAAATTGTAAGAAATTAAATGGGAGTGGGGAAGATTGAGCATCAAAGTAAATGGCAGAATTAAAGAGAATGGGTAAAATTAGAAGTGGGAAAGCTCATTGGGTTTAGGAGATATTCCAATCCTCAGGATCAAGTTCATTCTCATCTCTTCCTCAATTAAAACATTCATTAATCTATTGGCAATATTAGGTGATTGGATCCCAATTCCTTGGCAATCCAATCTCTCTGAGCTTGAACAATTACATAATTCCTTGATCTAATTGCTCATAGAAAGAGATGAAGTACGATCACTAATTATACCACATGCTTTTCTAGATCAAAGTATTGGTAGGATTACATGTCACGATATCCATCCAAACCCCAACCAAGTCCAATATAAGAAAGCATTTCTAGCATGATTTCCTCATTCCTCTTCCAAGGTTCAGAGGAAATCCAAGTATGAACAATTTCTCTTCCGAGACAATTGTTCAATTGGATGAAGACTGAAAGCTTTCTAGCAGATCAAGAGAAAAGAAAGAGGAAGAAGAATGAAAACTATTATTGATCCATTGAATTACAACAGAGCTCCCTAACCCAATGAAGAGGGGTTTAGTTGTTCATAGCTTTGGGAATAGAAATTGAAAATGAAAAGTGTATTCAAAGTAAACTAAATTACAGAGAAAGTAAAATACAGAGTGTTTATAATTCTGGATCCCCAGATCCCTGGTACACGAAATTGTGAGTTCACACTTTCCTCACAACTCCACGCAGCTAACCAGCAAGTGCACTGGGTCGTCCAAGTAATACCTTACGTGAGTAAGGGTCGATCCCACAGAAATTGTAGGCTTGAAGCAAGCTATAGTCATCTTGTAAATCTTAGTCAGGCAGATTCAAATGGTTATGAGGTTTTGATGATTAAAAGAGATGATGCCAAGGCTTCTTGGCCAATTTCACTGACCTTTTCTTTACTATTTTAGGGTAGTTTCATGCAATTTCTTAGTAAATAAGCAAGTTTTGGGTAGATATACACTTACATATTGATTCAAGCAAACATTGTGAACTTTACATGATTTCATGAGAATTATGCAGGAATTGAATGATAAAATGGATCATGCATGATCTCATGACTTGGAACAGAGCTTTGATGCACTTTATTTGCTTGATTTCAGGACAAAGGAAGCAAGGAAGAGCCACGTTAGCAGCCATGTTAATCTAATTAATGTGACCACTAACGTAGAATGGGAATAAGCTTGCAGCGTTAATGGAAAAAGTGATCGCCAATAACGCCTTCGAAGCCATCATAGCCCATGTTAGTTGCCACATTAATTACATTAACGTGGTAGCTAACGTGGAGGAAAAGGGGAGCTCCAACGTTAGTGGTAAAAGTGAATACCACTAACGTTCCAAAAGGGCACACTTAGCCACGTTAAGAGTCACGTTAATTCAGTTAACGTGAACTCTAACGTGGGAGGAGAAAGCAATCGCCAACGTTAGAGACACTCACCTTTGTCACTGACGTTGGACTAAGACAATATTGCCTACGTGAGTGGTCACGTTAAGACCACTAATGTGAAGGGTAACGTGGAGCAAGGAATGATAGGCCAACGTTGGTGACACTCACCTTTGTCACTAACGTTGGAGATGGCAATCACCACCACGTTAGTGGTCACGTTAATGCAATTAACATGAGGCATTAAAGTGGGAAGAAGGGGCGTTTGAAGCGTTAGTGACAAAGGTAAGTGTCACTAATGCTCTCGAAGTTTGGGCATGCCCACGTTAGTTACACTAACGTGGGGAAAAGAAGCAAAGAGCAACGTTATTAGTAAAGGTAAATGCCAATAACGTTTGTGAAGGACTAAGAGGCAACGTTATTGGTAAAGGTGAATGCCAATAACATTTGCGAAGGACTAAGAGGCAACGTTAGTGGTCATGTTAGTGCCACTAACGTTGAAGTTAACCGTGGAACAATATGGTTTGGAGCGTTAGTGAAAAAGGTGATCGTCACTAATGTTCTCGAACCCACATTTTCACTTAACGTTAACACCACTAATGTCCTAACTAACGTCCACCCATGCCTGACTCACACTTTTTCTGCAAGCAAAGCTGAGCCCACTGAAGATTGTAACTGCTTCAACTCAAGATCAAAGGCCCATATCCAATACATGAAGAGCTGACTAGAAGATCAAGAAGGGTAGTATATATAGGAGTAGTTTTGAACTAGAGAGGAGCTTGGCATTTTGGAGAACTACACTCTATATATTTACTTTTCCTGCAATTTCTAGTTTACTTTAGAATGTACTCTTCTCTATCATCTTCCATTTCCAGAGCTATGAACAACTAAACCCGTTTTCATTGGGTTAGGGAGCTCTGTTGTAATATGATGGATCAATTATAGTTTTCATTCTTCTTCTTCTTTCTTTTCTCTTGATTTACTAGAAAGCTTTCGATCTTAAATCAATTAGTTTGTTGTCTTGGAAAAGAAACTTTCCATAATTGGATCTCCTCTGAGCCTTGGAAAAGGGATGAGGAAATCATGCTAGAAATGCTTTCTCATGTTGGACCAAATTAGGGTTTGGACGGATATAGTGACATATAATCCTCCCAACACTTTGATTTGGAAATACATGTGGTATAATCAGTGACCATACATCATCTCTTCCCATGAGCAATTAAATCAAGGAATTGTGCAATTGTTCAAGCTTAGAGAGATTGGGTTGCCAAGGAATTGGGATCCAATCACCTAAGATTTCCAAGGAGATCAATGAATGCATTGATTGAGGAAGAGATGAAAATTAACTTGATTCGGAGAATGCAACATCTCCTAAGCCCAATGAATCCCCCATTTCTGATCTTATCCATTCTCTTTACTTTCTGCCATTTATTTTCATGTTAATTTCCCCAAATCCCCATTTAAGATTCTGCAATTTACTTTCTGCAATTTACTTTCCTGCCATTTAATTTTCTGCAATTCTCAACTCAATTTCTGCTTAGCTCAACTAGAACATTCCTCCAATTAAAGTTGCTCAACTAATCAATCTCTGTGGAATTCGACCTCACTCTATTGTGAGTTTTTACTTGACGACAATTCGGTATACTTATCAAAGGGAGATTTGTTGAGAGACAAGTTTCTGTGCATCAAGAGAAACAAAACATAAAATAGGATAGAGATACTGATGCAATTCATTGGTGGGAATTTCAAATAAGCGTATGGAGATGCTTTGTTCCCTCTGAGCCTCTGCTTTCCTATTGTCCTCATCCAATCATGCGTACTCCCTTCCATGGCAAGTTGTATGTTGGTGGATCACCGTTGTCAATGGCTACCATCCGTCCTCTCAGTGAAAACATATCTGCTACGATTTCCTGCATGGCTAAACGCCAGTTTTGGTGCCAGTTTTGGCGTTTAACTCTAGCTTTGGTACCAGTTCTGGCGTTTTACGCTAGAAAAGGGTCTCTGGTGGGCGTTTGGACGCTATTTTGGGCCATCAAATCTCGGGCAAAGTATAGACTATTATACATTTCTGAAAATCCCAAGATGTCTACTTTCCAACGCATATAAGATCGTACCAATTGGATTTATGTAGCTCCAGAAAATCCACTTCGAGTGCAGGGAGGTCAGAATCCAACAGCATCTTCAGTTCTTTCTCAGCCTCTGAATCAGATTTTTGCTCAGGTCCCTCAATTTCAGCTAGAAAATACCTGAAATCACAGAAAAACACACAAACTCATAGTAAAGTCCAGAAATGTGATTTTTGCATAAAAACTAATAAAAATATACAAAAAAGTAACTAAAACATATTAAAAACTATGTAAAAACAATGCCAAAAAGGGTATAAATTATCCACTAATCAATCCCCGATCCTCTTCTAACTGAAACTCTCTGCTATTTATACACTTTCTTCATTTAGTCTTCAAGTCTTGGATGTGGGCCTTGGCCTTTGTTGAAGCAAGTTAAAGTGGCTCTCAATGAAGTTAAAGAAGGACGTTGGCAAACTCACGTTTTTACTCTGCATGGTGCCCAATTATGATGAAGCTGGTATCAATGTTGGTGACCAATTTTATAGGAAAACGTTGGGTCAAACATTGTGTAATAAATCATTGAGCATTGCCTTCAACATTTGACTCAATATTGGTCCACCATCGCTCGTCCACCCACGCGTACGCGTCGCCCACGCGTGCGCGTCAAAACAACATTTTGCGCGTATGCGTCGCTCACGTGTTCGCAAGATTGGCAAAAATACACGTTCACTTATACGCGTCATCGACGCGTACGCATTACCGCACATTTCTCAATGCCAATTTTTGAGAATTCATCGCAGATGTTGGACCCAACGTTGGCTCATCAATTTTACCATGTTTGATTGAATCATAGTATGCATGAAATTTTTATCCAAATACTTACTTATTGCTCAAGAAAGTGCATCAAAACTGGTGAAAACAACTGAAAAAGGCCAGTGAAACTGGCCTAAGATGCCTTGGCATCAATAGATGTTTGGGAATTTCTATAATACTTCTCTAAACTTTGTTTCCTGCCTATGAGCTTCCATGCAAGTTTTCACAAACATGCAACTTCAATACATAATCATATAATCAAAACCACCACTTCTCTTAATCTTTTGCTTGCCTCAAAATTTTTAATATTCCTCAATCATTCTTTTCAATGAAATGTTCTCTGTTTGCATTCTTAGAGATATTGAGTGCAAGCAATTTTTCAAAAGTATGGTGCTATGAGATATTAAGCATCATGGTTATTAAGCCACAAGGAAACTATACTAAGCAAACAAATCAATTTCAATTATAGCAATTTTGAATACAAGATAATCACTTAACAATACAACCTCTTGGTGTTCACTTAATTTACTCCTCATCATCATCATTGTTGGTCTTTGTATCTCTTTTTGTCTCTTTGGTTGATGATGCTTAGTTCTTCCAAAAATTGAAGTGACTGCCTATAATGAACTTTGAAAGTTGCTTTTCCCCAAGCACTTGAAAAACAGTTCTCATGCATGTATTCTTATGAATTCTGGAACTATAAGTGGTGTCTGACCACCAAACTTAGTTCCTTTGCTTACTTCTATATGCCAAAACAAAGTGCATCTTTCATGCATACATACTACATCATGTGCTTTAAACCTATGAGGAGATGAATTACAAAACTAAAATGTAAACAAGTGAAATGTAAGTTTAGTCGATTTCTTATGATTGTTTGGAATTTGTGATTATTCATGATTGTCTTAAGGGTTATTTTGTGCTCAATTGATGTTACTGGTGGGACACCAAACTTAATATCATACATTCACCCTTGATTTTGTTTCTCTGTTGATCTAATCACATTGGTGTGGAACACCAAACTTAATTCCTTGCAATACATAGAAGTTAAACTAACCATTTATTATGAGAAGAGTATGAAAGAGTTACCTAAGGTTGGGTTACCTCTCAACAAGCGGTCTTTTATCGTCACTAGCTTGACGGTTGTCCTTCATTAGAGAGGATGATGATCATAGTGCCTTAGCCCTTCCCCTTTTACTGTGAGCTTTTTTCCAGTATCCTTCTTGATGTTTTCCACATGTTCAAGTGAGAGGAATTTATTCACTGTATAGTATCCAGAAAAAATGTGGAGATGTTTCCATCGGTTGGTATATTAGCATCACTTTATCCCCTGGTATGAAGCCTTCAGTGGGAATTTTTTTGTTTCTCCACCCTCTTGGCACTTTCTTCTTGGGATTCTTTTCTTTTTCAAGAGGTGGTTCATGTTTTAGGGTCTCAATTTGTGGAAGGTTCTTACTAAGGATCTCATATGGAGGCTTTGGTTATAGTTCCTTCTCGATTCCTTAAGCTTTTTGCAACACTTCTACCTATTCGCTTCCTTTCCAGCATGAGCTTAAGTGCATCGAGAGTGACTCATCAGGTGCCTCTTTCAAATTTGGATCTCTGGAAACAATCTTCATACACTTTTCTTCTTGAGTGAAATCTTGCAAATTCTTGAAGACATGGAATACTATATGCTCTTCGTACACTCTTAGCATCAATTCTCCTTTTTCAACATCTATTAGTGCTCTGCCAATAGCTAAGAAGGGTCTCTGGTGCACGAAATTGTGATCATCAATGGCGCCATCAACATGGTACGTACAATTGTAATCTCAACTCTTTATCACAACTTCGCACAACTAACCAGCAAGTGTACTGGGTCGTCCAAGTAATAAACCTTACGCGAGTAAGGGTCGATCCCACGGAGATTGTTGGTATGAAGCAAGCTATGGTCACCTTGTAAATCTTAGTCAAGCAAACTCAAATGGTTATGGATGATGCATGAATAAAACACAAAGATAAAGATAGAGATACTTATGTAATTCATTGGTGAGAATTTCAGATAAGCGTATGGAGATGCTTTGTCCCTTCCGTCTCTCTGCTTTCCTACTGTCTTCATCCAATCCTTCTTACTCCTTTCCATGGCAAGCTGTATGTAGGGTTTCACTGTTGTCAGTGGCTACCTCCCATCCTCTCAGTGAAAATGTTCAATGCACCCTGTCACGGAACGGCTAATCATCTGTCGGTTCTCAATCAGGTTGGAATAGAATCCATTGATTCTTTTGCGTCTGTCACTAATGCCCAGCCTTAAAAGCTGAATTGAATAGAAGAACAATAGTAATTGCATTAATACTCGAGGTACAGCAGAGCTCCACACCTTAATCTATGGTGTGTAGAAACTCCACCGTTGAAAATACATAAGAACAAGGTCTAGGCATGGCCATGAGGCCAGCCCCCATGATCTAAGATAGCATAAGACTAAAGATAGCTACCAAGATGCAAATACAATAGTAAAAGGTCCAATTTGTAGAGAACTAGTAGCCTAGGGTTTACAGAGATGAGTAAATGACATAAAAATCCACTTCCGGGACAACTTGCTGTGTGCTTGGACTGAGCATTGAAGCATTTTCGTGTAGAGACTTTTCTTGGAGTTAAACGCCAGCTTTTGTGCCAGTTTGGGCGTTTAACTCCCATTCTTGTGCCAGTTCTGGCGTTTAACACCGGGCAGTTTTGAGCTGATTTGGAACACCGGTTTGGGCCATCAAATCTCGGGCAAAGTATAGAGTATTATATATTGCTGGAAAGCCCAGGATGTCTACTTTCCAACGCCGTTGAGAGCCTGCCAATTGGGCTTTTGTAGCTCCAGAAAATCTACTTCGAGTTCAGGGAGGTCAGAATCCAACAGCATCTGCAGTCTTTTCAGCCTCTGAATCAGATTTTTGCTCAAGTCCCTCAATTTCATCCATAAAATACTTGAAATCACAGAAAAACACACAAACTCATAGTAAAGTCTAGAAAAGTGAATTTTAACTAAAAACTAATAGAAATATACTAAAAACTAACTAAAACATACTAAAAACATACTAAAAACAATGCCAAAAAGCGTATAAATTATCCGTTCATCGCAACACCAAACTTAAATTGTTGCTTGTCCCCAAGCAACTGAAAAACCAATAAGATAAAAAGAAGAGAATATGCAATGAACTCCAAAAACATCTATGAAGATCAGTATTAATTAGATGAGCGGGGCTTTAGCTTTTTGCCTTCGAAGATCAGTATTAATTAGATGAGCGGGGCTTTAGCTTTTTGCCTTTGAATAGTTTTGGCATCTCACTCTATCCTTTGAAATTCAAAATGATTGGCTTCTATAGGAACTCAGAATCCAGATAGTGTTATTGAATCTCCTAGTTAAGTATGATGATTCTTGAACACAGCTACTTTATGAGTCTTGGCCGTGGCCCAAAGCAATCTGTCTTCCAGTATTACCACCGGATACATACATGCCACAGACACATAACTGGGTGAACCTTTTCAGATTGTGACTCAGCTTTGCTAGAGTCCCCAATTAGAGGTATCCAGGGTTCTTAAGCATACTCTTTTTGCCTTGGATCACACTTTTATTTCTTTCTTTTTCTCTTTCTCTTTTTTTTCGCTTCCTTTTTTTTGTATTCACTGCTTTTTCTTGCCTCAAGAATCATTTTTATGATTTTTCAGATCCTCAGTAACATGTCTCCTTTTTCATCATTCTTTCAAGAGCCAACATTCATGAACAACAAATTCAAAATATATATGCACTGTTTAAGCATACATTTAGAAAACAAAAGTATTACCACCACATCAAAATAATTAATCTGTTATAAAATTCAAAATTCATGCAATTCTTCTCTTTTTCAATTAAGAATATTTTTCATTCAAAAAAGGTGATGGATTCATAGGACATTCATAACTTTAAGGCATAGACACTAAGACACTAATGATCATGAGACACAAACATAGGTAAACATAAGCATAATTTTCGAAGAACAGAAAAATAAAGAACGAGGAAATTAAAGAACGGGTCCACCTTAGTGATGGCGGCTTGTTCTTCCTCTTGAAGATCTTATGGAGTGCTTGAGCTCCTCAATGTCTCTTCCTTGCCTTTATTGCTCCTCTCTCATGATTCTTTGATCTTCTCTAATTTCATGGAGGATAATGGAATGTTCTTGGTGCTCCACCCTTAGTTGTCCCATGTTGGAACTCAATTCTCCTAGGGAGGTGTTCAGTTGCTCCCAATAGTTTTGTAGAGGAAAGTGCATCCCTTGAGGCATCTCAGGGATTTCATGATGAGTGGGATCTCTTGTTTGCTCCATCCTTTTCTTAGTGATGGGCTTGTCCTCATCAACGAGGATGTCTCCCTCTATGTTAACTCCAACTGAATTACAGAGGTGACAAATGAGATGAGGGAAAGCTAACATTGCCAAGGTAGAGGACTTGTCCGCCACCTTATAAAGTTCTTGGGATATAACCTCATGAACTTCTATTTCTTCTCCAATCATGATGATATGAATCATGATGGCCCGGTCTATAGTAACTTCAGACCGGTTGCTAGTCGGAATGATTGAGCGTTGGATAAACTCCAACCATCCTCTAGCCACGGGCTTGAGGTCATGCCTTCTCAGTTGAACTGGCTTTCCTCTTGAATCTCTCTTCCATTCAGCGCCCTCTTCACAAATGACTGTGAGGACTTGGTCCAACCTTTGATCAAAGTTGACCCTTCTAGTGTATGGGTGTTCATC
>NC_029778.3:30408816-30409909 GCF_000817695.3 Arachis duranensis | reverse complement strand
ACTTTGGTCATGGTTCTTGGTGATCCATGCATTGGCATAGAACTCTTGAACCATTAAGATTCCGACTTGTTGAATGGGGTTGGAAAGAACTTCCCAACCACTTCTTCGAATCTCATGTCAGATATCCGGATATTCACTCTTTTTGAGTTTAAAAGGGACCTCGGGGATCACCTTCTTCAAGGCCACAACTTCATAGAAGTGGTCTTGATGCACCCTTGAGATGAATCTTTCCATCTCCCATGACTCGGAGGTGGAAGCTTTTGCCTTCCCTTTCCTCTTTTTAGAGGTTTCTCTGGCCTTGGATGCTATAAATGGTTATGAAAAAACAAAAAGCAATGCTTTTACCACACCAAACTTAAAAGGTTTGCTCGTCCTCGAGCAAAAGAAGAAAGAAGAGAGTAGAAGAAGAAGAAACAGAGAAGATGGAGATGGCTTTGTGGTCCGGCCAAAGGGGAAAAGTAGAGTTTAGGTTGTGAAAATGAAGGAGTGAACATGGGTTTATATAGGAGTGTAGAGAGGGGTAGGGTTCGGTCATGTATGGGTGGGTTTGGGAGGGAAAGTGTTTTGAATTTGAATGGTTAGCTAGGTGGGGTTTTATGAAGGATGGATGTGAGTGGTGAAGAGAAAGATGGGATTTGATAGGTGAGGGGTTTTTGGGGAAGAGGTGTTGAGGTAATTGGTGAATAGTTGAAGAAGAGAGAGAATGGTGGGGTAGGTGGGGATCCTGTGGGGTCTACAGATCCTGAGGTGTCAAGGAAAATTCATCCCTGCACCAAGTGGTGAGCAAAAATGCCCTTTGTGCCAATTCTGGCGTTAAACGCCGGGGTGGTGCCCATTTCTGGTGTTTAACGCCAGCTTCTTGCCCTTTCCTGGCATTTAACGCCAGTCTGGTGCCCCTTTCTGTCGTTAAATGCCCAGAATGGTGCAAGACTGGGTGTTAAACGCCCATTTGCTGCCCTTACTGGCGTTTAAACGCCAGCAAGGTCTTCCTCCAGGGTGTGCTATTTTTCTTTCTGTTTTTCATTCTGTTTTTGCTTTTTCAATTGATTTTGTGACTTCTCATGATCATCAACCTACAGAAAACATAAAATAA
>NC_029778.3:30404848-30408764 GCF_000817695.3 Arachis duranensis | reverse complement strand
CAGATGTTCAGAGCAATGTTGGAACCTCTCAACACCAAACTTAGAGTTTGAATGTGGGGGTTCAACACCAAACTTAGAAGTTGGTTGTGGCCTCCCAACATCAAACTTAGAGTTTGACTGTGGGGGCTCTATTTGTCTCTGTTTTGAGAGAAGCTCTTCATTCTTCCTCTCCATGGTTACAGAGAGATATCCTTGAGCCTTAAACACAAGGGATTCTTCATTCACTTGAATGATCAATTCTCTTCTGTCAACATCAATCATAGCCTTTGCTATGGCTAGGAAGGGTTTGCCAAGGATGATGGATTCATCCATGCACTTCCCAGTCTCTAGGACTATGAAATCAGCAGGGATGTAATGGTCTTCAACCTTTACCAGAACATCCTCTACAAGTCCATAAGCTTGTTTTCTTGAATTGTCTGCCATCTCTAGTGAGATCCTTGCAGCTTGCACCTCAAAGATCCCTAGCTTCTCCATTACAGAGAGAGGCATGAGTTTTATGCTTGACCCTACGTCACACAGAGCCTTCTTAAAGGTCATGGTGCCTATGGTACAAGGTATTGAAAACTTCCCAGGATCTTGTCTCTTTTGAGGTAATTTCTGCGTAGTCAAGTCATCTAGTTCTTTTGTGAGCAAAGGAGGTTCGTTCTCCCAAGTCTCATTACCAAATAATTTGTCATTTAGCTTCATGATTGCTCCAAGGTATTTAGCAACTTGCTCTTCAGTGACATATTCATCCTCTTCAGAGGAAGAATACTCATCAGAGCTCATGAATGGCAGAAGTAAGTCCAATGGAATCTCTATGGTCTCATTATGAGTCTCAGATTCCCATGGTTCCTCATTAGGGAACTCATTGGAGGTTAGTGGACGTCCAATGAGGTCTTCCTCAGTGGCGTTCACTGCCTCTCCCTCCTCTCCAAATTCGGCCATGTTGATGGCCTTGCACTCTCCTTTTGGATTTTCTTCTGTATTGCTTGGAAGAGTACTAGGAGGGAGTTCAGTAATTTTCTTACTCAGCTGACCCACTTGTGCCTCCAAATTCCTAATGGATGACTTTGTTTCAGTCATGAAACTTTGAGTGGTTTTGATTAGATCAGAGACCATGGTTGTTAAGTCAGAGTGGTTCTGCTTAGAATTCTCTGTCTGTTGCTGAGAAGATGATGGAAAATGCTTGCCATTGCTAAACCTGTTTCTTCCACCATTATTGTTGTTGAAACCTTGTTGAGGTCTCTGCTGATCCTTCCATGAAAGATTTGGATGATTTCTCCATACAGGATTATAGGTGTTTCCATAGGGTTCTCCCATGTAATTCACTTTTTCCATTGAAGGGTTCTCAGGATCATAAGCTTCTTCTTCAGATGAAGCATCCTTAGTACTGTCTGGTGCAGCTTGCATTCCAGACAGACTTTGAGAAATCAAATTGACTTGCTGAGTCAATATCTTGTTCTGAGCCAATATGGCGTTCAGAGTATCAATCTCAACAACTCTTTTCTTCTGATTTGTCCTATTGTTCACAGGATTCCTTTCAGAAGTGTACATGAATTGGTTATTTGCAATCATTTCAATTAGTTCTTGAGCTTCTGCAGGCGTCTTCTTCAGATGAAGAGAGCCTCCAGCAGAGCTATCCAATGACATCTTGGACAGTTCAAATAGACCATCATAGAAAATACCTATGATGTTCTATTCAGAAAGCATATCAGAGGGACACTTTCTGATTAATTGTTTGTATCTTTCCCAAGCTTCATAGAGAGATTATCCTTCCTTCTGTCTCAAGGTTTGGACTTCCACTCTAAGCTTACTCAATTTTTGAGGTGGAAAGAACTTTGCCAAGAAGGCATTGACTAGCTTTTCCCAAGAGTTCAGGCTTTCTTTAGGTTGTGAGTCCAACCATGTCCTAGCTCTGTCTCTTACAGCAAAAGGGAATAGCATAAGTGTGTAGACCTCAGGGTCAACCCCATTAGTCTTGACAGTGTCACAGATTTGCAAGAACTCAGTTAAAAACTGATGAGGATCTTCCAATGGAAGTCCATGGAACTTGTAATTCTATTGCATTAGAGAAACCAATTGAGGCTTAAGCTCAAAGTTGTTTGCTCCAATGGCAGGGATAGAGATGGTTCTCCCATAGAAGTCGGGAGTAGGTGCAGTGAAGTCACCCAGCACCTTCCTTGCATTGTTGGCATTGTTGTTGTTTTCGGCTGCCATGTCTTCTTCTTCTTTGAAGATTTCTGTTAGGTCCTCTACAGAGATTTGTGCCTTAGCTTCTCTTAGTTTTCGCTTCAAGGTCTTTTCAGGTTCAGGGTCAGCCTCAACAAGAATGTTTTTGTCTTTGCTCCTGCTCATATGAAAGAGAAGAGAACAAGAAAATATGAAATCCTCTATGTCACAGTATAGAGATTCCTTGAGGTGTCAAAGGAAAAGAAAAATGGAAGGAAGAGGTAGAAAATTCGAACTTATCAAGAAAAATGGAGTTCGAATTGTGCATTAAGGATGAGTGTTAGTCCATAAATAGAAGGATGTGAGAAGAGGGGAAGAAATTTTAAAAAATTAATTAAAAAGATTTTAAAAAAAAACATTTTGAAAAATACTAATTGATTTTCGAAAACCAAGGGTGGAAAAGAAATCAAGTGATTTTTGAAAAATATTTTGAAATTAGAAATCAAAAAGATATGATTGAAAATTATTTTGAAAAAGATGTGATTAAAATATATGATTTGAAAAGCAATTTAAAAAGATTTGATGTTGAAAATTAATGACTTGGCTAACAAGAAAAGATATGATTCAAACATTAAACCTTTCTCAACAGAAAAGGCAACATACTTGAATTGTTGAATCAAATCACTAATTGTTAGCAAGTATTTTTGAAAATGGAAAGAAATTCATTTTGAAAAAGATTTGATTGAAAAGATTTGATTTGAAAGAGAATTGATTTTGAAAAATTTTGAAAACTTGGAAAAAAAAAATTGGCATTAAAAACAAAATCTTCCCTCTTGTGCCATCCTGGCGTTAAACGCCCAGAATGGTGCACATTCTGGCATTTAACGCCCAAAACTCACCCCTTTTGGGGTTAAACGCCCAGCCAGGCAGGTACCCTGGCTGGCATTTAAACGCCAGTTTGTCTTCCTCACTGGGCGTTTTGAACGCCCAGCTTTTTCTGTGTAATTCCTCTGCTGTATGTTCTGAATCTTCAATCCTCTGTATTATTGACTTGAAAAGACACAAATTAAAAAAAAAATTTGGATTTTTAATAATCAAAATGTAACTAAAATCAAATATCAATGCATGCAAGACACCAAACTTAGCAGTTTGTATACTACTGACACTAACAAAAATGAGAATGCATATGAGAAACAACAAAACACACAAGACAAGAGAATTTAAAGATTAGAGCAAGTAAATCATCAAGAACAACTTGAAGATCACTGAAGACACATGAATGAATGCAAGAAGAACAGAAACATGCAATTGACACCAAACTTAACATGAAACACTAGACTCAAACAAGAAATATTTTTGGATTTTATGATTTTGTAAATTTTTTTGTGGTTTTTTCGAAAACTATGTGGAAAAGTAAAATAAAGGATTCAAAATTCTTAATTAGACATGGCTTCATAGCCAGCCAAGCTTTCAAAGAAAGCTCCGGTCCAAAACACTAGACATGGCCAATGGCCAGCCAAGCCTTAGCAAATCACTGCTCCAACAGCAAGATTGATAGAAATCAACAAGCTCTTGTGATGATAAGTTGAAACCTCGGTCCAATAAAATTAGACATGGCTTCACAGCCAGCCAGACTTCAACAGATCATCATGAAACTCTAGAATTCATTCTTAAGACTTCTGAAAAATACCTAATCTAAGCAACAAGATGAACCGTCAGTTGTCCAAACTCGAACAATCCCCGGCAACGGCGCCAAAAACTTGGT
>NC_029778.3:30396221-30404749 GCF_000817695.3 Arachis duranensis | reverse complement strand
TCTCAGCTTTCCTACTGTCTTCATCCAATCCTTCTTACTCCTTTCCATGACAAGCTGTATGTAGGGTTTCACCGTTGTTAGTGACTACCTCCCATCCTCTCAGTGAAAATGTTCAACGCACCCTGTCACGGCACGACTAATCATCTGTCGGTTCTCAATCAGGTTGGAATAGAATCCATTGATTCTTTTGCGTCTGTCACTAACGCCCAGCCTTCAGGAGTTTGAAGCTCGCCACAGTCATTCAATCATTGAATCCTACTCAGAATACCACAGACAAGGTTTAGACTTTCCGGATTCTCTTGAATGCCGCCATCAATTCTAGCTTATACCACGAAGATTCCGATTAAGGGATCCAAGAGATAAACATTCAAGCCTTGTTTCCTTGTAGAACAGAAGTGGTTGTCAGGCACTCGTTCATAAGTGAAAATGATGATGAGTGTCACATAATCATCACATTCATCATGTTCTTGGGTGCAAATGAATATCTTAGAACAAGAATAAGCTGAATTGAATAGAAGAACAATAGTAATTGCATTAATACTCGAGGTACCGCAGAGCTCCACACTTTAATCTATGGTGTGTAGAAACTCCACCGTTGAAAATACATAAGAACAAGATCTAGGCATGGCTGTGAGGCCAGCCCCCATGATCTAAGATAGCATAAGACTAAAGATAGCTACCAAGATGCAAATACAATAGTAAAAGGTCCTATTTGTAGAGAACTAGTAGCCTAGGGTTTACAGAGATGAGTAAATGACATAAAAATCCACTTCCGGGCCCACTTGGTGTGTGCTTGGGCTGAGCATTGAAGCATTTTCGTGTTGAGACTTTTCTTGGAGTTAAACGCCAGCTTTTGTGCCAGTTTGGGCATTTAACTCCCATTCTTGTGCCAGTTCCGGCGTTTAACGCCGGGCAGTTTTGAGCTGATTTGGAACATCGGTTTGGACCATCAAATCTCTGGCAAAGTATGGACTATTATATATTTCTGGAAAGCCCAGGATGTCTACTTTTTAACGCCGTTGAGAGCGCGCCAATTGGACTTCTGTATCTCCAGAAAATCCACTTTGAGTGCAGGAAGGTCAGAATCTAACAGCATCTGCAGTCCTTTCAGCCTCTGAATCAGATTTTTGCTCAAGTCCCTCAATTTCAGCCAGAAAATACCTGAAATCACAGAAAAATACACAAACTCATAGTAAAGTCCAGAAAATTGAATTTTAACTAAAAACTAATAGAAATATACTAAAAACTAACTAAAACATACTAAAAACATACTAAAAACAATGCCAAAAAGCGTATAAATTATCCGCTCATCAGTCTCACTAGAATGATGGGAGTGTTGTCATCTTCCTCCATGTCTAGGATGACAAAGTCAGTTGGGAGGAAAAATTTCCCACCTTTACTAATATATTCTCCACAACCCCAAGTGCTTGTTTAATGGATTTGTCTGCCATTTGGAGGGCTATCTGCGTGGGTGTTAATTCATGAATTTGAAGCTTCTTCATCAAAGATAGAGGCATCAGATTTATGCTTGCACCAAGGTCACAAAATGCTTTCTCAATTATCATGTTCCCTATGGTGCAGGGGATATAAAAGCTCCCTGGGTGTTTCCTCTTCCTTGGCAATTTTCTCTGGATGATAGCACTACATTCCCTGGTCATCACAACCATTTGTCCCTCCTTCAAGGATCTTTTCTTTGTCAACAATTACATTATGAACTTGGCTTACAGTGGCATCTGTTCAAGTGCTTCTATGAAAGAGATGTTGATGTGCAGTGTCTTGAATATCTCCAAGAATTTGGAGTATTTATTCTCTTTATTTTCTCCCTTGACCCTTTGAGGATGTAGTAACATTGGTTGGTATGCATTCACTGCCTCCTTTTTAGTTGACTTATCACTTTGTGTAGAAGTTTCTTGCTCCTGCTTTTGCTCCTTCACCTCTTCTTTTAAGCCTTCTATGTTGTGCTCTTCCTAAGTGATGACTTCTTTCTCCACCTTCTTTTCGCTTCTCAAAGTGATTGCTTTACACTCTTCCCATTTTATGGCTTTTTCTGTGTCCCTTGGGTTGTCTTTAGTGGTACTAGGGAAGGCATTTTCTCGCTTCTCATCTATCTCTATGATTTGTTTAGCCATTTATCCCATCTGCCTCTCAAGATTTCTCATTGAGGCCTCTTGGTTTTTGAGTGTCAGGGCTTGATCTTTCCTTGTTGATTCCTAATCTTGCCATCTCTTGAGTTTTGATGAGTTTTTCCATCAACATCTCTAAGTTAGAGATCCTCTGAGAGTCTGGATGTAGTTGCATGGGATGTGATGGTTGCTGTTTGGAAGTTGTTTGGGGCACTGAGGTGGGTGTTTTGTGAGTTGAATAGAGGTATGGAAAATTTATTCTGGTGGGATTGTAAGTTCTTGTGGGGTTGATGATATGTGTTTTGTGGGTTTTAGTATTGGTTAGAATGATTTTGGTTGTCTATGTTACGGACATTGTTAGAGTTGTGGTTCCTCTGCTGTTGATTTTGATTATCACTCCACCTCAAGTTAGGATGGTTCCTCCATGATGAATTGTATGTATCACCATGGAAGTCATTTTGGGAGGAGCTTGAGGTGTTATACATGTACTGAACTTGCTTCGGTTGTTGCTCATTATTGTATTTCTCAAAACCTTTTTCACAGTGACCCCACTCATTTGAAGGTTGGCTTGCAACTAGTTGAAGTCCATCTATTCTTTTCACCATCATTTCCATTTGCTGCTGGATTTGTTCATGCATAACTTTGTTCTGTGCCAATATAGTATCTACACCCTCAAGTTTCAACACACCCTTCTTTGGAGCTGGGTTGCGTTGTCTTTGAAAAGAGTAGAAATATTGATTATTGGCAATAGTGTCTATGAGATTCTGAGTTTCTTCGGCTGTTTTCATTAGCTAAAGTGAGTGATAGGCAAAATTGTGACTCATACTTTTCACAACTCGAACAATTCCTAGCAATGGCTCCAAAAACTTGGTGCACAATACTATGGTTCACACACATTCTTCACAACTTTGCACAACTTACCAGCAAGTGCACTGGGTCGTCCAAGTAATAAACCTTACGTGAGTAAGGGTCGATCCCACGGAGATTGTTGGTATGAAGCAAGCTATGGTCATCTTGTAAATCTCAATCAGGCGAATTCTAATGGTTATAATGGTTTTCGAAAATATAAAGATAAATAAAGCATAAAAATAAAGATAGAGATACTTATGTAATTCATTGGTGGGAATTTCAGACAAGCGCATGAAGATACTGTGTTCTTTCTGAATCTCTGCTTTTCTACTGCTTTCATCCAATCATTCTTACTCCTTTCCATGGCAAGTTGTATGTTGGGGGATCACCGTTGTCAATGGCTACCGTCTGTCCTCTCAGTGAAAATGGTCCAGGTGCGCTGTCAATGCACGGCTAATCATCTATCGGTTCTTGATCATGCAGGAATAGGATTTACTATCCTTTTGTGTCTATCACCATGCCCTACAGTCGCGAGTTTGAAGTTCGTCATAGTCATTCAATCCCTGAATCCTACTCGGAATACCACAGACAAGGTTTAGACTTTTCGGATTCTCAAGAATGCTGCCAATGGATTCTAGCTTATACCACGAAGATTCTGATCAAGGAATCCAAGAGATATTCATTCAAGCTTATTTGCATGTAGAACGAAAGTGGTTGTCAAGCACACGTTCATAAGTGAGAATGGTGATGAGCGTCACATAATCATCACATTCATCAGGTTCTTGGGTGCGAATGGATATCTTAGAATAAGAATAAGCGTGAATTGAATAGAGGAACAATAGTACTTTGCATTAATACTCGAGGGACAGTAGAGCTCCACACCCTTAATCTATGGTGTGTAGAAACTCCACTTTTGAAAATACATAAGAACAAGGTCTAGGCATGGCTGAATGGTCAGCCTCCCTAAATGGCATATGAATTCGAAAATAGGGAAAAAGACCCAGTCAAAGACTTCCTGCACAATAGTAAAAAGTTCATTTTATACTAAACTAGCTACTAGGGTTTACAGAAATAAGTCTTAGTGCAGAAATCTACTTTTGGGGCCCACTTTGGTGTGTGCTTGGGCTGAGTTTGAGCTTTACACGTGCAGAGGCTTCTCTTGGAGTTAAACGCCAAGTTGTAACATGTTTTTGGCGTTTAACTCTGGTTTGTGACGTGTTTCTGGCGTTTTACTCCAGAATGCAGCATGGAACTGACGTTGAACGCCAATTTGCGTCGTCTAAACTCGAACAAAGTATGGACTATTAAATATTGATGGAAAGCTCTGGATATCTACTTTCCAAGGCCGTTGAGAGCGCGTCCTTTTCAAGTGCAGGGAGGTTAGAATCAAACAGCATCAGCAGTCCTTTTTCAGCCTGAATCAGATTTTTGCTCAGGTCCCTCAATTTCAGCCAGAAAATTTTTGAAATCACAGAAAAACACACAAACTCATAGTAAAGTCCAGAAATGTGAATTTTTCATAAAAACTAATGAAAACATCCCTAAAAGTAGCTAGATCCTACTAAAAACTACCTAAAAACAATGGCAAAAAGCGTATGAATTATCCACTCATCAGTGAGCCTCCTGCAGAGTAATCCAAAGTTTCTTGTGCTTTTAGAGTTTGGCCCTCATAGAAGTTCTGGAGTCTTACCCACTCACTAAACATGTCAAGTGGGTACTTCCTTATCAAAGCTTTGTATCTCTCCCATGCCTCATAGAGTGATTCTCCACCCATTTGAGTGAAAGTTTGCACCTCTATTTTCAAATTGATGATTCTTTGAGGTGGGTAAAACTTAGCTAGAAATTTGCTCACCAAATCATCCCAGTTATTAATGCTTTCTTTGGGAAATGTCTCCAGCCATTGAAATGCCTTATCCCTTAGAGAAAATGGAAATAACAACAACTTGTATATGTCTGGATGGACACAATTTGTCTTAACTATTTCGCATATCCTTAGAAAGACAGACATGTGTTGATTAGGGTCTTCAAGAGGACTCCCTCCATAAGAGCAATTGTTCGGCACCAAAGTGATGAGTTGAAGCTTCAACTCAAAGTTATTGGCATGGACATTTGGAGTAAGTATGCTGCTTCCACAATTCCTTGGATTAGGAATGGTATATGAAGCCAACACTTTTCTAGGTGGTCCATTGTTATTAACAACATCCTCAGGTGGATTATGCATATTGTCATCTATAACTTGATTTTCTTCTTCTGAGTCCTCTTCACCAATTACCCCCTTCCCCTTTGCTTCTCTTCTGAGTCTCAGGGTTCAGAATCAAAAGAGATAGATGCTCCTCTCCTTCCTCATGGCATGCACAATCACAAACAAACCAAGGGAAAAATGGACACTCTGATGCTAGAATGTTGTTAGAGGGTTAGGTGACGCAAAGTGTCAAACAATTAGTGTGCTTTACACAAAATGAAAGAAAAATGGCTAATCTAGACTACCACCAACTTAATCATTGTTAATCTTTACCAATCCCCGGCAACGGCGCCAAAAACTTGATACGGGAAAATTTAATTTCACGTATAATTACCGGCAAGTATACCGGGTATCATCAAGTAATAAAACTCACAAGAGTGAGATCGATCCTACGGAGATTGGTGGATTAAGCAATTTTTAATTAAATGGTGTTCTAATTAGGCAAACAATTTGTGATTTCTTGATATATTGAACGTGGAAGTAAAATACAGAAATGTAAATGACAAGGTATTGAAATGATTGAAAGTAAAAGAGAATGAATTAAATGATTGAAAATGTAACAACAGAAACTTAAAGTGCAAGAAAGTAAGAACTGAAATGTAAATAGCAGAAGCTTAAATTGCAAGAAAGTACAAGTTGAAATGTAAATGGCTGGAATTATAAATTGCAGGAATGAAACAGTGAGATTGGGTGTTGGGTATTTAGAAACTTAAAAGAAATTGAAGTGAAAACTTGTGATGGGTGAGATGACTAGGGATCAGAGATGTTGATTGCTCATGAATTAATAATGATAAATTCCTTCTCAATCATATGAATAAATCCATGGTGGATTGTGAATAATTGAATCCCAATCTCTTGGTGATTCAATTTCTCTTATCACAAACAATAGCCAATCTCTTGATCTAATTTCTCATGAGAAGAGGTGAAGATCAACAGCTAATCCCAAATGCCACACAACTCTCAGGATTTCAATTCAAGGTGGTTACATCTCACATACCAACCAAGAATATATCAATCAAAAGAATCATGAGAGGGTAAACTCCAAACTAAATTCTATGACTCCTTTCTCAGGTTTATCACACAATTCAAGTATATTTAATCCCTCTCTTGATGGTATTTGAATCTTTGAAGCGCACGAGTTTTCTCTTAGATAAATCACTTGAATTGAGAAGACAAGAAGAATTATCAATTCATTAAAACTAACAGAGCTCCTCCCCCTAGTGAAAATGGGATTTAGTGACTCATAGCTCCAAGTACAAACAGGAATGCAAAATTGGAAATTAAACTAAGCATAGAAGAGTAAGAGAAAAGAAAATCGCAAGCAGAGATGAAATTGAACTTGAAGTAAAGTCTCAGCCGAAAAGAAAATTTTCAAAAGTGCCAAAGTACAAAAAGATCTAAAAGGAAAAGAAGTGAAAAAAGAAACCACCCAGTGATTCATGGTGCCACCTATTTATTCTAGTTCACTGGCTTCTTCAGGTGTACTTGCAAGTCTCTCAAATTGGGCCTTTTACACTTTCAGTTGGTACAGCTCTTTTGCTTGGAAAATTCTGCTCCCAGGCTGACGTAGCATTTTTCAGGAAAGCGCAGCGTTCTTGCACTCACGCGTACGCATCGCCCACATGTGCGTGTCAGTAAGCTTTTTGACACTTGGCAGGCGTACGCGTTACCGATGAGTGTGCGTCATCTTCAGTGCTTTTAGGAAGATCGTAGCATTAGTGTTAAAGGTGCTCTTTCACGCGTACGCATCACCCACGGGTACGCGTGGTCTTCCAAAAATGGCACTTTCTCGCCGACGCTTCATTCATGCGTGCATGTACCTCTCAAAAAATCTCACTCGCACGCATACCCATCACCCACGCGTATGCGTCACCGGCTAATTTTCCAATCCCAACTTTGAAAACTATCGCAGGCGCCTTTGGTGAAGAACGTAGCGCCAAGGCGCTCCTTCTGTACACATAAAGTGCTCTTGAAAGGGCGTGTAGTACCAAAGGCGCTCTTTTTAGTCATGTTTGGTGTTATGCAGAAGAACGTAGCGCTCTTCAAATGAACTTAGTGCTCTTCTTGGGTGTACACAATGTTCTTTGAGAAAGCGTAGCGCCAAAGGCGCTCTTCTCCCCTGTCATGATCACAAAACAAAATTTCATCAAAGCTCTGCCTCCCTTGTGCAACTAATTTTTGATAACTCACTCATTCATACTTTTCTTGAGTTGTTAGCATGAAATTGGCCAAAATTCACTTAGTCCTTGACTCATTAGTGTATGATGAGAAAATTCACCAAAGTTCTTGTTTATTTCAAATTAAATGCATGAAATTAAGCTAAAACTAATTAAACTAACTAGCTAATTTATCCAAGATGAAAATGCATCACACAGGGGGGTTTAGGTGTCATGATTTGGGGCAGTTCAAGTTTTAAATATAAATGGATAATAACCAATGTAAATCTATTAAAACACAAGTAATAATACATAAGGATTACTATATATAAGTTACTAATATAAATGACATTGGTAATATAATGATTAAAATAAATAAAAATACATGATGAAGCATTAGCAATTCTAAGTTCATCAAGGAGTACTGATATTTACTTATATCGGCAAGTATTGTAACACCCTACCACAGAACTTTATACTTAGGATGCAAAACAGAGGTGGTGAGGCGCTACGACCTCTAAAAGAAAAATATATTTATATAATATAACGAAAAAGATTTATAGCTATGAGCCTTTGAAGAAAATGAGAAAAAAATTGCTAAATCGAAAAGCGCAACACTCCGTATATGATAATTGATGAGCGGATAATTTATACGCTTTTTGGCATTGTTTTTATATAGTTTTTAGTAAGTTTGAGCTACTTTTAGGGATGTTTTCATTAGTTTTTATGTTAAATTCACATTTCTGGACTTTACTATGAGTTTGTGTGTTTTTCTGTGATTTCAGGTAAATTCTGACTGAAATTGAGGGATTTGAGCAAAACTCTGAAGAAGGCTGACAAAAGGACTGCTGATGCTGTTGGAATCTGACCTCCCTGCACTCGAAATGGATTTTCTGGAGCTACAGAACTCCAATTGGCGCGCTCTCAACGGCGTTGGAAAGTAGACATCCAGGGCTTTCCAGCAATATATAATAATCCATACTTTATTCGAAGAATGACGACGTAACTTGGCGTTGAACGCCAAGTTCATGCTGCTGTCGGAGTTAAACGCCAGAAAAACGTCATAATCCGGAGTTGAACGCCCAAAACACATCATAACCTGAAGTTTGACGCCAAGAAATACCTTAGCTCGTGAATTAATCAAGCTCAGCCCAAGCA
>NC_029778.3:30394841-30395106 GCF_000817695.3 Arachis duranensis | reverse complement strand
AGTTTGTGTGTTTTTCTGTGATTTCAGGTATTTTCTGGCTGAAATTGAGGGAGCTGAGCAAAAATCTGAGTTAGGCTGAAAAAGGACTGCTGATGTATAATAGTCCATACTTTGCGCGAAGATAGACGATGTAACTTGGCGTTGAACGCCAAGTACATGTTGCTGTCTGGAGTTAAACGTCAGAAAAACGTCATGATCCGGAGTTGAACGCCCAAAACACGTCATAACCTGAAGTTTGACGCCAAGAAATGCCTTAACTCGTGGA
>NC_029778.3:30394335-30394530 GCF_000817695.3 Arachis duranensis | reverse complement strand
ATACCTCAAGTATTAATGAAATTCTATTTTCTTTTATTCAAATCTCTCTTATTCTTATTCCAAGATATTCATTTGTACCCAAGAACATGATGAATGTGATGATGAAAGTGACGATCATTATCATTCTCACTTATGAACGCGCGTGATTGACAACCACTTCCGTTCTACATGCAACAGAGCTTGAATGCGTATCTC
>NC_029778.3:30392984-30393309 GCF_000817695.3 Arachis duranensis | reverse complement strand
TCTCTCTAATTTTCGAAAATTCTCCCTCTCTTTTTCAAAAATTCTTTTTGTTTTAAATTTTAATTTTAATTATATTTTATTTCTAATTTTCAAAAATCACTAACTCTTTTTCAAAAATTATTTTCGAATTTTCTCTTCTCCTCTCTTCTTCTATTTAATTATTTAATTACTAACTCTTCTCTTCACCTTTCTTCATCCAAAAATCCGAATCCTTCCCTCTTCTTTCTTATACCCCTATCTTCTTCTACTAACATAAAGGAATCTCTATACTGTGACATAGAGGATTCCTCTTTCTTTTCTTGTTTTCTTCTCTTTCATATGAGCA
>NC_029778.3:30392544-30392763 GCF_000817695.3 Arachis duranensis | reverse complement strand
ATGACTTCACAAAACCAACATCCAAGTTTGATGGAAGAAGCATCTCCATTCCTGCCGTTGGAGCCAATAACTTTGAGCTTAAACCTCAACTAGTTGCTTTAATGCAACAAAATTGCAAGTTTTATGGACTTCCATCTGAAGATCCTTATCAGTTCTTAACTGAGTTCTTGCAGATCTGTGAGACTGTAAAGACGAATGGAGTTGATCCTGAAGTCTACA
>NC_029778.3:30389071-30390935 GCF_000817695.3 Arachis duranensis | reverse complement strand
AAAAAAATTAAAAACAGAGTCAAAAATAGAAGAAAAAATTTTTTCACCCTGGAGGTAGCGCAGACTGGCGTTCAACGCCAGTAAGATGCATCTGACTGGCGTTCAACGCCAGAACAGAGCATCTTTCTGGCGCTGAACGCCCAAAACAAGCAACAACCTGGCGTTTAACGCCAGGATGTGCACACAGAGGACAATCTGGCGCTGAACGCCAGAAACAAGCTTGAAGTTGGCGTTCAACGCCAGAAACATGCATTACATGGGCGTTTAACGCCCAGAACATGCACCAATGGGCGTTTGAACGCCAGGATGATACATGAAGGCAATTTACACGCCTATATGGTGAAGGAATGGTATTTCTTTTCACCTCAGGATCTGTGGACCCCACAGGATCCCCACCTCAGGATCTGTGGACCCCACAGGATCCGCACCTACCTTTTCTTTTAATCCTAATCACACCCTCTTAATCCAAATCTCATTTTCAATGTCACACTTCCCAAAAACCTTCACCAATCACCTCAACTCCTCTTCCCAATTATCCTATTCACCATTCACATCAACCTCCTCTTCCCCATAAACCCCACCTACCCTCATAAAATTCAAATTCAATTTCCCACCCATTCCCACCCAAAATGGCCGAACTCCCACCCTCCCTCTCCCTATAAATACCTCTCCTTTCTTCTTCATTTTCACACAACACAAACCCCTTCTTTTCTCATATAGCCGAACCCACTCCTCTCCCTCTCTACCCAATTCTCTTCTTCTTCTACTACTTTTCTTTTCTTTCTTGCTCGAGGGCGAGCAAATTTTAAGTTTGGTGTGGTAAAAAGCCTAAGCTTTTTTTTTCATTCACCATCAATGGCACCTAAGACCGGAGTATCCTCAAGAAAAGGAAAAGGGAAGGCAAAAGCCTCCACCTCCGAGGCATGGGAGAAGGAGAGATTCATCTCCAAAAGCCATCAAGACCACTTCTATGATGTTGTGGCAAAGAAGAAGGTGATTCCCGAGGTCCCTTTCAAGCTCAAAAAGAATGAGTATCCGGAAATCCGACATGAAATCCAAAGAAGAGGTTGGGAAGTCATAACCAACCCCATGCAACAAGTCGGAATATTGATGGTTCAAGAGTTCTATGCCAATGCATGGATCACTAGGAACCATGATCAAAGTATGAACCCGAATCCAAAGAACTATCTCACAATGGTTCGGGGGAAATACTTAGATTTTATATCACAATGGTTCGGGAGAAATACTTAGATTTTAGTCCGAAAAATGTGAGGTTGGCGTTTCACTTACCTATGATGCAAAGTGATGAACGCCCCTACACAAGAAGGGTCAACTTTAATCAAAGGTTGGACCAAGTCCTATTGGACATATGTGTGGAAGGCGCCCAATGGAGAATAGACTCCAAAGGCAAGCCAGTCCAACTAAGAAGACTGGACCTCAAGCCTGTAGCTAGAGGATGGTTGGAGTTCATCCAAAGATCCATCATCCCTACAAGCAACCGATCTGAAGTTACTATAGATCAGGCCATCATGATTCATAGCATCATGATTGGAGAGGAAGTGGAAGTTCATGAAGTCATCTCCAATGAACTCTACAAAATAGCCGACAAGTCCTCACCCATGGCACGGCTAGCCTTCCCTCACCTTATTTGCCATCTATGTTACTCAGCCGGAGTTATCATAGATGGAGATGTCTCCATTGAAGAAGACAAGCCCATCACCAAGAAAAGGATGGAGCAAACAAGAGAAGTTCCTCACGGCCCTCAAGAAGAACATGAGGAAGTTCATCATCAAATGCCTCAAGGAATGCACTTTCCTCCCAACAACTATTGGGAGCAACTTAGTACCTCTTTGGAAGACTTGAG
>NC_029778.3:30386154-30386900 GCF_000817695.3 Arachis duranensis | reverse complement strand
GCGTGATTGACAACCACTTTCGTTCTACATGCAACAGAGCTTGAATGCGTATCTCTTAGATTCCCCAACAGAATCTTCGTGGTATAAGCTAGATAGATGGTGGCATTTATGAGGATCCGGAAAGTCTCACCTTATCTGTGGTATTCCGAGTAGGATCCTGGGAATCCGGAAAGTCTAACCTTGTCTGTGGTATTCCGAGTAGGATTCCGGTAATGAATGACTGTGACGTGCTTCAAACTTGCAACCTGCTGGGCGTTAGTGATAGACGCAAAAGAATCAAGGGATTTTATTCCAGCAGGGGAGGGAACCAACCAGTGATTAGCCGTACTGTGACAGAGTGCGTGAGCATTAGTTTTCACTACGAGGATGGGATGTAGCCATCAACCATGGGTGATGCCTCCAGACGATTAGCCGTGCGACTGACAACCGCATAGGATCATTTTCCCGAGAGGAAGAAAGTAGCCACAGCTGATGGTGAACCCCTATACAAAGCTTGCCATGGAAAGGTGTAAGAAGGATTGAATAGAAGCAGTAGGAGAGCAGGCGTCCTTGAGCCATACAGCATCTCCATCCGCTTATCTGAAATTCCCACCAATGAATCTGCATAAGTATTCTATCCCTTTTATTACTTTTTTATTTATTATTTATTCCAATAATCACAATTTCCCTTTAACCTCCCTAACTGAGATTTACAAGGTGACCATAGCTTGCTTCATACCAACAATCTCTGTGGGATCGACCCTTAC
>NC_029778.3:30369215-30386104 GCF_000817695.3 Arachis duranensis | reverse complement strand
CCCAAAAAACACCCAAAATACAGAGCTACAAAACCTATTTCTCCAAAATGACCTCTAAAAGGTGTTAATATAGCATATATATAATAAGTGGAGATAATAAGTATCTAAATAGGTACAAATAACTTAAATAAAGCCCAAAAGATAAAGATCTTTGCCTAAATCAGAAGCTTCCAGCATGCCTCAGCGAGGAGCCTCATGTCCTGCATCTGAAAACCACAAAATCCGCATGGGTGAGAACCAAAGTTTCTAAGCATGGTAATAGTGCCCACATATCTAACATATAATGTCCTGGGAAAGCCGTAGGCAATCCTAGAACTTCCAACATATAATTAAAGCTTAAAAACATGACTAAACCATAAAGATAAAACACCCATACTGGTACCATTGGACCATCCCTCTATTGCGCATCCCCAACTCGAGTAATTCTCAATCATAAACATAATCATACAACACCCACACTGGTGTTTATCCACAGGGGCGAGCTCATCCGGAACTTTCACAGTGTCCAGCCACACTTACGACATAGGGTCAGCAGAGTATCAAGTCTCAACTTGGAGCACGTGGTGGTTACCTACTGCTTTTACCCGGGGAAACTCGTATCTCAGATAGTCATTTAATATTTATTCATCAACATTCCATAATTATTCCTCATGACTATATCATCATTTGTACATCTCATAATTGCACTTTTTATACATCACTCATCATAACCCAGAGCAAGTGTGGCGAAACCACAACCTTTGCGTCCACCCGGGGACCCTCTATACTAACCAACCAGGAGCAAGTGGGGCAAAACCATAACCCTTGCGTCTATCTAGGAGGTCGTTCTCATATATCCAGGAGGAACTAAGGAGGGGATCCTAACCTCCCACCATCTCGCTGGAGGCGATTTTATAATTCCAGGAAGAACAAGGAAGGGGATCCTAACATTCCATCATCTCTCTGGGGTCGCACTTTTGAGAAGGAGGACTCGAGATAAAACAACCATTCAAATTCATATTATCATTATCAGCCATAAGTCAATATTTATCAAAGTCATCTGGCTCATAACATAATCAATAACCAGCCATAAATCATTATCAAATACAGCCCTTTGTCTCACGGCATACACCGCACTTCCATCATCACCATCAACAACTCATACAATCATCATTAATCATAATTCATCATTAACTCTCCCCTTACTTGACCCTCAAGCTATCCCCTTTCCTAGCTTCTTCTCATTACTAGGCAGACTATAAGGATTTAGGACTAAAAAGATGAAAATGGAGGTTTAGAAGTTTGAAATTCGGCTTTAAAAACACAAAAAAATTAACTTTGCTGAAAACGGGGTCACGCGTGCACGTCATCCATGCGCACGCGTGGGAAGAGAAAAAAGGAGAGTGACACGTGCACATCAGTCACGCGTACGCATGGATCTGTTGTGTGCTCCGCGCACAACATTGGCACAGTACCATCGCAACTCTCGGGTTTTTCTACTGCGCACCTGCATCAATACAACGACGCGTATGCGTCGGCCAGGTGCACGCGTAGGGGAGTAAAAATTGTAAATGACGCGTGCGCATCAGCCACGCATAGGCGTGGGAGTACGTTTTACCAAAAATTTTACTAAATTAAAAGAAAACTGCAGGATTACATTTTAAAACCCCAAACTTTTGACCAGCATAACTTTTTCGTTTCAAATCATTTTCCATCCGTTTTTCAAACGGCATAAACATCTCGTATGCAATTTTACTTGAAACAAGTTTGATAAAAATCTGGGATCCAGAGATCAAGTTGTGGTCTCCCAAAGTTGAGCCAAAATAATGATTTTCACAAAAATAACCAAGCCTCAACTCTCAAACATACACTTTTCAAACCTCCTTAATTCACTCAAAACCTTACCAATTTAACCTCAACCATATTCCAACTTCCTTATTTATTCCACAACACATCAATTCTCTATTTCATCAATTTTAACTCAATAATCCAAGTTCACAATCCACAATATACATCATCAAATACTAACCTTCCATTTTCATCAAACCCTCCCACCAAGATTTCTAACTCCATAATGGTCAACATACAAGACCAATTTTCCATATCAAGCACAAATTTCAACTTCAATTCAACCTTTATATATTCCAAGTATCATCATCATATAAAACTCATAGGCATCATCAATCAAGAACATCAATTATATCCTCCAAAAACTAATAATCACATAATCAATATTATCCATTTCAACCAATCAACCATCATCACAAATTCAATTCCTATCCTAGGGTCACTAGCCTAAGTTTTCACATTACATTACATTTTAGATACAAGAAACCAAAACCATACCTTGGTCGATTCCCCGCTCAAACCCGGAACACCTTCAATATCACTATTTCACAAGCTCTCAAAGCTCCAACACCCTTCAACCAGATTTTTCAGCACAAAAAGCCCCTTTTTCAAGCTTTTCATGACTTCCATCAAGCTCCAATATACATATATACACTACCTAAACCACAATATCACATTCAAACATAACCACTTAATACCCAAACACCATGAACCAATAAATTCCACTAGGATTGAGAACCTTACCTTACCCAGGGATCAAGGAGGCAAGACTAAGCCTTTCCTTCAAGCTAATTAGATCCTATAACATCAAAAACTCAGAATTTCAACACTTTTTATCTAAAATTTTTGAAATTAAGGGATAAGGAAACTAAAATGAAATCGTGGCTTACCTTAAAAACAAGGTTGTGTACTTTGTAGAGCTCGACGCCGCGGTCGCGTGGCTGCAAATGGTGTAGTAATCGAAGCTCCGGATCAAAAGTTACAAAGATTTGAAGATTGAATGAGGGTTTGGGAATTTCGGAAGGTGTTCTTCCTTCTTGGCTACCCTTGGAGCGTGTTCAGCATGCAAGAAGGGAGAGATAAGATCTGAGCTCACTTTATTAAGTGAGTGGGTGGGACCCACGGGCCCGGTTTGGCCTGTCCGGTCCAATCTTGGGCCAAATTCTTTAAAATTAGTGTCAAAATTCTCGTTTTAGTTTTCTCTATCATATTAAACCATAAAAATCACATTTCTTATTTTCTAGAATAAATTTTAATTTATGAGTTAATTATTTATTAAATAACCAAGCTTTACATTCTACACACCTAAATAGGAATTTTGCCCACAAAATTTGAATTCAGTTACCTGAGAATAGGTGAGGTTAGTCTGTCCCCATTTCTAATTCAAGTTCCTGAGTGCATCCTTGTCTCTTGTTCGATTCCAAGCAACCCTTACTAATGAGACCTCTCTTGCTCAGAGTTTCTTGAAGCTAACCTCATACTCTAAATGTCAATCTCCCTTTAGTTAAACTAATATAGGTTGTCAGACATGCGTTTGTTTCAAAGGTGTGCTTCAAAAGTTATGAAATGTGGAGTACATCGAATAGGTTCAAAAATACTAGTTTGTTGAAATAATCTTCACCAATGCATATATCCCTTCTTCGAAATTGATAAAATTTTTTTCTCCTTAGGTCCACATAACTCTTTGGTCGGCTTTTCGTAGTGAGAATCTTAAATCGGCTTTTTCGTTGTCTCGACTATCAATCTCAGGAACTAAGATATTTGATACTTCCAGTTTTAGATCAATACAAAGGCATCTAGCACACCGTGAAACCCCACCTTCTCCCTGGTGTATAGTCTTGTTAATTGATGAGCGGATAATTTATACGCTTTTTGGCATTGTTTTTAGGTAGTTTTTAGTAGGTTCTAGCTACTTTTTAGTATATTTTTATTAGTTTTTAGGCAAAATTCATATTTCTGGACTTTACTATGAGTTTGTGTGTTTTTCTGTGATTTCAGGTATTTTCTGGCTAAAATTGAGTGAGCTGAGCAAAAATCTGATTCAGGCTGAAAAAGGACTGTGGATGTTGTTAGATTTTGACCTCCTTGCACTTGGAATGAATTTTTTGGAGCTACAAGAGTCCAATTGGCAGGCTCTCAATTGGGTTGGAAAGTAGACATCCAAGGCTTTCCAACAATATATAATAATCCATACTTTGCGCGAAGATAAACGACATAAACTGGCGTTTAAAGCCAGTTCCATGTTCCATTCTGGCGTTGAACGCCAGAAACAGGTTACAACCTGACGTTTAACTTCAGAAACAGCCCAGGCACATGAGAAGCTCAAGTCTCAGCCCCAGCACACACCAAGTGGGCCCCAGAAGTAGATTTCTGCACTATCCATCTTTGTTTACTCAATTTCTGTAAACTTAGGGTTACTAGTTTAGTATTTAAACAACTTTTAGAGACTTATTTTGTATCTCATGACAGTTTTAGATCTGAACTTTGTACTTTTTGACGGCATGAGTCTCAAAACTCCATTGTTGGGGGTGAGGAGCTGATGAGCGGATAATTTATACGCTTTTTGGCATTGTTTTTAGGTAGTTTTTAGTAGGATCTAGCTACTTTTAGGGATGTTTTTATTAGTTTTTATGCTAAATTCACATTTCTGGACTTTACTATGAGTTTGTGTGTTTTTCTATAATTTCAGGTATTTTCTGGCTGAAATTGAGGGACCTGAGCAAAACTCTGATAAGAAGGCTGACAAAGGACTGCTGATGTTGTTGGATTCTGACCTCCCTGCACTCGAAATGGATTTTCTAGAGCTACAGAACTTCAAATGGTGCGCTCTTAATAGCGTTGAAAAGTAGACATCCAGAGCTTTCCAGAAACATATATAATAGCCATACTTTATTCGAGATTAGACAGTGTAAACTGGCGCTCAACGCCAGTTCCATGCTGCATTCTGGAGTCAAATGCCAGAAAAATGTCACGAACCAGAGTTGAACGCCAGAAACACGTTACAACTTGGTGTTCAACTCCAAAAGAAGCCTCTGCATGTGGAAAGCTTAAGCTTAGCCCAAGCACACACCAAGTGGACCCCGGAAGTGGATTTCTGCATCAATTACTTACTTCTGTAAACCCTAGTAGCTAGTCTAGTATAAATAGGACATTTTACTATTGTATTCGTCGTCTTTGACCATTCGGTCTTTTGACCACATATCTGGTCCTTCTCCCTATTTTCGAATTCATATCACATTTTGGGGGCTGGCCATTCGGCCATGCCTGGACCATCACTTATGTATTTTCAACGGTGGAATTTCTACACACCATAGATTAAGGGTATGGAGCTCTGTTGTACCTCGAGTTTTAATGCAATTACTACTATTTTCTATTCAATTCAGTTTATTCCTGTTCTAAGATATTTGTTGCACTTCACCATGACGAATATGATGATCCGTGACACTCATCATCATTTTCACCTATGAACGCGTTACTGACAACCACTTCCGTTCTACCTTAGACCGAACGCATATCTCTTGGATTCCTTAATCAGAATCTTCGTGGTATAAGCTAGAATTGATGGCGGCATTCATGAGAGTCCGGAAAGTATAAACCTTGTCTGTGGTATTCCGAGTAGGATTCAGGGATTGAATGACTGTGACGAGCTTCAAACTTGTGATTGTTGGGCGTGATGACAAACACAAAAGAATCAATGGATTCTATTCCGGCATGATCGAGAACCGACAGATGATTAGCCGTGCTGTGACAGAGCATTTGGACCTTTTTCCTGAGAGGATGGGATGTAGCCATTGACAACGGTGATGACCTACATACAGCTTGCCATGGAAAGGAGTAAGAAGGATTGGATGAAGGTAGTAGGAAAGTAGAGATTCAGAAGAAGCACAGCATCTTCATACGCCTATCTGAAATTCCCATCAATGATTTACATAAGTATTTCTATCTTTATTTTCTGTTTATTTATTATTATTATTCGAAAACTCCATAACCATATATTATCCGCCTAACTGAGAATTTCAAGATGACCATAGCTTGCTTCATACCAACAATCTCCGTGGGATCGACCCTTACTCACGTAAGGTTTATTACTTGGACGACCCAGTGCACTTGCTGGTTAGTTGTGCGATGTTGTGAAGAAAGTGCTGAGTTATAAACGCACATACCAAGTTGAATGCCATTATTAGAGATCACAATTTCGTGCACCAAGTTTTTGGCGCCGTTGTCGGGGATTGTTGAGTTTGGACAACTGACGGTTCATCTTGTTGCTCAGATTAGGTAATTTTCTTTTGTTTTATTTCCAAAAATCTTTTTTCAAAACTCTTTCAAAAAAAATATTTTCCCTTTTGTTTTCGAAAATTATTCAAAATTTTTAAGAATGAATTCTAGAGTTTCATGGTAACATGTTGAAGCCTGGCTGGCTGTAAAGCCATATCCAAATTCTTTTGGATTGAGGCTTTGATGAGCGGATAATTTATACGCTTTTTGGTATTGTTTTTAGTATGTTTTTAGTATATTTTAGTTTATTTTTGTTATTTTTTATTAGTTTTTAGTTAAAATTCACTTTTCTGGCCTTACTATGAGTTTGTGTGTTTTTCTGTGATTTCAGGTATTTTCTGGCTAAAATTGAGGGACCTGAGCAAAAATCTGATTCAGAGACTGAAAAGGACTGAAAAGGACCTCCCTGCACTCGAAGTGGATTTTCTGGAGCTATAGAAGCCTAATTGGTGCGCTATTAATTGCGTTGGAAAGTAGATATCCTGGGCTTTCCAGAAATGTATAATAGTCCATACTTTTCCCGAGATTTGATGGCCAAAACTGGCGTTGCAAATCAGCTTCAGAATTCCCAGCGTTTAACGCCGGAACTGGCACAAAAATTGGAGTTAAACGCCCAAACTGGCATAAAAGCTGGCGTTTAACTCCAAAAACTCTACACATGAAAGCTTCAATGCTCAGCCCATGCACACGCCAAGTGGACCTCGGAAGTGGATTTTTACATCATTTACTCATTTCTGTATACCCTAGGTTACTAGTTCACTATTAATAGGACCTTGTGATATTGTATCTGCACCTGATGACACATTACACGTTTCTTATTGTATCTTCTACGGCATGAGTCTATAAACCCCATGGTTGGGGGTGAGGAGCTCTGCTGTGTCTTGATGGATTAATGCAATTACTACTATTTTTCATTCAATCACGCTTGCTTCCATTCTAAGATATCACTTGTTTCTCAACTTGATGAATGTGATGATCCGTGACACTCATCATCATTCTCACCTATGAACCTGTGCCTGACAACCACCTCAGTTCTACCTTAGATTGAGTGAATATCTCTTGGATTCCTTAATCAGAATCTTCGTGGTATAAGTTAGAATTGATGGCGGCATTCAAGAGAATTCGGAAGGTCTAAACCTTGTCTGTGGTATTCTGAGTAGGATTCAAGGATTGAATGACTGTGACAAGCTTCAAACTCCTGAGGGATGGGCGTTAGTGACAGACGCAAAAGAATCACTGGATTCTATTCCAACCTGATTGAGAACCGACAGATGATTAGTCGTGCTGTGACAGAGCACGTTGAACATTTTCACTGAGAGGATGGGAGGTAGCCATTGACAACAGTGAAACCCTACATACAGCTTGCCATGGAAGGAGCCTTGCGTGCATGAAGAAGAAGACAGTAGGAAAGCAGAGATTCAGAAGATAGAGCATCTCCAAAACCTCAACCTGTTCTCTATTACTGCAAAACAAGTACTTATTTCATGTTCTTTTACTTTTCACAGTCAACCCTGATAATTATTGATATCCTGACTAAGAGTTACAAGATAACCATAGCTTGCTTCAAGCCGACAATCTCCGTGGGATCGACCCTTACTCACGTAAGGTATTACTTGGACGACCCAGTGCACTTGCTGGTTAGTTGTGCGGAATTACAAAAGTGTGATTGCAATTTCGTGCACCAAGTTTTTGGCGCCGTTTCTGGGGACTGTTCGAGTTTGGACAACTGACGGTTTATCTTGTTGCTTAGATTAGGACTGTTTTATTTTTGTTGGTTTAGAGTCTTTTATTTTAGTTTAGTTTCATATTTAAAGTTTGGTGTCAATTGCATGCTTTTGTTTTCTTTTATTTTTCAAATTTGCATGTCCTTAGTCCTTTCTTGATCCTTAAAAATTTTAAGTTTGGTGTCATTTTGTTGTTTTTCTCTTTCCTCATCTCAAAAATTAAATTTTTTTCAAAATAATTTTCAATCATATCTTTTCAATTGCTAATTCCAAAATCTTTTTTTATTAACTAATTGATTTAGTTTTCAATTTGTTTTGATCTTTTTTTTTTTAGTTTTCAATATTTTATTTTATTTTATTTTAAATTTTTCGGTCACCTTTAATAAAAAAAAATTTACTTTACTTGTGAATCCATATCATATTCCCTTTCTCCATCATGGACCTAAGTGGAATTGAGCAGTCCAGAAGGACTCTGGGGTCATATGCTAACCCCATTACAGCTGCATATGGGAGTAGCATCTGTATACCCCCCATTAAAGCAAGCAGTTTTGAGCTAAATCCTCAACTCATTATCATGGTGCAGCAAAATTGCCAGTATTCCGGTTTTCCACAAGAAGAACCTACTGAGTTTCTGGCACAATTCTTACAAATTGCTGACATAGTACGTGATAAAGAGGTAGATCAGGATGTCTACAGGTTATTACTATTTCCATTTGCTGTAAAAGATCAAGCTAAGATGTGGTTGAATAACCAACCCACAGCAAGCGTAAAAACATGGAGACAATCATCAAACAAATTCCTGAATCAATTTTACCCTCGAAAAAGGATGACACATCTAAGGCTGGACATCCAAGGCTTTAAACAAGAGGATAATGAATCCCTTTATAATGCCTGGGAGAGGTATAGAGGTATGCTAAGAAAATGCCCCTCTGAAATGTTTTCAGAGTGGATACAGTTAGACATCTTCTATTATGGGCTTACAGAAAAAGCTCAGATGTCTCTAGACCACTTAGCTGGTGGATCTATACATATGAGGAAGACGATTGAAGAGGCTCAAGAACTCATAGATACTATTGCTAGAAATCAACATTTGTACTCTAGCAGTGAGCCCTCTACAAAAGAAGAAGCTATGGCAGTAGCTACTGATCCTAATCCTCAAGAACAGATTATTGAGCTTAATCAGCAATTACTCCTGATGACAAAATAGTTGGCAGAATTTAAAGAGATGATCCAAGAAACAAAAATTGCCAACAAGAACATAGAATCATAGTTGAATCAAACAAAACATCAGTTATCTAAACAGATAACAGAAGAATGCCAAGCAGCTCAACTGAGGAGTGGGAAGACATTAAATAACACTGCTCAAAGTAGCAAAAAGCCAAGAAAAGAATAGTTGACAGAGGATAACCAAACCACTGCTCAAAATCCCTCTGAGGACAATGATGAGCGGATAATTTATACGCTTTTTGGCATTGTTTTTAGTATGTTTTTAGTGTGTTTTAGTTAGCTTTTAGTATATTTCTATTAGTTTTTAGTTAAAATTCACTTTTCTGGACTTTACTATGAGCTTGTGTGTTTTTCTGTGATTTCAGGTATTTTCTGGCTGAAATTGAGGGACTTGAGCAAAAATCTGATTCAGAGGCTAAAAAGGACTGCAGATGCTGTTGGATTCTGACCTCCCTGCACTCGAAGTAGATTTTCAGGAGCTACAGAAGCCCAATTGGCGCGCTCTCAACGGAGTTGGAAAGTAGACATCCTGGGCTTTCCAGCAATATATAATAGTCCATACTTTTCCCGAGATTTGATGGCCCATACTGGCATTCCAAATCAGCTCAAAACTGCCCGGCGTTAAACGCCGGAACTGGCACAAGAATGGGAGTTAAACGCCCAAACTGGCACAAAAGCTGGCGTTTAACTCCAAGAAGAGTCTCTACACGAAAATGCTTCATTGCTCAGCCCAAGCACACACCAAGTGGACCCAGAAGTGGATTTTTATGTCATTTACTCATCTTTGTAAACCCTGTAAACCCTAGGCTACTAGTTCTCTACAAATAGGACCTTTTGCTATTGTATTAGACATCTTGGTAGCTATCTTTGAGTATTCTTATGCTATCTTAGATCATGGGGGCTGGCCTCACGGCCATGCCTAGACCTTGTTCTTATGTATTTTCAACGGTGGAGTTTCTACACACCATAGATTAAGGTGTGGAGCTCTGCTGTACCTCGAGTATTAATGCAATTACTATTGTTCTTCTATTCAATTCGGCTTGTTCTTTGTCTAAGATATTCATTTGCACCCAAGAACATGATGAATGTGATGATTATGTGACACTCATCATCATTCTCACTTATGAACAGAGTGACTGACAACCACTTCTGTTCTACAAGCAAACAAGGCTCTAGTGTTTATCTCTTGGATTCTTTAACCAGAATCTTCGTGGTATAAGCTAGAACTGATGGCGGCATTCAAGAGAATCCAGAAGGTCTAACCCTTAATCGGAATCTTCGTGGTATAAGCTAGAATTGATGGTGGCATTCAAGAGAATCCGGAAGGTCTAAACCTTGTCTGTGGTATTCTGAGTAGGATTCAATGATTGAATGACTGTGACGAGCTTCAAACTCGCGATTGTGGGGCGTTAGTGACAGACGCAAAAGAATCACTGGATTCTATTCCGACATGATCGAGAACCGACAGCTGAATAGCCGTGCCGTGACAGGGTGCGTTAAACATTTTCACTGAGAGGATGGGAGGTAGCCACTGACAACAGTGAAACCCTACATACAGCCAGCCATGGAAAGGAGTAAGAAGGATTGGATGAAGACAGTAGGAAAGCAGAGAGACGGAAGGGACAAAGCATCTTCATATGCTTATCTGAAATTCCCACCAATGAATTGCATAAGTATCTCTATCTTTATCTTTATGCTTTATTCATACATCATCCATAACCATTTGAGTGTGCCTGACTAAGATTTACAAGGTGACCATAGCTTGCTTCATACCAACAATCTCCGTGGGATCGACCCTTACTCGCGTAAGGTTTATTACTTAGACGACCCAGTACACTTGCTCGCTAGTTGTGCGAAGTTGTGATAAAAAGTTGAGATTACAATTGAGCGTACCATGTTGATGGCGCCATTGATGATCACAATTTCGTGCACCAGACAGTAAGAGCCCAGAGAGGAATACTCCTAGCGTTCAAACGTCAGAAAGGGGGGAAAAGCTGGCGTTAAACGCCCATTCCTCACCCAATCCTGGCGTTCAAACGCCAATGAGGAATCAGACACCTGAGAGTGCTGATAGTAACCCCTCTAAAAAAGACTTCTCCAACTACCTCTGTAAGGAATAAACCTGCAGCAACTAAGGTTGAGGAATATAAAGCCAAGATGCCTTATCCTTAGAAACTCCGCCAAGCGGAACAGGATAAGCAATTTGCCCGCTTTGCATACTATCTAAGGACTCTTGAAATAAAGATTCCGTTTACAGAGGCACTTGAGCAAATACCTTCTTATGCTTAGTTCATGAAAGAGATCTTAAGTCATAAGAAGGATTGGAGAGAAACTGAAAAAGTGTTTCTCACTGAAGAATGCAGTGCAGTCATTCTGAAAAGCTTTCTAGAAAAGCTTCAAGATCCAGGAAGCTTTATGATACCATGCACATTAGAAGGTGCTTGCACCAAGACAGCACTGTGTGACCTTGGAGCAAGTATCAATCTAATACCTGCATCTACTATTAGAAAGCTTGGGTTGACTGATGAAGTCAAACCAACCCGGATATGTCTCCAACTTGCTGATGGCTCCATTAAATATCCATCAGACATAATTGAGGACATGATTGTCAAGGTTAGGCCATTCGCCTTTCCAACTGACTTTGTAGTGCTGGAAATGGAGGAGCACAAGAGTGCAACTCTCATTCTAGGAAGACCTTTCCTAGCAACTTTACAAACTCTTATTGATGTACAAAAAGGGGAAGTAACCCTGAGAGTCAATGATGATGAGTTCAAGTTGAATGCTGTAAAAGCTATGCAGCATCCAGACACACCAAATGACTGCATGAGCGCTGACATTATTGACTCTTTAGTAGAAGAGATCAATATGACTGAAAGTCTAGAATTAGAGCTAGAGGACATCTTCAAGGATGTTCAGCCTGATCAAGAAGAACCAGAGGAAACAAAAAAATTTTTAAAAATTCCTCAGGAAGAGGATAAGCCTCCCAAACCTGAGCTCAAACCACTACCACCATCCCTAAAGTATGCATTTTTGGGAGAGGGTGACACTTTTCCAGTGATCATAAGCTCTGCTTTAAATCCACAGGAAGAGGAAGCACTGATTCAAGTGCTAAGGACACACAAGACAGCTCTTGGGTGGTCCATAAGTGATCTTAAGGGCATTATCCCAGCAAGATGCATGCACAAGATCCGATTGGAGGATAACGCTAAACTAGTGGTTCAACCACAAAGGCGGCTAAATCCAGCCATGAAGGAGGTGGTGCAGAAAGAGGTCACTAAATTACTAGAGGCTGGGATTATTTATCCCATTTCTGATAGCCCCTAGGTGAGCCCTGTCCAAGTTGTCCCTAAGAAGGGAGGCATGACAGTAGTTCATAACAAAAAAAAAAATGAACTGGTTCCTACAAGAACAGTTACAGGGTGGCGACTACAGAAGGCTCAATACAGCAACCAGAAAGGATCATTTTCCTTTACCATTCATAGACCAAATGCTAGAAAGACTAGCTGGTCATGATTATTACTGCTTTTTGGATGGCTATTCAGGTTACAACCAAATTGCAGTAGATCCTAAGGACCAAGAGAAAACAGCATTCACTTGCCCTTCTGGCGTGTTTGCCTACAGGAGAATGCCTTTTGGTCTGTGTAATGCTCCTGCAACTTTTCAGAGATGCATGCTATCCATCTTCTCTGATATGGTGGAAAAATTCCTCGAAGTCTTCATGGATGACTTCTCAGTATATGGAGACTCATTCAGCTCCTGTCTTAACCACCTAGCACTTGTCCTGAAAAGGTGCCAAGAAACTAACCTGGTTTTAAACTGGGAGAAATATCACTTTATGGTGACTGAAGGAATTGTACTTGGACACAAAATTTCAAGCAAGGGAATAGAGGTGGATAAAGCAAAGGTAGAGGTAATTGAAAAATTACCACCACCTGCCAATGTTAAGGCAATCAGAAGCTTTCTGTCATTCAAACTAATGTGTGATGCCAATGACCATGCCATTGGTGCAGTGTTGGGACAGAGGCATAACAAGCTTCTGCATGTCATTTATTATGCCAGCCGTGTTCTAAATGATGCACAGAAGAATTACACAACCACAGAAAAAGAGTTACTTGCAGTGGTCTATGCCATTGACAAGTTTAGATCCTATTTAGTAGGGTCAAAGGTGATTGTGTACACTGACCATGCTGCTCTTAAATACTTACTCACAAAGCAGGATTCAAAACCCAGGCTCATAAGGTGGGTGCTGCTTCTGCAAGAGTTTGATATAGAAATAAGAGACAGAAAAGGGACAGAGAACCAAGTAGCTGATCATTTATCCCGAATAGAACCAGTAGATGGGGCGTCCCTCCCTTCTACTGAGATCTTTGAAACTTTCCCAGATGAGCAACTCTTTGCCATTCAGGAAGCTCCATGGTTTGCAGATATTGCAAATTATAAAGCTGTGAGGTTCATACCCCAAGAGTACAACAGGGTACAAAGAAAGAAATTAATTTCAGATGTCAAGTACTACCTATGGGATGAGCCATATCTCTTTAAGAGATGTGCAGACGGAATGATCCGCAGATGTGTACCCAGAGAGGAAGCACAAAGGATCCTATGGCACTGCCATGGATCACAGTATGGGGGACATTTCGGAAGTGAGCGAACAGCCACTAAGGTCCTCCAATGTGGCTTTTACTGGCCTACTCTCTATAGAGATGCCCGAGAGTTTGTGCGTAACTGTGACAGTTGCCAAAGAGCTGGTAACTTGCCTCATGGATACGCTATGCCTCAATAAGGGATCTTAGAGATTGAATTGTTTGATGTATGGGGTATTGACTTCATGGGTCCGTTCCCACCATCATACTCAAACACTTACATTCTAGTGGCAGTGGACTATGTATCTAAGTGAGTAGAAGCAATTGCTACACCCACTAATGATACCAAGACCGTGCTTGTGCTGAAATTCCTCCAGAAATACATCTTCAGCAGATTTGGTGTTCCCAGAGTCCTAATCAGTGACGGAGGCACTCATTTCTGCAACAAACAGCTGTACTCTGCTATGGTTCGATATGGAATTAGCCACAAAGTAGCAACTCCATATCATCCACAGACAAATGGGCAAGTTGAAGTCTCTAACAGAGAGCTAAAAAGAATCCTAGAACGGACTGTAATTGCCCGTAGAAAGGATTGGGCAAAGAGCTTGGATGATGCTCTGTGGGCATACAGAACAGCATTCAAGACTCCTATAGGAACCTCTGCATACCAACTTGTGTATGGCAAGGCCTGTCATCTGCCCGTGGAACTGGAACATAAAGCCTACTGAGCAACCAGATTCCTAAACCTGGATGCTAAGTTAGCTGGTGAAAAAAAGATTACTCCAACTAAATGAGCTAGATGAATTTAGACTTAGTGCCTTTGAAAATGCAAAAATTTATAAGGAAAAGGCAAAGAAGTGGCATGACAAGAAGTAGTCATCCAGAGTCTTTGAGCCAGGACAAAAAGTTCTGCTGTTCAACTCTAGGCTCAGACTATTCCCAGGAAAACTTAAATCCCGGTGGAGGGGTCCGTATGTGATTACAGGAGTGTCACCATATGGATATGTTGAGCTTCAGGATACTGATTCAGACAAAAAGTTCATTGTTAATGGACAGAGGATCAAGCATTATCTTGAAAGCAATTTTGAGCAAGAATGCTCAAAACTGAGGCTTGAATGATTCTCAGTGAAGGTCCAGCTAAAGACAATAAAGAAGCGCTTGCTGGGAGGCAACCCAGTCATTAGCAGGTTATCTGTTTTGTTTAATCAAAGTTTGATACGTATTCTCAAAGGGCAATCATCAAAACTGAAGGAATTCACAGAGTTACAGAAGGATTCAGTGCAAAAAGCAGAGAAAAGGAGCTTGCTGGCGAAAAAATGCCAGTAAAGGGTACTTTGGGCGTTAAACGCCAGTAAAGGTGCCATTTTGGGTGTTAAACGCCAGAATGGGCACCATTCTGGGCGTTTAACGCCAGGTGTGCAGCATCTTGGGCGGTTAGCAAAACACCCAGTGATGAAGGGGTTTCTGGCGTTTAACGCCAGCCAGGGTACCTGGCTGGGCGTTAAACGCCTAAATTGGCCAACATTTGGGCGTTAAACGCCAGAATGGATACCATTCTGGGCGTTTAACGCCAGAAAGGTGGGGGACAGAACTTTTGCTTTCCACTTCAAATTTTTTCAAACTTTCCATTTTTGATCCATAATTTTCTAGAGAAACACATTTCAAACTTTCATCATTCACCTTCAAATTTTCAAAATTAAAATCATTCTTCAAATCTCTTTCAAATCCTTTCCAAATTTCTTTAAAAAAACTCAAGTATCTCTCAAATTCTTTCCATATCTTCTTAAATCTCCTTCAGAATCTTCGAAATCTCTCCTCATTCCTTATAAATATATGTTCGGCCACACCCCCCTTCCCTACCATTCAAATTTGCTCTCCTCCTCTCTCTCCTCTTTCCTTTTTTTGCTTGAGGACAAGCAAACCTCTAAGTTTGGTGTGTTTTTCCGTGATCACTAAGTTAAGGGTCATCAAGATCATGGCTCCCAAAGGAAAAACAAACCAATTCAAGAGGCAAGAAAGAGAATGCTCCAAAAGACCTTTGGAGTCAAGAGAAGTTCCTAACCAAAGAACATGCAGACCATTACCACAAAATAATGGGTCTAAAGTCAGTGATCCCGGAAGTTAAATTTGATCTGAAAGAAGATGAATATCCGGAGATCCAAGAGCAAATTCAAAACAGAGGATGGGAAGTTCTAACCAACCCTGAGACAAAGGTTGGGAGAAATATGGTTCAGGAATTCTACTCAAATCTGTGGCTAACAGATAAGCAGAGAATGACTGGAACATCTTTTCATACCTACAGAACCATGGTCAGAGGGAGAATTATTTACTTCCATCTGGACAAAATAAGAGAGGTCTTCAAATTACCTCAACTACAAGATGATCCTGAATCCTTTAATAGGAGAATGGTGAGAGTAGATAAGGGGTTGGATCAAGTTTTAGAGGACATATGCCTCCCTGGAACCAAGTGGATGACCAATTCAAAAGGTGTCCCAAACCAACTCAAGAGGGGAGATCTCAAACCAGTTGCAAGAGGTTGGTTGGACTTCATAGGGCGTTCTATCTTGCCCACTAGTAACCGTTATGAGGTTACTATCAAGAGAGCAGTGATGATTCATTGTATTATGCTGGGAAAAGAAGTGGAGATTCATCATCTGATTGCTTGTGAGATTTACACAATTGCAAACAAGAACTCCACTAAAGCCAAACTGGCTTACCCAAGCTTAATCTCTTTGCTATGCAAAGATGCTGGGGTGAGGATGGGAGTAGATGAATCCAATCACCAAGAAGTCAATGGAAGGACAAATGCAAGATAACTCTATCAAAAGGAGGGCGCAGGAGTTCCTCTCTGAACTTCCTGAAATTAACTACTGGACTCGTCTAGAAGCATCTGTTGCCAAGCTGCAAGAAGCTATGGAACAAATTAAGGAAGAACAGTAGAATCAAAACTGCATGCTCTGCAAATTGCTGAAGGAACAAGAGAAACAGGGGCGTGAGCTACAGAAGTTGAAGCGCCAAAAGCTCTCCCTTGAAGGATCAAATACCCCACAAGTTAAGAGAGCATCCACTTCTCAAGATCAAGGTTGTTGAGTTCTAACTCTGTGATAATTTCTATCATTAAGAGTCTATTTTAGAGTAATTTAAAATTATGTTTTCTATTAACATTAGTCTTACCTTATATCTATTTTTAAGTCTTGTTCTTAATTCATGATTAATAAAATTTAAGGTTCATGTCTTAAAGCTATGAATGTCCTAT
>NC_029778.3:30367808-30368499 GCF_000817695.3 Arachis duranensis | reverse complement strand
TTAAAGTTCACTTTTCTGGGCTTTACTATGAGTTTGTGTGTTTTTCTGTGATTTCAGGTATTTTCTGGCTGAAATTGAGGGACCTGAGCAAAAATCTGATTCAGAGGCTGAAAAGGACTGCAGATGCTGTTGGGTTCTAACCTCCCTGCACTCGAAGTGGATTTTCTGGAGCTACAAAAACCCAATTGGCGCGATCTCAGTTGCGTTGGAAAGTAGACATCCTGGGCTTTCCAGAAATGTATAATAGTCCATACTTTGTCCGAGATTTGATGGCCCAAACCGGTGTTGCAAATTAGCTTCAGAATTCCCGGCGTTTAACGCCGGAACTGGCACAAAAATTGGAGTTAAACGCCCAAACTGGCATAAAAGCTGGCGTTTAACTCCAGAAAAAGTCTCTACACATGAAAGCTTCAATGCTCAGCCCAAGCACACGCCAAGTGGACCCTGAAAGTGGATTTTTACATCATTTACTCATTTCTTTATACCCTAGGTTACTAGTTCACTATTAATAGGACCTTGTGATATTGTATCTGTACCTGATGACATATTACACGTTTCTTATTGTATCTTCTACGGCATGAGTCTCTAAACCCCATGGTTGGGGGTGAGAAGCTCTGCTGTGTCTTGATGGATTAATGCAATTACTACTATTTTTCATTCAATCACGCTTGCTTCCATTCTAAGATATCAC
>NC_029778.3:30354528-30367627 GCF_000817695.3 Arachis duranensis | reverse complement strand
TGATGGCGGCATTCAAGAGAATCCGGAAGGTCTAAAACTTGTCTGTGGTATTCTGGGTAGGATTCAAGGATTGAATGACTGTGACGAACTTCAAACTCCTGAGGGCTGGGCGTTAGTGACAGATGCAAAAGAATCACTGGATTCTATTCCAACCTGATTGAGAACTGAGAGATGATTAGCCGTGCTGTGACAAAGCGCGTTGAACATTTTCACTGAGAGGATGGGAGGTAGCCATTGACAACGGTGAAACCCTACATACCACTTGCCATGGAAGGAGCCTTGCGTGCATGAAGAAGAAGACAGTAGGAAAGCAGAGATTCAGAAGATAGAGCATCTCCAAAACCTCAACCTGTTCTCCATTACTGCAAAACAAGTATCTATTTCATGTTCTTTTACTTTTCACAATTAAACCTGAGAATTATTGATATCCTGACTAAGAGTTACAAGGTAACCATAGCTTGCTTCAAGCCGACAATCTCCGTGGGATCGACCCTTACTCACGTAAGGTATTACTTGGACGACCCAGTGCACTTGCTGGTTAGTTGTGCAGAATTGCAAAAGTGTGATTGCAATTTCGTGCACCAGGCTTCCACTTGTCAACATAAATGGCATGTATATAGAGTTGAATGAAGTATCAGCTGTTGCATGCCTAATTTATATCCTAAAGCTGGCTGGCTATTAAGCCATGTCCAACCCTTGGATTGGAGCTTTAGGCTAACATTGAAAGATTCTTGGAATTCTTATTAAAAATTTTGAATTTCTTATTTTCTTTTTCCTATATGTTTTTTGAAAAAATTAAAAGAAAATACAAAAAAAATCATAAAATCATAAAACAAAAAAAAAATTTGTGTTTCTTGTTTGAGTCTTGTGTCATGAGTTAAGTTTGGTGTCAATTGCATGTTTCTATTTTTCTTGCATTTTTTTGAAAATTCATACATGTGTTCTTCATGATCTTCAAGTTGTTCTTGGTAAGTCTTCTTGTTTGATTTTGATAATTTCTTGTTTTGTGTTTTTTGATGTTTTTCATAAGCATTCTTACATTCATAGTGTCTAAGCATTGAAAATTTCTAAGTTTGGTGTCTTGCATTTTTCTTTGCATCAAAATTTTTTTCAAAAATATGTTCTTGATGTTCATCGTGATCTTCAAAGTGTTCTTGGTGTTCATCTTGACATTCATAGTGTTTTTGCATGCATCGTTGGTTTTGATCCAAAATTTTCATGTTTTGGGTCATATTTGTATTTTTCTCTCTCCTCATTCAAAATTCAAAAATAAAAAAAGAATATATTTTCCTTAGTTTGCTCATAATTTTCGAAAATTTGAGTTGACTTAGTCAAAAATTTTAAAACTTAGCTATTTCTTATAAGTCAAGTCAAATTTTCAATTTTAAAATCCTATCTTTTCAAAATTTTTTCAAAAGTCAAATCTTTTTCATTTTTCTTTAATTATTTTTGAAAAAATTCTTAAATTGATTTTCAAAATCTTTTTCTTATCTTTATCTCAAAATTGAAACTTTACTAACAATTAATGTGATTGATTCAAAAATTTAAAATTTGTTACTTTCTTGTTAAGAAATGTTCAATCTTTAAATTCTAGAATCATATCTTTTAGTTTCTTGTTAGTCAAGTAATCAATTTTAATTTTAAAAATTGAATCTTTTTCAAAATATATTTTTCTTAAAAATCATATCTTTTTGTCATATCTTTTTAAATTTTATCTTTTTCAAAAATTTGATTTTAAAATGTCTTTTCCAACTTCTTATCCTTTCAAAATTGATTTTCAAATCTTTTTCAACTAACCAATTAACTTTTGTTTATTTTTTATCTTTTTCAAAACCACCTAACTAATTTTAGCTCTCTAATTTTCGAAAATTACCTCCCTCTTTTTCAAAATTCTTCTAATTAACTAATTGTTTTAAATTTTAATTTTAATTTTATTTCTTCTCTTAATTTTCGAAAATTACTAACCCTTTTTCAAAATTAATTTTCGAACTCTCTCCCCTTCATCTTCTATTTATTTATTTATTCACTAACACTTCTCTTCATCTCAAGAATCTGAACCTATCTTCACCCTTGTGTTTGGATTCTTAACTCTTCTCCTTCTTCTATTCCTTTCTTCTTCTACTAACATAAAGGAATCTCTATACTGTGACATAGAGGATTCCTCTTCCTTTTCTGTTCTCTTCTTTCTCATATGAGCAGGAACAAGGAAAAAGGCATTCTTATTGAAGCTGATCCTGAACCTGAAAGGACTCTGAAGAGGAAACTAAGAGAAGCTAAATTACAATAATTCAGAGACAACCTTACTGAAATTTTTGAACAAGAAAAGGATATGGCAGCCGAACCAACAACAATAATGCAAGGAGGATGTTTGGTGATTATACTACACCTACTTCCAAGTTTGATGGAAGAAGCATCTCAATTCCTGCCATTGGAGTAAACAATTTTGAGCTGAAACCTCAACTAGTTGCTCTAATGCAACAAAACTGCAAGTTTCATGGACTTTCATCAGAAGATCCCTACCAGTTTTTAACTGAGTTCTTGCAGATCTGTGAGACTATTAAGACTAATGGAGTAGATCCTGAAGTCTACAAGCTCATGCTTTTCCCTTTTGCTGTAAGAGACAGAGCTAGAACATGGTTAGACTCACAACCTAAGTATAGCTTGGACTCTTGGGATAAGCTGGTCATGGCCTTCTTGGTTAAATTTATTCCTCCTCAAAAGCTGAGCAAGCTTAGAGTGGATGTTCAGACCTTCAAGCAAAAAGATGGTGAATCCCTCTATGAAGCTTGGGAAAGATACAAGTAGATGACCAAAAAGTGTCCTTCTGACATGTTTTCAGAGTGAACCATGTTAAATATATTCTATTATGGTCTGTCTGAGTTCTCTAAGATGTCACTGGACCATTCTGTAGGTGGATCCATTCACCTAAAGAAAACGCCTGCAGAAGCTCAGGAACTTATTGAAATGATTGCAAATAACCAATTCATGTACACTTTTGAGAGGAATTCTGTGAATAATGGGACGCCTCAGAGGAAGGGAGTTCTTGAAATTGATGCCCTAAATGCCATATTGGCTCAGAACAAAATGTTGACTCAGCAAGTCAACATGATTTCTCAGAGTCTGAATGGATGGAAAAATGCATCCAACAGCACTAAAGAGGCATCTTCTGAAGAAGACGCTTATGATCCTGAAAACCCTGCAATGGCAGAGGTAAATTACATGGGGGAAGCCTTTGGCAACACCTATAACCCCTCATAGAGAAATCATCTAAATTTTTCATGGAAGGATCAACAAAAGCCTCAACAAGGCTTTAATAATGGTGGAAGAAACAGGTTTAGCAATAGCAAGCCTTTTCCATCATCTTCTCAGCAACAGACAGAGAATTCTGAGCAGAGTACCTCTAACTTAGCAAATATAGTCTCTGATCTGTCTAAGGCCACTTTAAGCTTCATGAGTGAAACAAGGTCCTCTATCAGAAATTTGGAGGCACAAGTGGGCCAGCTGAGTAAGAAAGTCACTGAAACTCCTCCTAATACTCTCCCAAGAAATACTGAAGAGAATCCAAAAAGAGAGTGCAAGGCCATTGACATAATCAACATGGCCGAACCTAGAGAGGAAGGAGAGGACGTGAATCCCAATGAGGAAGACCTCAGGGGACGTCTCTCAAGCAAGAAGGAGTTCCTTATTAAGGACTTAAAGGAATCTGAAGGTCATATAGAGACCATAGAGATCCCATTAAACCTCCTTCTTCCATTCATGAGCTCTGAAAACTATTCTTCCTCTGAAGAGGATGAAGATGTAACTGGAGAGTAAGTTGCTCAATATCTAGGAGTTATCATGAAGCTGAATGCCAAGTTGTTTGGTAATGAGACTTGGGAAGGTGAACCTCCCTTGCTCAATGGTGAACTAGATACATGGGTTCAGCAAACTTTACCTCAAAAGAAATAAGATCCTGGTAAATTCTTAATACCCTGTACCATAGGCACCATGACCTTTGAAAAGGCTCTGTGTGACCTAGGGTCAGGCATAAATCTTATGCCACTCTCTATAATTGAGAAACTGGGGATCATTGAGGTACAGCCTGCCATATTCTCATTGCAAATGGCAGACAAGTCAGTAAGACAAGCTTATGAATTGATAGAGGACGTGTTGGTAAAGGTTGAAGGCCTTTACATCCCTGCTGATTTCATAATCTTAGACACTAGGAAGGAGGAGGATGTATGCATCATCCTTGGAAGACCTTTCCTAGCCACAGCAGGAGCTGTGATAAATGTTAACAGAGGAGAATTAGTCATTCAATTGAATGGGGACTACCTTGTGCTTAAGACCTAAGGGTGTTCTTCTTTAACAATGGAGAGGAAGCATGAAAAGCATCTCTCAGTACAGAGTCAAACAGAACCCCCACAATCAAACTCTAAGTTTGGTGTTGGGAGGCCACAGCCAAACTCTAAGTTTGGTGTTGAATCCCCACATTCAAACTCTAAGTTTGGTGTTGGGTATCTACAACATTGACCTGATCACCTTTGAGGCTCCATGAGAGCCCACTGTCAAGCTAGTGACATTAAAAAAGCGCTTATTGGGAGGCAACCCAATTTTTATTTATCTTATTTTATTTTTCTTTTATTGTTCTTTTATGTTTTATTAGGTTCATGATCATGTGGAGTCACAAAATAAATATTAGGGAAAAAGACAGATAGGTCCCTGACTTTTTAAACTTTTGACAAATACATCCCTGACAAAATTTAAATACAAAAAAGTCCCTGACTTTAACAAACGGAGGACAATTTAGTCCTTCCGTCTATTTGCCTCTCATACACCTAACGGAACTGGCTGACGTGGCTGAAACGGTGTACAGGTGTCCGTTACGGTGCTACGTTGGAAGGGGAAAAAAGTTCGAAGGACAAATAAGTCCTTGACGTCATTTTACAAATAAAGTTAGAAGGACAAATAGGTCCTTGAGAATTTTTTCTTCATTATACTTCTATTATACTTCTATTATGAGAATTTAGTTTATAAAATTAGGCTAATTTTTTTTGTATGGAAAAAATATTGGTGTTTTTGTTGAAAATGGAAGAATGTGGTGTAATTATAGATGGGTGGATTTTTTTTTGTGGGAAGTCAACACGTGGGGGGCATGGTGCAACACGTGGGGGGCGTGGTGAACACGTGGCATCATTCTGGCCAACACGTGGGGGACATGTTGAACACGTGGCAACATCTTAGCCAACACGTGGGGGCGTGTTGAATAATTTTCACAATACTGTAATACACTTCAAATGTCAATATTCAACTAAAACACCAATTTTCTTTCCATATTAAAAATAATTTCTGATAAAATTATGCTTATATTTTGAAATCTAGTTAATTTGTTTTATTCTACAATTTAAATTATTTGTATTAAAATTGTAGAAATTGGGCTTGTTATGTTTCTACTCTTTTTCTTAAATTGTATTAGTTTATTTTTAGTACATTTATGTATTATATTAGAATTTGTTAAATTGCATTAGTTCAGTTTTCATCATACCAGTGGCATTAGTTAGCATCAGTTCATTTATGCATCAAGTTAGCATTAGTTCATTTGTGCATCATTCATGTATTAAGTTAGCATTAGTGCATTTGTGTATTATATTATAACTAGTATTTTTATGCATAATAACATTACGAGAATATTTTTTTTAAATTATAGTTCACTTTGTTCTAACTGTATAAATTATGCATGACACAAAAGATTTATAAAATAAAACTACTTTTACAAAAAAGTCGTAGGTTGAAAAAAGTTTCTGACTAAGAAGACCAAGATATCCGCAGATAAAAAATTAAATAATAAGATTTTTAGTTTTTATTTTTATATGAAAAAGTCTAATTTTTTATTAGTAATTAATTTTAACATTCGTTATCTAAAATTTAAAATAATTTAATGTGTATAATTTTGCATATAAAATATTTTAATTGTAAAAAAATATCGAATGACATATTTTGATTTGTCAAATTACTAATATAAAATATAATTATATATAGAGTAAAAATAGTAGAGAGAAATATAAAAATAGAGAGAGGTAGATGAGAGAATTTAGGAAATGAGTTTATTAATTTTGAAAAAAGAAATTCTCAAGGACCTATTTATCCTTCGAACTTTATTTGTAAAATGATGTCAAGGACTTATTTGTCCTTTGAACTTTTTTCCCCTTCTAACGTGGCACTGTAACGGACACCTGGACACCGTTTCAGCCACGTCAGCCAGTTCCGTTAGGTGTATGAGAGGCAAATAGACGGAAGGACTAAATTGTCCTCCGTTTGTTAAAGTCAGGGACTTTTTTGTATTTAAATTTTGTCAGGGATGTATTTGTCAAAAGTTTGAAAAGTCAGGGACCTATTTGTCTTTTTCCCTAAATATTAAAATTAAAAATAGGATAAAAAACAGCAGAAGAAAAAGCACACCCTGGAGGAAGGGCTTACTGGCCTTTAAACGCCAGTAAGGAGCATCTGGCTGGCGTTCAACGCCAGAACAGAGCATGGAGCTGGTGCTGAATGCCAGAAACAAGCAACATCCTGGCGTTTAAACGTCAGGAAAACACTCTGAGGAGAGCTGGCGCTGAACGCCAGAAACAAGCATGGAATTGGCGTTCAACGCCAGAAACATGCTGCAAATGGGCGTTGAACGCCCAAAACAAGCATGAAGCTGGCGTTAAACACCAGAAACAAGCATCAATTTGGTGTTGAACACCAGGATTGCATGAAAAGGGCGTTTTACACGCCTCATTGGTGCAGGGATGTAAATCCTTGACACCTCAGGATCTATGGACCCCACAGGATCATCTCAGGATATGTGGACCCCACAGGATCCCCACCTACCTCAACTCACCTTCTCTCTTCTTCACACAATCCAATAACACTCTTCCCTAAAGCCCTTCACCAATCACCTCAATCTCTCTTCCCCATCACCTCTTCACCACTCACATCCTTCCACTCTTCCCCATAAACCCCACCTACCTTCAAAATTCAAAATCTCTTTCCCACCCAAATCCACCCTAAATAGCCGAACCCTCCATTCTTCTTCATTTTCACACAACACAACCCTCTCTTCTCCTCCTTGGCCGAAACACAACCCTCTCTCCCTCTCCTCCATATTTTCTTATTCTTCTTCATCTTTCTTTTCTTGCTCGAGGGCGAGCAATATTCTAAGTTTGGTATGGTAAAAGCATAGCTTTTTTTGTTTTTCCATAACCACCTATGGCACCTAAGGCCGGTGAAACCTCTAGAAAAGGAAAAGGGAAGACAAAATCTTCCACCTCTGAGTCATGGGAAATAGAGAGGTTCATCTCTAAAGCCCATCATGACCACTTCTATGATGTTGTGGCCAAGAAGAAGGTGATCCCTGAGGTCCTGATGACAAGTCATCTTAGCCTAGTTTTACTAGTCCTTTTCTTTGTTTTCATTTAGTTCTATGCACTTTCTTAAGCCATAAGTAAGCCAATTGGGTTGAAACTCATGATATCTTTGACTCAATCAATCATGTATAAAATGATGCATTTTCATGAGATTTTGTGCTATAATTGTCATATATTATGGAAGAGAAACAATCTCATGATTTGAAGCATAGCTTTGATGTTTTTGATTGGTTGATGATAGGTGAAACAAAGCTTGGAAGGAGGTTGCAAGAAGATGAAGAATGCCCTGGAGAAGAACCAACGTTTGAGCCAATGTTTGACCTCAAACGTTGAGGCAAACGTTGGCGCCTAAAAGAAGAAAGATAGAGCTTCTGGGCAGCGACGTTTGAGCCAACGTTTGACCTCAAACGTGAGGTCAAACGTTGGCTACATTTTGGCAAAAAGGAGCATGGAAGATCACCCCTGATTGATGAGCTAATTGAGCCACGTTTGCGCCAACGTTTGACCTCACACATTGGGCCAAACGTTGGCCAAAAAGAAGGCATGGGGAGATCCACGTTTGAGCTCACGTTTGACCTCAAACGTTGAGCCAAACGTGGATGACAGCATTTTGGGCCTCTGCATAATTGTTCACATGGCAATGTTTGAGTCAACGTTTGACCTCAAACGTTGGCTCAAATGTGAAAGCTACATGGCCCAGTTCACAAGTGGATTTCTTCCCAACACCAAGAGCAATCAACGGAGGCTACTATCAACCCAATTCCATCAAGACCAAGGCCCAATTCAAGGCTTGAAGATCATTAGAAGAAAGTGTATAAATAGATTAGAATTTAAGTTTTGAGGAGAGCTTTTTGAATTGGGATTTTTGCTGAGGAGTTTTTGAGAGATTACTTGACATTTGAGAGAGTTTCTGGGAAGAGAATTGAATTCTCTTCCTCTGGGTTGTCTTGTTTACTTTCCTGCAAAGTTTTATTCGAGTCTTGGGTGTTGAGAGTTGAGAAAATTCTGTCTCAATCTCACCTTGAGATCCATCTTTCTGTTTTGATTTACTGCATTCTTGAAATATTGAAATTTGAATTTAGTTCTTCTTCTGTTTGATTTTAAATTCTCTTGCAATTGAATTGTTGTTTTGATCTAGGAAGGCATTGAGATCTAGACTTGGTTATCTAGTCTCTTGGGTCTTGAGATCTAGAATTTTCATTTTAAATATCTCTTCTACTTTTCTGTTTATTGCAATTTACTTCTCCTTGTCTAAATTCTGCAAATCCACTTCCCGATTCCCTTTATAATTCAAGCCATTTACATTTCTTGCACTTTAAGTTTCCGCAATTTACATTACTTGCACTTTAAGATTCAGCTTTTTTTTCTTTTTATTCCCTTTAATTTCCTGCAAATCACCCACTCCCCTTTACATTCTATGCAATTTATATTCTGTCAACACAAATTCACTCAACCAATACTTGATTCGCTTGATTAAATCAACCACTAAACTAAAATTGCTCAATCCTTCAATCCCTGTGGGATCGACCTCACTCCCGTGAGTTATTATTACTTGATGCGACCCGGTATACTTGCCGATGAGTTTTGTGTCGGATCGTTTTTCGCACATCAAGTTTTTTGGCGCCGTTGCCGGGGATTGAAATAGATTGACAATGATTAAGTGAGGTGGTAGTTTAGATCAAGCACTTTTTCTTTAATTTTGACTAACCCACTAACTGTTTGAATTTTTGCTTAAGCTAACTAAAACTTCATTCTAGCAATAGAGTGAAGTATCACTGGTTGTGTGTTTCTCCTGTCCTGTTTGTATGTCAGGTACAGGGAGAGCTATTCCTATTCTATCTGAAGCTGATCAGAGGACTCTCAGAAGAATAAGAAGAGCTGAAAGAGGGAAAGGCATCATTGGAGAGGAAGAATCTGAGGAAAAATACCACGAAATGGAAGGAGATTCATCTAATCCCAATCCACCAGGGGGAGCAGCTAACAACAACAACAATCCGCCACAGAGGAGAGTTTTGGCCTCATACACATTTGCAAATCCAAGACACTGTGGGAGTAGCATCCTCACTCCCAATGTCAATGCAAACAACTTTGAGCTAAAACTGTAACTCATTATACTTGTCCAGGACAATTGTTCCTATGGAGGAAGCCCATTGGAAGATCCCAATCAGCATTTATCCACCTTTTTAAGGATTTGTGACATTGTCAAATCCAATGGTGTGAATTCTGAGACATACAAGCTCCTGTTATTCCCATTTTCATTAAGGGATAAGGCTGCACAATGGCTTGAAACTTTTCCCAAAGGAAGCATCACTAGTTGGGACGATTTGGTGACTAAATTTTTAGACAAATTCTACCCACCCCAAAGGATCGTTAGGCTGAAAACTGAGGTGCAGACATTCACCCAATTAGATGCCGAATCCTTGTATGAAGCATGGGAGAGATACGAAGCTCTAATCAGAAAGTGTCCCCCAGAAATGTTCAATGAATGGGATGTGCTACAGAATTTCTATGAAGGCTTGACGATAAAATCTCAAGAGGCATTAGATCACTCTGCTGGAGGTTCATTACAACTGATGAAAACTGCTGAAGAAGCCTAGAATCTTGTGGACATGGTGGCCAACAATCAATACTTCTTTGCTCATCAAAGAACCCGCCAACCATCACAGAGAAAGGGGGTACTAGAACTGGAAGGAGTAGACTCCATTTTGGCTCAAAACAAGATGATGCAACAACAAATTCAACAACAGTTTGAACAAATGGCCAAAAGAATTGACAGCCTTCAAGTAGCAGATGTGAACACAAGCCAACCATCAACTGTATGGGTGCAGAATGAAGAAAGTCAAGAAGAGCAACAACAGGAGCAAGTGCAATACATGCATAACCAAAATTCTGGACAGAATGAAGTTTATGGTGAGACCTACAACCCTTCCTGGAAGAACCACCCTAACCTTAGATGGGGAGATAACCATAACCATAACCAACAGTCATGGCAAAGAAACACAACCCAAAATAACCCAAGGAACAACCAACAAAACAACAACCAAAATTCATTCAAAAAACCACAAAACACTTACCCCAACTCTAACCATTATCCAACCCATAACCAATCCATCAACCAAAACACTTACCATCAATCACCCACAACTCACAACCAACCACAAGCACCTCCTGAATCTCAAAGAATCACTAACCTGGAAACCTTGATAGACAAGCTGTGGAAACATCAAGAAATGACGGCCAAAAATCAAGAAGCCTCCATCAAGAACATGGAAAGACAAATAGGCCAGCTCTCTAAACACTTTGCAACAGAGAGACCATCAAGTTCCCTGCCAAGTGACACAATTCCAAATCCTAAGGAAGAGTGTAAGGCAATACAGTTAAGAAGTGGGATAACATTGGTGAGCAACAATGACACTACAAGGAAACAAGTGGAGAGCAGCAAAAAGCCAACAAATGCAGAGGAAGCCAATGATCAAAATATGGTGCCAAACAAGAACACAGAGAACCCCAAGGGAGAAGAAGACCAGCCATTCAATACACATAAGAAAGAAGAAGAAGCAATTCAAGGACAATAGAAAAAGGAGAAGAACCTCATCCCTCCACTGCCATATCCACAGAGGTTCAACAAAGAAACCAAAGATCAACACTTCCGCAAATTCCTGGAAACTTTCAAGAAGCTGGAAATCAACATTCCCCTGGCTGAGGCATTGGAACAGATGCCCTTATATGCCAAGTTCTTGAAGGAACTCATCAACAAAAAAGAAGCTGGCTGGAGAAAGAGACTGTACTTCTCACTGAAGAATGTAGTTCACTCATCAGAAAAGGACTCCCTCCCAAGTTGGAAGATCCAAGGAGTTTCTTCCTACCTTGTACCATTGGAAGTCTATTTATCGACAAGGGGATGTGTGATTTAGGAGCAAGCATAAATCTGATTCCATCCTCTTTGGTGAAAAAGCTTGGCATAGAGAAGGTGAAACCAATACAGATGTCATTAGAATTGGTGGATCAGCCAATAGTACATCCCAGGGGTGTGATTGAAAACCTTCTAGTCAGGGTAGACAAATTCATATATCCTGCGGACTTTGTGGTTTTATGTGGACTTTGTAATCTTGGAAACAGAAGAAGAAAGAAACAATTCGATTATCTTGGGAAGGCCATTTCTAGCTACTGCCAGAGCCATCATAGATGTAGAGCAAGGAGAACTAACTCTCAGGATGCATGAGAAAGGCATTACTCTGAAAGTGTTTCCAGAGCAACAAAATTCTGAAGAAAGAAGCCAAGTAATCAATGAATGTTTTCCAGAGCAAACAACCATCAACACAGTAGAACAAAGGGATGAGCAGGTGCAAGAAGGAGAAGGAATTCAAAAAGAAGCTGGGATAATAAATAAGAAGGGAAAAGTCACAATTCAAGTCACTGTCAAGGAGGAAAGACTAACAAGAAAAAGGAAGAAAAACAAAAAGAGGGCTCACAAAGGGTGGAAGAAAAAAAAAATCCCAACTGAAGGATTCTCCAAAGGCGACAAAGTGCAACTGATATATCAACAGATGGGAACTAAGGATCATTACACTGTTAACCAAGTACTCTCTCTTGAGCATGTGAAAATCGAGCACCAAGGGACAAAGAAGAAGCTCACAGTCAGAGGGGACAAGCTGAGGCACTACAGTTATCAACCACCATAAAAGAAGGGTTCAATGTCAAGCTAGTGACATTAAAAGAGCGCTTGTTGGGAGGCAACCCAACCTGAGGTAGTTTTCTTTCCTAACTATTTCGATAAAAAGGTTGAGTAGTTTTATATGTATTGCAAGGAGCTAAGTTTGGTGTTGCACACCAAAACAATTTAAGTGAGAATGAAAGATTTTAAGTTTGGTGTCCCACCAAAATCTCATTTAAAAGCACATTCTAACTCCCTGCATAAAGATTTGCTAGCTCCAAGCAATCAGATAAACTATCCAGCCATTGTCTGTTTTTTTAGTCTTTAGTTTTATTACTTTTAGCAAAGACAAAAAGGATTCCACATATGGTTAATCTGATGCATGGGAAACAGTGGCAAGGGACTAAGTTTGCTGTTCACACACCAAAGTAAGTTCAAGAGGCCATAACCAATCTTTGCATACTAACCAGCTACCTAAGGGCTTGAGAAGTAAGCAACTTTTGATGAGTATGCAGGCAATTAGCCACCGTTTGAAGACATTGTGCATTATGACTCAAAAGGGGCATAACAGAAGGAAGAGCAAAAAAAGGGCTGCAAACCAACAGGTTGTATTTACACTTGACTCTTCCCATTGAGAAATGCTTTAATTTAGGAGTTCTAGTATGTCTTGCTAATGTGTTCTTTAAATACAAGAGGAATTAGTCTCTGAAATAAGTAAGCTAGTCTAAGTGTGTGCTTGTATGTTTACTTTCATTTAACTAATGCATGCTCTGTGCCCTAAGCCTTTTCAATTCAATAAAAGAAATGTTTGAAACAAGAAGTAATATGGTTCATTGGTAGTTAAGAGTCAAATAATAGTAGGTGGAGGTGTGTATGTGTGATTGTGGAGTGACTCATTTTTAGTGAATAAAAAGAATAGAATGTTTTCTTTTTAAATAGAAAGTAACTCACTGTCTATGAATCTCAATTAAATAAAAGTCCTTGGCTAAAAAGAAAAGAAAAATGGAATGAGAAAAGCCAAAATGGCAGCAACAAGAACAAAAGAAATAAGAAATAA
>NC_029778.3:30350045-30354383 GCF_000817695.3 Arachis duranensis | reverse complement strand
TTTAAATAAAAATAAAAGATTTTAAAAAAATAAAATTTTTAATTTTTGAATTTTTAAATTATATTATAAAATTTTTTTATTTAAATAATAAAAATAAAATAAAGTCCAGCAATATCTAATAAATAATAGATCTATAAATTTATTATTTTTTTATTTTAAAACTAAAAATATATTTTTTATAATTGTAAAAAATTAAGAAATTCCAAAAATATCCAAAAAAATAAAAAGATAAAATTTTAAATTTTTTAAATTAATTTATTCTTAATTTGTGGACAAGTGTGATGACATGTCATCATGTCATGTTTTTCTATGCTTTTTCTTTGTTTTTTTTATAGGTTTTATGCACTTTCTTGAGTTACAAGTAAGCCATTTGGGTAGAAATTCATGTTTCCTTAGATTCAATCAATCATGTATAAAATGATGCATTTTCATGAGATTTTTTGTTATAATTGTCATATATTATGGAAGAGAAACAATCTCATGATTTGAAGCATAGCTTTGATGTTTTTGATTGGTTGATGATAGGTGAAACAAAGCTTGGAAGGAGGTTGCAAGAAAATGAAGAATGCCCTGGAGAAGAATCAACGTTTGAGCCAACGTTTGACCTCAAACTTTGAGGCAAACGTTGGCTGAAGAAGAAGCTCTTGGAAGGCAACGTTTGCGCCAACGTTTGACCTCAAACGTTGAGGCAACGTTGGCTGAAGAAGAAACTCTTGGAAGGCAACGTTTGCGCCAACGTTTGACCTCAAACGTTGAGGCAAACGTTGGCGCCTAAAAGAAGAAAGATAGAGCTTCTGGGCAGCGACGTTTGAGCCAACGTTTGACCTCAAACGTGAGGTCAAACATTGGCTACATTTTGGCAAAAAGGAGCATGGAAGAACACCCCTGATTGATGAGCTAATTAAGCCACGTTTGCGCCAACGTTTAACCTCAAACGTTGGGCCAAACGTTGGCCAAAAAGAAGCCATGGGGAGATCCACGTTTGAGCTCACGTTTGACCTCAAACATTGAGCCAAACATGGATGACAGCATTTTGGGCCTCTGCATAATTGTTCACACGACAACGTTTGAGTCAACGTTTGACCTCAAACGTTGGCTCAAACGTGAAAGCTACATGGCCCAGTTCACAAGTGGATTTCTTCCGAACACCAAGAGCAATCAACGGAGGCTACTATCAACCCAATTCCATCAAGGCCAAGGCCCAATTCAAGGCTTGAAGATCATTAGAAGAAAGTGTATAAATAGATTAGAATTTAAGTTTTGAGGAGAGCTTTTTGAATTGGGATTTTTGCTGAGGAGTTTTTGAGAGATTACTTGACATTTGAGAGAGTTTCTGGGAGGAGAATTGAATTCTCTTCCTCTGGGTTGTCTTGTTTACTTTCCTGCAAAGTTTTATTCGAGTCTTGGGTGTTGAGAGTTGAGGAAATTCTATCTCAATCTCACCTTGAGATCCATCTTTCTGTTTTGATTTACTGCATTCTTGAAATATTGAAATTTGAATTTAGTTCTTCTTCTGTTTGATTTTAAATTCTCTTGCAATTGAATTGTGGTTTTGATCTAGGAAGGCATTGAGATCTAGACTTGGTTATCTAGTCTCTTGGGTCCTGAGATCTAGAATTTTCATTTTAAATATCTCTTCTACTTTTCTGTTTATTGCAATTTACTTCTCCTTGTCTAAATTCTGCAAATCCACTTCCCGATTCCCTTTATAATTCAAGCCATTTACATTTCTTGCACTTTAAGTTTCCGCAATTTACATTACTTGCACTTTACATTCTATGCAATTTATATTCTGTCAACACAAATTCACTCAACCAATACTTGATTCGCTTGACTAAATCAACCACTAAACTAAAATTGCTCAATCATTCAATCCCTGTGGGATCGACCTCACTCCCGTGAGTTATTATTACTTGATGCAACCCGGTATACTTGCCGGTGAGTTTTGTGTCGGATCGTTTTCCGCACATCAGGTCCCTTTCAAACTCAAGAAAAATGAGTATCCAGAGATCCGACATGAGATCCAAAGAAGAAGTTGGGAAGTTCTGAACAACCCCATTCAACAAGTCAGAATCTTAATGGTTCAAGAATTCTATGCCAATGCATGGATCACTAGGAACCATAATCAAAGTGTGAACCCGAATCCAAAGAATTATCTAACAATAGTTCAGGGGAAATACTTAGATTTCAGTCAGGAAAATGTAAGGTTGGCGTTTAACTTGCCCATGATGCAAGGAGATGCACGCCCCTACACAAGAAGGGTCAACTTTGATCAAAGGTTGGACCAAGTCCTTATGGACATATATGTTGAAGGAGCTCAATGGAAAAGAGACTCCAAAGGTAAGTCAGTTCAATTAAGAAGACTGGACCTCAAGCCTATGGCTAGAGGATGGTTGGAGTTCATCCAACGCTCCATCATCCCCACTAGCAACCGATCCAAAGTTACTGTGGATCGGGCCATCATGATCCAGAGCATCATGATTGGAGAGGAAGTAGAAGTTCATGAAGTCATCTCCCTTGAATTCTACAAAATAGCCGAAATGCCCTCTACCTTGGCAAGGCTAGCTTTTCCTCATCTTATTTGCCATCTGTTCCGAGGGTTACCTGAAACGTGTAGCTCGGTCGTTTTGGAGAAGCCCGAGGTGGGGGAACTGATGACCCGAGCTTGATATGTAGAGTGGTTGGTGGTCGTACCTGCAATGACACTCCGATGCTTAAGTTAGCGTGGGTCCAAGCAGATATGTGTAGAATGTGGAATGTGTGCCATACCTGGGTGCTCCAGTGTATTTATAGTAGTTGGCCGTGATCTCCCCTGGATAAGATATTCTTATCTTATCTTATCTTTTTTTACCGTTTCTCCTCGATTTCCGTTCGGGCTCTGTGAAGGCATTATTTATTTGCTCCCTTCCTTTTTCTTCGTTTATTCTGTTCCCTTCCTGTTTTTTCTGAGTTTTCGCCATCTTCTTTTTCGAGCACCGCTTATTCTTTCTCTTTGTTTCTTTTTCCCAGAATCTTTCCGTGCGTTTTTCCGGGGTTTCCTCTGCGCCGCCGTTCCGTTCTCCTTGTTTCGGAGCTCGTCGTCCTCGTTTCTTTCTTCCAGGTTTGTTCCCCTCTCTTTTCTTGTGCACATATGCTTCTGTTTCTTTTGTGTGGCTCTTTGTTTGTTTTTTTTTCTATGTCTGGGTTGCCCCGAAAAGAGGCGCCGCCATTGCTTTGTTTGTTTGTATATGGGGGGGGGGCTCTTTTCTATCTTTGTTTCTTTGTTTTGCTGAATGGGTTTTCGCTGTCTGCCTTTTATGTGATTTTTGCTTTTGCTGTTGTATTCTTCTTTGTAGGCAAGAATTTTATGTCTCGAAAGGTTCTTCAAGCGATGTCGACCAAGATTCCAAGTGGTCTTGGTTGGGTAGATCCTGTTCCTCTAAGAGTCCCTTCTGTGGTAGATTCTGAGTATTTAGCTAGGTTTCGTAGGCAATGTAGCATATGTGAAGATAGAGAGTCTGAGAGGGATTATGAACTAGTAGCCCCGGATTCCGAGGAGAGAGTGTGCTTCCCGCCCCTAGATAGTTCCGAGAAGCTCTTCTTTTACGCTTATGACTGTTTTTTCTCTAAGCTGGGTGTCCGACTTCCTTTTACCGACCTGGAGTCCGAGGTGTTATGGTCTTGTAACCTTGCCCCTACGCAGCTCCATCCAAATTCTTGGGCGTTTTTAAAGCTGTTTCAACTTTTGTGTCAGTTTTTGGGCGTCTCTCCCTCTATTTCTCTTTTTTCCTATTTGTTTGTGTTGACGAAGCCGGGTTCGGGTGGAGGGAAGGTATATTGGGTCTCTTTTAGAGCTAACCAGGGGAGGAAGTTTTGTACCCTGTATGATGAGTCCTTTCATGATTTTAAGAACTTTTATTTCAAGGTTCGGGCTACTGGAGACGTCCGACCTTTCTTTCTAGATGAGAGTGGGGAGCCTTCTTTTCCTCTTTGTTGGCAGGAGAATGTAGTGTCTGCTAAGTATACCTTTGAGAGTCTAGATGAGGTGGAGCAGGCTTTTGTGGGTGTGGTGAGCAGTTTATGGGGTCGGGCACCTCACTTGGACACGAAGAAAATGTTGGGAGATCCAAGCCTTCTCCGTTCCGCGTTAGGTAGTTCCCGACCTCTTCCGAGATTCATTTTTTTTAGTATTTTGGTTTTGCTTTGTTTTTGGTGGAATTTCTGTTGTAGTAATCCTTTTCTTTTATTTCTTGCAGAGATGTCTTCCCAGGCGGATTCCATGAAGTTCCTTCGTCGGACGAAGAAGTCCGTGGCCGCTCGAAATATCGAGGCTGGGGAGGCTTCTGCCCGATCTTCTCC
>NC_029778.3:30346816-30347732 GCF_000817695.3 Arachis duranensis | reverse complement strand
TTGTCTGTTGTGATGGAGTAGGGGAATCCGAACCTTGTGACAATGTTTTTGTATAGGAATTTGCGGCTTTTCTGAGCCGTAATGGTGGCTAAGGGTTCAGCTTCGATCCACTTTGTGAAGTAGTCGACCCCTACTATGAGGTATTTGATTTGCCCCGGTCCTTGTGGGAACGGGCCGAGTAGGTCGAGTCCCCATTTTGCGAAGGGCCATGGTGCGGTGATGCTGATAAGGTCTTCAGGTGGTGCCTTGTGAAAATTGGCGTGTTTTTGGCAGGGGGGGCATATTTTCACAAACTCCGTTGCGTCTCTTTGCAAGGTCGGCCAGTAGAACCCGGCTCTGACTACTTTCTTGGATAGTGCCCGAGCTCCGAGGTGGTTTCCACACATGCCTCCGTGGACTTCTTCGAGGACGCTTTTTGTTTCTGAGGTTGGGACGCACCTAAGGAGGGGGTTTGAGAATCCTCTTCTGTATAATACGTCGTGAATTATTGTATAATTCTTGGCGTCTTTCGTGAGTCTTTTAGCTTCCTTTCTTTCGGCGGGGAGAGTTCCCGACTTCAGGTAGTTGAGTATGGGGGTCATCCATCCTTGCTGTTGGTTGGATATATTTAGCGTTTCTTCCTCTCTTAGCACGGAGGGATATTGTAAGGTTTCTTGGAGGAGACTTCTGTTGTTGCCTCCGGGCTTGGTGCTGGCGAGCTTTGAGAGAGCGTCTGCCCGGGCGTTTTGTTCCCGAGGTATGTGCTGGATTTGTATTTCTGAAAAGTGGCGTAATTGCGCCTGTGTTTGGTCCAGGTATTTTTTCATAGTTGGGTCTTTGGCCTGGTAGCTTCCCTTTACTTATGATGTGACGACCTGGGAGTCACTGAAGATTGTGATTCTCTGGGCTCCGACCTCTTCGGCTAGCTTTAGACCTG
>NC_029778.3:30344197-30345699 GCF_000817695.3 Arachis duranensis | reverse complement strand
GCTAGCCTTCCATTCAGTTGTTGTACTTCTTTGACACACGTCGGGCTTTTCATATTGAGTATTGCCTGGCATTTGTCCGGGTTCGCTTCGATGCCCCTTTGGGTCAGCATGAAGCCTAAGAACTTTCCGGCTTCTGCGGCGAAGGTGCACTTTGTCGGGTTAAGTCTCATGTTGTGTTTTCTGAGGGTGCCAAAGACACTGGTGAGGTCGGTTAGCAAGTTTCTGTCTTCTTGTGTCTTTACCAGCATGTCGTCAACGTACACCTCGAGCTGTAGTCCGATGTGCTCTGAGAACACTTTGTTCATTAGCCTCTGGTAGGTTGCTCCTGCGTTCTTTAGCCCGAAGGGCATTACGACGTAGCAGTAGTTTGCCCTTGGGGTTATGAACGAGGTTTTTTCTTGGTCGGGTCCGTACATCGGGATTTGATTGTATCCTGAGTATGCGTCCATGAAGGAGAGATATCTGTAGCCTGAAGCTGCGTCTACTAAGGCGTCGATGTTTGGTAGTGGATATGGGTCTTTGGGGCAGGCTTTGTTGAGATCCGTGTAATCGACGCACATCCTCCATTTTCCGTTGGGCTTTTTTACCAGGACCACGTTTGCNNNNGTTGGGCTTTTTTACCAGGACTACGTTTGCGAGCCATAGGGGGTATTTTACTTCCCTAATGAACCCTGCATCTAGCAGTGCTTGTACTTGTTCTTCTATTGCTTGCATGCGCTCGGGTATGAGCTTCCGGCGTCTTTGTTGGACAGGTCGGGATCCCGGGTAAACTGATAGCTTATGGCACATCAGGTCGGGGTTTATGCCTGGCATGTCGGAGGCTTTCCAGGCGAAGAGGTCGGAATTCTCTCTTAAGAGGGTTATGAGTTCCTCTTTTAGGCCCGCTTCGAGGTTTGCTCCTATGTTTGTTATTTTTTCAGGTGTGTTCCCAATCTGGACTTTTTCGGTTTCTCCCTCTGGTTGTGGCCGAAGATCTTCTTGGGATTGAACTCGTCCGAGTTCTATTGTGTTGACCTCTTTCCTTTTTAGGCTCAGGCTTTCGTTGTAGCATCGCCGCGCCAGTTTTTTTTTTAGGCTCAAGCTTTCGTTGTAGCATCGCCGCGCTAGTTTTTGGTCGCCTTTTAGGGTAGCGATTCCTTTTGTGGTAGGAAACTTCATACAGAGGTGTGGGGTCGAGACTATAGCTGCCAGTCTGTTTAGGGTTGGTCGCCCGATGAGGGCATTGTATGCTGAAGTGACGTCGACTATAATGTAGTCGATGCTTAATGTTTTAGATTGCTCGCCTCTTCCAAAGGTAGTGTGTAGCGAGATGTATCCTAAGGGATGGATCGGGGTATCCCCTAGCCCAAATAGGTCGGTGGGATAGGCCTTTAGTTCTTTTTTCTCAAGTCCGAGCTTGTCGAAGGCCGTTTTGAACAGGCTATCTGCTGAGCTTCCCTGGTCAATCAGGGTTCGATGTAGGTTGGCGTTTGCTAGGATAATGGTGACTACCATTGGATCGT
>NC_029778.3:30306829-30343770 GCF_000817695.3 Arachis duranensis | reverse complement strand
GGAGACTCGGAGGGGGGTGTAGTTGTGGTACTTCCGTGGCTTGTCCGAGTTGGGTTCTTCTTTCTTCTTCTGTTCCCGATCTCGATCTCGGAGTGGGTAGTTTGATTCCTTCCTAGAAGGGTCTCTTAGCTGGGAGGTTTCCTCCATGTTGATATATTTTTCTGCCCGCTCCTGCACCTCGTATAGGGGAGGTCGGGTATCGTTTGGATAGGGATTGGCTAAATGGTCCTTCTTTTAGGCCGTTTGCTAGTCCCATGATGGCTGCTTCAGTGGGCAAGTGTTGTATGTCCAGGCAGGCTTTGTTGAATCGCTCCATGTATTCTCGGAGAGTTTCTTGGTTACCTTGTTTGATCCCGAGTAGACTGGGGGCATGTTTTGTCTTGTCTTTTTGAATGGAGAACCTTGTTAGGAATTTTTTGGTTAGGTCCTCGAAGCTGGTGATTGATCTTGGTGGCAGGTTGTCGAACCACTTCATGGCTGACTTGGTGAGAGTGGTGGGGAAGGCTTTGCACCGAATCGCGTCGGAGGCGTCGACTAGGTACATTCTGCTTCTGAAGTTGCTGAGGTGGTGACTTGGATCGGTGGTGCCGTCGTAGAGATCCATATCGGGTGGCTTGAAATTTCGTGGTACCTTCTCCTTCATGATCTCTTGCGTGAAGGGATCATGGTTGCATTCGGGGGTGGTGCCGCGTTCTGTCCGGTCTTTCAGATTGGTCTCTATTTTCCTTAGTTTTTCTTCTAATTCTCTGCGCTTTCGAGCCTCCCTTCTCAGATCTTGTTCAGTTTCTTTCTGCTTTTTTATGTCCTCTTCGAGTTGTTTCAGTCGGTTTTGTTGTGCCCGGACTGCTTCTAAAATTTCCGAGCTCTTTTCTTTTTCGGAATTTTGTGGATCTTTGTTTGGGAGTGATGTCTTTGGGCGATTCTGTTTGTTTCCTCCTGGAGTGCGTGGTGATAGAGGGCTGTCCGGTCGTTCTCCGGTGTCAACTTCGTCCTCTTGTTCTGATGCGGCGTGGCCATTGTTGAGAGGGTCGTCCGCCATGGTAAAGGGATGACTTCCAGGTCCCCGGCAACGGCGCCAATGTTCCGAGGGTTACCTGAAACGTGTAGCTCGGTCGTTTTGGAGAAGCCCGAGGTGGGGGAACTGATGACCCGAGCTTGATATGTAGAGTGGTTGGTGGTCGTACCTGCAATGACACTCCGATGCTTAAGTTAGCATGGGTCCAAGCAGATATGTGTAGAATGTGGAATGTGTGCCATACCTGGGTGCTCCAGTGTATTTATAGTAGTTGGCCGTGATCTCCCCTGGATAAGATATTCTTATCTTATCTTATCTTTTTGGGAGTTTTATCTCTATCTTTGTGGAACCGCCTTTTCTAGGCCTTTTCGGCCTTTAGGTTTTGGGCTGCGTTCCTTTTGATGGGCCTCCTTAGCTTTATTGTCCGAGGTCCGACCTCAGGCGTGGGCCTTGGGACGAGGTCGGACCTTTCATGGATTTTGCCGAGTTTGGAGGAGCCCGGTCAGGGTATGAACACCATCTATGCTACTCAGCTGGAGTTATCATAAAATGAGACATCCTCATTGAAGAGGACAAGCCCATCACTAAGAAGAGGATGGAGCGAACAAGAGAGCCCACTCATGGATCCCAAGAGACGCATGAGGAAGCTCATCACCAAGGAATCCCGGAGATGCCTCAAGAGATGCACTTTCCACCCAACAACTATTGGGAACAACTCAACACTTCTCTAGAAGACTTGAGTTACAATATGGATCAATTAAAGGTGGAACATGAAGAACACTCCATCATTCTCCATGAAATTAGAGAAGATCAAAGAGAAATGAGGGAGGAGCAACAAAGGCAACGAAGAGACATAGAAGAGCTCAATGACATTATTGGTTCTTCAAGAAGAAAGTGCCATCATCAGTAAGGTGGACTCATTCCTTGTTCTTATTTCTCTGTTTTTCGATTTTTAAGCTTTATGTTATCTATGTTTGTGTCTTTATTACATGATCATTAGTATGTAGTAACTATGTCTTAAAGCTATGAATAATTCCATGAATCCTCCACCTTTCTTAAATGAAACATGTTTTTAATACAAAAGAACAAGAAGTACATGAGTTTCGAATTTATCCTTGAATTTAGTTTAATTATATTGATGTGGTGACAATACTTTTTGTTTTCTGAATGAATGCTTGAATAGTGCATATTTTTTACCTTGTTGTTTATGAATGTTAAAATTATTGGCTCTTGAAAGAATGATGAACAAAGAGAAATGCTATTGATAATCTGAAAAATCATGAAATTGATTCTTGAAGCAAGAAAAAGCAGTGAATAGAAAAAGCTTGCGAAAAAAAAAAAGTGGCGAAAAAAATAATAGAAAGAAAAAGAAAAAGCAAGCAGAAAAAGCCAATAGCCCTTAAAACCAAAAGGCAAGGGTAAAAAGGATCCAAGGCTTTGAGCATCAATGGATAGGAGGGCCCAAGGAAATAAAATCCAGGCCTAAGTGGCTAAATCAAGCTGTCCCTAATGATGTGCTTGTGGCATGCAGGTCCAAGTGAAAATCTTGAGATTGAGTGGTTAAAGTCATGATCCAAAGCAAAAAGAATGTGCTTAAGAGCTCTGGACACCTCTAACTGGGGACTTTAGCAAAGCTGAGTCACAATCTGAAAGGTTCACCCAGTTATGTGTCTGTGGCATTTATGTATCCGGTGGTAATACTGGAAAACAAAGTGCTTAGGGCCACAGACAAGACTCATAAAAGTAGCTGTGTTCATGAATCAACAAACTTAACTAGGAGAATCAATAACACTATCTGAAATTCTATGTTCCTAGAGATGCCAGTCATTCTAAACTTCAAAGAATAAAGTGAGATGCCAAAACTGTTCAGAAGCAAAAAGCTACAAGTCCCGCTCATCTAATTAGAATTAATATTCATTGATATTCTGAGCTTTATAGTATATTCTCTTCTTTTTATCCTAATTGATTTTCAGTTGCTTGGGGACAAGCAACAATTTAAGTTTGGTGTTGTGATGAGCGGATAATTTATACGCTTTTTGGCATTGTTTTTAGGTAGTTTTTAGTAGGATCTAGCTACTTTTAGGGAGGTTTTCATTAGTTTTATGCTAAATTCACATTTCTAGACTTTACTATGAGTTTGTGTGTTTTTTTGTAATTTCAGGTATTTTCTGGCTGAAATTGAGGGACCTGAGCAAAACTCTGATAAGAAGGCTGATAAAGGACTGCTGATGCTGTTGGATTCTGACCTCCCTGCACTCGAAATGGATTTTCTGGAGCTGCAGAACTCTAAATAGTGCGCTCTCAATGGCGTTGGAAATTAGGCATCTAGAGCTTTCCAGCAATATATAATAGTCCATACTTTATTCGAGATTAGACAATATAAACTAGCGCTCAACGCCAGTTCCATGCTCCATTCTGGAGTCAAACGCCAGAAAAATGTCACGAACAAGAGTTGAACGCCAGAAACACGTTACAACTTGGCGTTCAACTCCAAAAAAAGCCTCTGCACGTGTAAAGCTCAAGCTCAGCCCAAGCACACACCAAGTGGGCCCCGGAAGTATATTTCTGCATCAATTACTTACTTCTGTAAACCCTAGTAGCTAGTCTAGTATAAATAGGATATTTTACAATTGTATTAGTCATCTTTGACCATTCAGTCTTTTGACCACATATCTGGTCCTTCTCCCTATTTTCAAATTCATATCATATTTTGGGGGCTGGCCATTCGACCATGCCTGGACCATCACTTATGTATTTTTAACGGTGGAGTTTCTACACACCATAGATTAAGGGTGTGGAGCTCTGCTGTACCTCGAGTTTTAATGCAATTACTACTATTTTCTATTCAATTCAGTTTATTCCTGTTCTAAGATATTTGTTGCACTTTACCATGACGAATGTGATGATCCGTGACACTCATCATCATTCTCATCTATGAACGTGTGACTGAAAACTACTTCCATTCTACCTCAGACCGAACGCATATCTCTTGGATTCCTTAATTAGAATCTTCGTGGTATAAGCTAGAATTGATGGCGGCATTCATGAGAGTCCAGAAAGTCTAAACCTTGTCTGTGGTATTCCGAGTAGGATTCAGGGATTGAATGACTACGACGAGCTTCAAACTCGCGATTGTTGGGCGTGATGACAAACGCAAAAGAATCAATGGATTCTTTTCCGACATAATCGATAACCGACAGATGATTAGCCGTGCTGTGACAGAGCATTTGGACCTTTTTCACTGAGAGGATGGGATGTAGCCATTGACAACGGTGATGCCCTACATACAGCTTGCCATGGAAAGGAGTAAGAAGGATTGGATGAAGGTAGTAGGAAAGCAGAGATTCAGAAGGAGCACAGCATCTTCATACGCCTATCTGAAATTCCCATCAATGATTTACATAAGTATTTCTATCTTTATTTTTTGTTTATTTATTATTATTATTCGAAAACTCCATAACCATATATTATCCGCCTAACTGAGGATTTCAAGATGACCATAGCTTGCTTCATACCAACAATCTCCGTGGGATCGACCCTTACTCATGTAAGGTTTATTACTTGGACGACCCAGTGCACTTGCTGGTTAGTTGTGCGAGGTTGTGAAGAAAGTGCTGAGTTATAAACGTGCATACCAAGTTGAATGTCATTATTAGAGATCACAATTTCATGCACCAGGAGCTCTGCAGCATCTCGATGAATTAATGCAATTATTTCTGTTTTCTATTCAAACACGCTTGTTCCTATCTAAGATGTTCATTCGCACTTCAATATGAAGAAGGTGATGATCCATGACACTCATCACCATTCTCAACCTATGAACACGTGCCTGACAGCCACCTCTGTTTTACCTTCGATTGAATGAATATCTCTTCGATTCTTTAGTCAGAGTCTTCGTGGTATAAGCTAGAATCCATTGGCAACATCCTTGAGAATCCGGAAAGTCTAAACCTTGTATGTGGTATTCCGAGTAGGATTCAGGGATTGGATGACTGTGACGAGCTTCAAACTCGCGAGTGTTGGGCGTAGTGACAGACGCAAAAGGATCAATGGATACTATTCCGACATGATTGAGAACCAACAGATGATTAGCCGTGCTGTGACAGAGCATTTGGACCATTTTCACTGAGAGGATGGGAAGTATCCATTGACAACGGTGACGCCCTACATGCAGCTTGCCATGGAAGGAGCCTTGCATGTTTGAAAGTAAGAAAGCATTATGTTGCAGGGATTCAGAAGACAAAGCATCTCCAAAACTCCAACATATTCTCCATTATTGAGTAACAATTACTTATTTTATGCCCTTTCACTTTTTACAATTGAAACTAAAGAACCCTATTGGTATCATGACTAAGAATAATAAGATAATCATAGCTTGCTTCAAGCCAACAATCTCTGTGGGATTCGACCCTTACTCACATAAGGTATTACTTGGATGACCCAGTGCACTTGCTAGTTTTTGGCACCGTTGCCAGGGATTGTTTGAGTTTGAACAACTGAAGGTTTGGATTAGGAAAAATTTGTCTTTTTGGTTTAGAGTCACTAGAATTTCATCTTTTATTATTCCCTTTAAAAATATTTTTTCTGCAAAAATATTATTTTTTTGTATTAATTGTTAGTTTTTCTGTGAGTTTAGTGTTATGTTCTAAGTTTGGTGTCAATTGCATGTTTTTGTGTCCCTTCAATTTTTCAAAAATAGTTTTTCTCCGTTTAGTTCATGCATTTTTTGAATGTGTCTATTTTCTTGGGAATAGTTACCCCTTTGAGTTTTCTTTAAAAATCTTTTTAAAAATAATTTTTCTTTGATTAAATCTTATGCCAAAATTTAAGTTTGGTATTTTCTTGTTAATTTTTCTTGAGTTTTCGAAAATTTTATTGTGATTTTCTAAAAATTTTAAGTTTGGTGTTCTATCTTCATGTTCTTGTTGTTCTTGTGAGTCTTCAAGGTGTTCTTGAGTTTTCCTTGGGTTTTGATCTTAAAATTTTTAAATTTGGTGTTCCTTGGTGTTTTCCCTCCAAAATTTTCGAAAACAAGGAACATTAGATCTAAAAATTTTAAATCTTGTGTCTTTTGTGTGTTTTTCTCTTTCATCATAAAATTCAAAAATAAAAAATATCTCTTCCTTTAATTTCTCATAAATTTTCGAATTAATTGGGTTGACTTGGTCAAAATTTTTCAAATCATATCTTTTTCAAAAATATTCTAACCACTTTCTCTCTCCTCACTTTTTCGAAAATCCTCACAAAATAATTTCAAATCTCTTTTTTATTTCTTTTATTTTAGTTTTTATTTTATTTTATTTTATTATTTATTTCGAAAATAATTTTTTTAATATAATAAAATAAATCCACATCATCTCCATTTCTCCATCATGGACCTAAGTGGAAATGAACAGTCCAGAAGGACTATGGGGTCATATGCTAACCCCACTACTGCTTCATATGGGAGTAGTATATGTATACCCTCCATCAGAGTTAGTAGTTTTGAGTTGAATCCTCAGCTCATTATCATGGTGCAGCAAAGTTGCTAGGATTTCGGTCTTCCACAGGAAGAACCTACAGAGTTTCTGGCACAGTTTTTACAAATTGGTGACATAGTACATGATAAGGAAGTAGATCAGGATGTCTGCAGATTATTACTATTTCCATTTGTTGTAAAAGACCAAGCTAAAAGGCGGTTAAACAACAACCTACGGATGAAGTAGCTAAGGCTGAGCATCAAAGGCTTTAAACAAGGAGATAATGAATCTCTTTATGATGCCTTGGAGAGATACAGAGAGATGCTAAGAAAATGCCCCTCTGAAATGTTTTCAGAGTGGGTGCAGTTGTACATCTTCTATTATGGGCTTACAGAGAAAACTCAGATTTCTCTAGACCACTCAGCTAGTGGATCTATACACTTGAGAAAGACAATTGAAGAAGCTCAAGAGCTCATTGATACAGTTGCCAGAAATCAGCATCTGTACCTAAGTAAGAAAGTAAGAAAGCATTATGTTGCAGGAATTCAGAAGACAATGCGTCTCCAAAAATCCAACATATTCTCCATTATTGAGTAACAATTACATATTTTATGCCTTTCACTTTTTACAATTGAAACTAAAGAACTCTATTGGTATCCTGACTAAGAATAATAAGATAACCATAGCTTGCTTCAAGCCAACAATCTTCGTGGGATTCAATCCTTACTTACGTAAGGTATTACTTGAACGACCCAGTGCACTTGCTGGTTAGTTGTGCGGAATTACATAGTGTGAGTATAATTTTCGTGCACCATTAATATCTCCGAATAATTAGTTTGCTCCGATGGACGGAATGGACTTGGTCACTTGTTCCACGATTATCTAACAGTATCACCTTCTGTCCTAGACCCCGGCAATCTACTCCGAAATCAATGGCTATCCTTTCTCACTTTCAGTATAGAAACTTCAATGGATGCAACATTTCAAATGGCTTCTGTTTGTCACTTTTTACTTTCTAACATGTCAACTACTTAATCACACGCACTGCCATGTCATTTCATCGAGCCACCCAAAATATCTTCTTTGTATTCATGATACATTTTGGTATTTGTAGGGTGGATCAAAAATTCGTTCTCGTGAGCTTCAGATAACAATTCACGTTTCAACTTTTGACATTAGGCATACTAATCTCCCTCTATACATTCAAATTAATTTTCTTCTTTCTCCTAAATTTCTTTCTTGTCTTCTCCGACCTCTTCTTGATCTTTTGTTTAACAGACTTCGGTATCCTTGATAGCTCCTTATCCTCCTTGGTCATACAAGCAATGCTCAGAGATTTCTTGCTCAGGCGTCCGTCACCGCTTCACGAATTTGTGTTCGTGCGCATCCTAAACCCCCTTTTGTAATGCATCACAATAATTCTGCGTAGTTAAATTAAGTTCGGGTATCATGAATACTGGCACTGATATTAATCTTCCTTTCAAGGTTTGAAAGCATCAGTCTTATCTAGGTTACCAACAAAAGGTACATCCTAAAGTGTTAACTTAACCGCATGTAATATGGTTGTCAAAAATTAAGGCACCAAAATTCTCCGTAGTGCCAATGGCATATTTTCGTGTTCAAAGTCTTGCTCTAGGGGATTATCATTTTAATGATTTCATCTAGGAGTTGTGCCTGACGAAAATTTCAGTACGAGTTAATTTTCAAAAAGATTTTATGTTTAAAATGACGAACGAGTAACACAAAGGGTGTTCACAAGAAATCAAAAGAAAGTTTTGTATACGATCAAACAGAGTTGTACCAAAATAATGAAATGCACAAGAAGAATAATCAAGGTGCATCTTAAGAAAAGAGCTCAATTCAAGAACCTTTGGTAGAAAGAACAGAGCATATAGAGTCAAAGATGTCTCAGCTGATTTTGAAGAATACGATTTGCGAATGAGAGTAACTCTATTCACCACAAGTTTCCAATATTTAAGGATTACGTGGTTATACCAAAACAAGCTCAAGCTCATCCTGGAAGAAATAAGATTTGTGTGCATAACAGGTAAAACTAGAAAGATGATCAAGTCATTTAAGAAAAACTCCAAATAGAGTTTCAATGCAGGTTTCAAAAGAAGATTAGATCGGGTCGCAAAAATTCTGTTGGCACATGCCGTCTCACATAAAGCCTTCTGCTATTCACTTCCTTCTGTACTGGCATAACTGGCGCTCCTCATCGGAAAACACTTAGTCGGATAGTTTTCTCTTCTAAATACTCCCTTCAACTCGACCCTTAGTTCTACCGATTATAATGATGTCTTCGGTTGTGGTAAAATCAAAACTGATCTGGCTTCACGCACTAAGTCTATCGCAACTCTTTTTCTCTCCGAGATGGAGGTTCTGGTACACTTTCAGGATTGTCTCAAAAACTCTCTCGCAATAGCGATTTGATCTCATCTTCACTCACCTCTCAAACGATTAGTAACTAAAGGTTGAATCCGTTCCATTCCTCTTCCTCACAGTTCACTGTCATTAAATTTTGAACAATAACTCTGCGCAGTTCTCAACACTTCTGAACCCATAGATATAATCCAGCCCGCTTCTACTACGTCACTCTGATTCCTAACCTTTAAGAGCCTAGCCACTCTTCTAAGTTAACTAAATATCGCTCCGTCCCTACAACTGGTAGTCTTTGGTTAATCATTGACTTGGACTTTACGATTGTCGACGCTTGTCATGCATTACGGAGGAATATCACATATTAATGATATGCAAATAAGTTAGAAATCCAACTGCTAGTTTGTGATTACCTCGGGTTTGAGAATCAGATTCGGTCGCATCCCGACGTTTCCAGGGTGAACAATCTCGAGCTATATACCCTGACTTCCCGTACTCGTAACATACACCTAATCCGGCCCTGTGATCACTACATATCATGTTAGGTTTTTCTATGCCTTTTAATATTATAATTTAATTAATTATGCTTAATTATTGAGTGTTTTTGTGCTTAAATCATAGATTACTTTCATCCCTTTGATTTTGATCTATTTTGTAGAAAATAGTGGAAAAAGAAGTAAATAACACAAAACAAGCACGAAAGAAGAAAAGAGCTTAAAGGCTGAAGCAAAGAAGAGAAGTGTCAGAGGAGAGCACCTTTGGTGCTACGCTTGCTCCACAAGCGCTGCTTCACAGCACCAGGAGAGCACCTTTAGCGCTACGCTTGTCCCAACAGCGCCATCCCAAAAGCGCCTTTGGCAGCCTGACCTTGTCTTCTTCAAGGGAGCATAGCTTGAGCTACAAAGCTTCAAATGAGGTGATTCTAGTAGCATTGAAAAGTAGGAATCTAGAGCTTTCCATGCATATATAGAACTACATGGTGGAAACTAAATTTGAGCGAGAAAACTTAACTCGAAAGTGCAAAAATGAACATAGTATCAACCTATAGTAAGGCCAGCAGATCTCTTCACCTTGAGTAGAGTGTAACTTGAGCTGTAGGGCTTTAAATGATGCGCTCTTAATTGCATTGAAAAGTAGACATCTAGATATTTCAATGATATATAATAGTCGATAGTGGGCATGAAATTGGAGTACAAATGATAGGCATCTTTAAGGCCCAAAAATACCAAGCAACAACACCAGGCAGTGCCTATGGCACTACGTTTGTTCCGAGATCACCTGCGATAGTGAAGTTGGAAAATTTAGCCAGTGATGCGTACGCGTGAGCGTGATATTTTTGAAAGGTCCCGCGTACGCATGGACGAAGCATACGCGTGAAGAGCGCCTTGGACGCTAACGCTACGCCAAGCACGTCAATGCTAAAGGCAACGCGCACGCATGGACGAAGCGTACGGGTGATAAGCGCCAAAAACATTGATGACACGCACGCATGGGCGACGCGTACATGTGAGTGCACGAACGCTAACAGTGCAAAAAAATGCTATGCAAGCCTGGAAGCCTAATCTTGGTTCAAATGCATTCCATGTCCACCCTAACCTCAAGCAAGCAAGCTCACAATTGTCTACCAATCAAGGCCACAAGAATCATCTAGAATAGTTAATTTTTATTTAATTGTAATTTGTTTTGAATTTCATTTGAGTTTGTAATTTAGGCTAGCTTATAAATAGGTTTTAGTTTAATAGAGGGGAGAACACTTGGCTGGAAACACATTTTGGAGGGATCTTCAAACTCTCTCTCCACACTTCTCTTCTCTTCTATTTTCTTTCTCACTTTGTAAATATTTTAGTTATGAATTACTAACTCTTTCCATTGGGAAAGAGAGCTCTATTACAATTCAATGGGTTGAATTAATTTCATTCTTCATCTTCAATTCTTCTTTTATTGTTGCTTTAAATAGAGTCTTTGTTCTTCATAGATCCAATTACTACCGAGAGGGGGATTAGACAAGGATTGTGGAATTCAGTTTGAGGCTCTTCTCTCATGATCCTCTTGATCAATACATTCTTAGTTGGTATGTGAGATGTAATCACTTTGAATTGAGGTCTTGAGGGTTGTGTGACCTTTGAATCAGAAATTGAACTTCATCTTCATCCCTTCTTATGACCAATTAGATCAAGAGATTGGTAATTGTTTATGTTAAGAGAAATCAAATCACCAAGAGATTAGGGTTTGGTTACTTATGATTTGCCAAGAGATTAATAATTGTATGATTGAAGAGGAGATGAGAATGGTTGATCCTAAGAGAGCAATATCTCTTGATCCCAATGCTTTTCTTTTATTTTTACTTCTAGTTATTTACCTTTCTGTCATTTACTTTCTTGCACTTTACTTTCTTGTACTTTCTATTCCTGGCTATTTTACTTTCTAACACTTTATTTTATTTCACTTTAATTTTATGATATTTACTTTCCTTTCATTTTATTGCTTTCTTTTAATTTCTACCCATTTACATTTCTTGTTTGATTATCACTCCAACCTGAATCGTCTAACTAGAATAATCAATTAACCATTGATTGCTTAATCCTTTAATCCTCGTGGGATCGACCTCACTCTTGTGAGTTTTACTACTTGATACGACCCAGTATACTTGCCGGTAGTTATTACGGAAATAAAATTTTTCCATATCAAGTTTTTGTCGCCGTTGTCGGGGATTAATTGTGATTAACAAACTATCGGTGGTTGGTTACCTAGATTAGACATTATTTTTTCTTTTGTTTTTTGTCATTGAAGTTCTTTTAATTTTCTATTTTCTCTTGCTACTAAGGTGTTTGTGTTATTGCCTCACTAATAACTCCTTATCTCTGATATAAAGAATTTTAATTTTTCTTGGTGATTGTGTTTTACAAAATTCAAATGGAGTTTACTTCACATTCTAATAAATCATATCATATAGGATATTGCCCACCACCACAAAATGATTCAAGTCATTATCTTAATGGTGGCTTGGATTATCACCAAGGAATGATAGATTATGAGCAATCAACTCAATTGGGATATGCTCTAGGGCCACAAAATGATCAAGACAATTTCATGGGATATTGCCCACTGGTGCGAGCAAAACCGTCGATTAAGAATCTCTTCTCGGTGAAAGAGAAATGACCTCGTTGCAAGTATAGTTCTCAACCAACAAGTAATGCTCAATCAAAGTTTACAATTTCTAATATAAATCGAGACTGAGAGTAATTCAACCTCGGGTCGTTCTCTCTAGGAATGCAATTGAGATGTTGCTCTTTCGATTGTTACGAAAAAAGGGTTTTGAAGTAAAAGAACAAAAGATTAAATGAACTTAACAAATAAAAGAACAAAGAGATAATCTAAATGGGTAATTAATGCAAATAAAAGGGAGCAACATCAAAACTTATAAATGCATAAAAAGAGCCTTGACTTGGGAATGAGGATCCAAGAAATCCTATCATTGCCACAACTATGGTAATTATGATGAGTCAATCTCGCTTAGTCAACCCCTAACATCGAGGAATAAGTCAAGCAAGCATAATTGACCTTAGTCCATACGTCTTAACCAACTTACCAAACTAGTTGATAAAAGGCTAGCTTTAATGGAAACAAGAGTCAACTAATTCCCCAAAAATTACCACTAAATGTCGGACATTATGACTCTAGTATCCTAAGAGCTCAAATCCCAAACCAAAGTGGGAAAATCTACTCAAAATCTAAAGTTGGCATTTCACAAACACCTTATGTGCATGAAAGTAAAGCATGGAAAATTGCAAAGAAAATTAGAAAACTATAACCAACTATGAACAAAACCAAATATAAACAAACAATCAAACATAAAGGAAGCATGAAACATAAAATTCATTGATCAAAACTTCAAGAAAAAATAAAATTACAAACATGAACAAAGTAACTTGAACCAAAGGAAATGAAAATAAAGACAATGTAATTAAAGAGAAAATTGAGAGTACTTACAATTAAAGAAGCAAAATCCAAACTCAAAGCTTGTTATAAAATGCTACATGAAAACTACATAAACCCTAGGAGAGAATTTTCAACTCTACTCCTACTCCTACTCCTAATACTATAAAATTAAACTATCTAAGTGCTCCCTATAAGTGTTGAATTTCCCTTCATATATGACTTCAATTCAGCCTCCAAGACTTCAAAAATTGGGCCAAAGGCCTCAAAAATTGCACAGCACATGTTTTATTAATGAAATCACATGCAAGGTCCTGTGCGTACGCATAGATGTGTGCGTACGCACACTTTGCTGAATGGAGACATGTGCGTACACACGGGTGCTTGTGTGCACGCACATATGTAAATTCTTTCTTGTGCGCACGCACAGATGCTTGTGCGTACGCACACTTCGCTGTGTGTGCTTTTCCTTATTTTCTTCATGTTTTCTCCCTTGTACATGCTTCCTTCTACTTTTGGCTATCCATTCTTGCTTAAATGACCTGAAATCACTCAACAAATATATCACAGCATCGAATGGCATAAAAGTGGAATTAAAAATTACTAATCTAAGTATTAAAACACGTGTTTCACATTTGGGGTCAAATTAGGGGTAAAACACAAAAGTGTGCTATTTGGGTGCTTAAGTGTGAGTTTATGTGCTAAAATCTATCCAAATTGAGTCAAAATATATCATCAAATATGGACTCATCACCTACCACCACAAAATGATTCATGTCATTATGCTAATGGTGGATGGGAATAACAACAAGAAATGATGGAGTGTGAACAATCAAGTGAAATGGGATACCTCCCAGAGCCACAAAATAACTCATATTGTTATGACACTTGCACAAATTGTGGCTGGGGAGAAGATTTTGATGCTCCATTTTCTAGTCATCAAGAGCCATCATCACTTGATTGTCCCTCATATACATTCATGAAAGATTGCCCAACCTCACCTCATAATTTTTCACTTGGAAACAACATCACAATACCCGCAAGTTCACAAAATCCTCCGCAACTTTCTTCTCTCTTGCTAGAAGTGGAACAATGCCTTCAAAGGCATAGAGAATTCTTGAAAAAACAAGAACAATCTTTGGAAGAACGAGAAATCCTCAGCAAGAAGACAGACAAGTATTTAGAAGTGTACTAAGCAAGGAGGATGAAGACCAATTTGTGAGTAAGGAAGTGGAAGAACAAGAAAAATAGGCCCTTGTATCAAGTGAAATTTCAATGAAGAATGAGGTGATGGAGGTAAATGAGCCTAGGATTTTATATCCACAAAGGCTATTTGAGGTGACAAAGCAACATGCAAACTCACTCCCAAAGGAAGTAATGCAAGATCCTACAAAAGAAAGGGAGGAAGACAACCAATGGAGTCTACATCCCCATGAAGTAGAGAGTTGCATGAAGGATGGATTCATTGAATCACCAATTCAAGTAGATTGTGATATCAAAGAGGATACTCCAACCATCACACAAAACCCAATGCTTGATATCAAAGAATTGAAGGCAACCAACAAAAGCACCAAAAAGTAGATTGTGACCAAGATACGAAGGACAATATTCATGAAGAAGAAAAGGTCAAAAGCAATCCCACCCCTACCCCAACAAGCAAAGAAAGTCAAGCAAATAGAAAAAGAAAGCTCGTTGGGAAGAGGCCAAAACTGGGGATATCAAACTTCTCCACTTCTCTGAAGTCATTTCTGTTAATCAATTGGAAGAAGAGGAAGACAGTTGAGAACAAAATGTCAAGCTAATGATATTAAAAGAGCGCTTGTTGGGAGGCAACCCAACCATAGGTAACATTTTCTTTCTTTGCTTAGTTTACTTTCAATAAATTAGCATATGATTGGATTCTAAGTTTGGTGTTGCCATGCAATAATTTGATTTTTAATCTTCACTGGGTACTTGCATCATTCTAAAATGAAAGTGTCACACTAAGTTTGGTGTTGCCACTTATTTTTCATGCTATGTACCATGCACGCCACTTATTAATGCAATCACATTGTCTCTGTTTTTTCTTCTTGTGCCCTTATTGTATCCTTAACTTTGCTTGCTTGAGCACATGCATTACTCACATTTCATTGTTAAAGACACTTATGACCCATCATAAACTCCATCACCACTATTTTATTTATCGCTTAAGGACAAGCAATCATTCTAAGTTTGGTGTGGGAATGGGAAGAATAGGAGGAAACTGACAACATCCATGAAGATGAACTACAAGGTGGTAAAGTTTCTTTTCCTCTTATTTGTTTCCAGTATTTTAAAATTGCATGATTGTCTTCTATTCTTTTCTATGCATGTGTGCTTGCTCCTTGTGAATAAGCATAGCTTGAATTTTGAAAACATGTTGTTGTGACATTATAACTATCATCTTGAATTTTTATGAGTCAAAGTAATTAAGTAATCATGATCAGAAACAAACAAGGTAACTAAAGAAGAAGCTAGCATGAGCTATAAGTATTGGGAGGCTAGTATTATTATTTGGTTGCTCAATTGCATTTGAAATTTGTTTAATTGAAGTTTTCATCTATGACATTTTATGAAATTTTTGGAATCATGAAAACCTTGAAAAAAGCAAATGCAATTAAGGTAAGAAAAAAAAAAGGGAAAGAATGAGAAAGCTGAAGGCTCTGAGTACCAATGACAATTCATTTGTCAAGTACTTGTGGTGTTTATGTATCAAGCAAAAAGCTTGAAAACAAAACACTCAGAGTCAAGGCTAGGCTCAAGTGCAAAAGCACTCTCTTAAAGCTCAAGGCTCTGAGCATCAATGATTAGATAGTAAAGAAAAGAAACAAATGAGCTTAAAGAAGTCCTCTAATTACATGCTTGTGGTGCCTATGTATCAAGTGGTAATACTTGAAAACAAAGCATTTAGAGTCGTAGCTTTCAACTCATGGTGCAAAGCACCCAAAAGGATAAGCTAAGAAGAGAATGAAAAGCTTGTTTCAAGGAAGAAATATAAAGAAAAGATTTCATAAAATGAGCTAGATAGAAAAATCAATCATTTGAATTTCTTTTGTGATTGTTGCATGCATAGAAAACTAGCTAAGCATGAAGATCAACTTGCTATTCTTCTCACCTTGGATTGTCAAACTTTATTGCATGATTCTTTATTTGCTTGAGGACAAGCAAAGTTTAACTTTGGTGTTGTTATGACTACACATCATGTTAGGTTTTTCTATGCTTTTTCATATTATAATTTAATTAATCATGCTTAATTATTGAGTGTTTTTGTGCTTAAATCATAGATTACTTTCATCCCTTTGATTTTGATTTATTTTGTAGAAAATAGTGAAAAAAGAAGTAAAACGCATAAAACAAGCATGAAAGAAGAAAGGAGCTTAAAGGCTGAAGCAGAGAAGAGAAGCATAAAAGGAGAGCGCCTTTGGCGCTACTGACGTTAGGATTTTTGCTAGTAAAGAATTTGTAGAAACATAGTCGTGTTTTGAGTATAGATTCTGAACCAACAAAAATCCCTTCATACAAACATTTTGGTTGTCACAAGTAACAAACCCCTAAATAAATTGATAACCGAAGTATTCAAACCTCGGGTCGTCTTCTCAAGGAATTGCAGGGAGGTATGTTCTTATTATTGGTTATGAGTTTTGTAAATTGGGGGTTTTGAAAGTGAGGAACAAGTAAATTAAATGACAAATAAAATAAATAAATGATTGTAAAATAAACTCTTGGCAAGATATGAAAATTCGGAAGTCCTATCCTAGTTACTCCTATGAGAATGGAAGTTAATCCCACTTAGTTAACCTTTGCATAAGCAAGGGAAAGTCAAGTGAACCAATTGGTTAGATTTCCCAAGTCCTAGCGAATTCCTAAGGAAAGACTAGAGTTAGTGGAATTCCAGTTAATTAGCCAACATAACAATCAATCATGAATAGTTAATAACTCAAGAGCTTCCAGTTAATCAATTAAAGTCAATAATATAAAAAGCTAAATAACAATCATAAATACCTAGAATACCTCAAATAACATTCATTCAAAGCAGTAAAATCTAACATGGAAAAGTTCATAAGCCAATTGGGCAACATAAATCAAATACAAATAACAGCATTAAAGTATCTCAAAGTAGAAGAGAAGTCAAAATAAAGAAATATTGAACCTGATATGAAGATGAGATAAATCCTAATTTCTAAAAATCCTAATCCTAAAGCCTGAGAGAGAGGAGAGAGCCTCTCTCTCTAAAAACTACATCTAAAACCTAAAATTGTGAGTAATGAATGAATGATATGATTCTGCTCCACTCCCAGCCTCTAGTCTGTGTTTTTTGGGCCAAAAACTGGGTCAAAAATAGCCCAGGAATCACTTTCAGTGCTTTCTAGTCCGTACAGGTCGCGACCAAGTGACGCAGAGGCGTCATCCACGCGTTTGCGTGGAATGAGATTCGCAGATGCGATGCATCCGTGTGGAGTGCGCATTCGCATCGCCTATTCGTATGGCCACTATGGCAGATTATATATCAAATCGAAGCCCCAGACGTTAGCTTTCTAACGCAAGTGAAACTGTATCATTTGGACCTCTGTAGCTCAAGTTATGACCGTTTGAGTGCAAAGAGGTCAGGCTGGACAGCTTAGCAGTTTCTTCAACTTCTTGTATTCCTTCCACTTTTGCATGCTTCCTTTCCATCCTCTAAGCTATTCTTGCCCTGTAATCCTTGAAATCACTTAACACACATATCAAGGCATCGAATGATAATAAGAGAGGATTTAAAATTAACTAAATTAAGACCAAAGAAACATGCTTTCAATCATAGCACAAAATCAGGAAAGAAAATGTAAAACCATGCAAATCATATGAATAAGTGGGCAAAGGCTTGATAAAAACCACTCAATTGAGCACAAGATAAACCATAAAATAGTGGTTTATTAGCTACGCTTGCCGTAAAAGCGCCAGCCACAGTATCAGGGGAGAGCGCCTTCGGCATTACGCTTGCTCCACAAGTGCTGCTTCACAGCACCAGGAGAGCACCTTTGGCGCTACGCTTGTCCCAATAGCGCGATCCCAAAAGCGCCTTTGACAGCCTGATCTTGGCTTCTTCAATGGAGCATAGCTTAAACTACAAATCTCTAAATGAGGTAATTCTAGTAGCATTGGAAAGTAGGAATCTAGAGCTTTCCAAGCATATATGGTACTACATGGTGGATGATACGGAAAAAATGCATCCGCATTAACTACCGGCAAGTATACCAGGTCGCATCAAGTAGTAAAACTCACAAGAGTGAGGTGATGAGTCTAGTCAAGCTAATATTGAAAGGATTTTGGTGAAATTTAACTAATAGAATGTAAATTGCAAGAATTCTAAAGTGCTGAAAGTAAATGGAAGAATGTAAATTGCAGAAACGTAAATGGCAAGAAACTTAAATTGCATGAAAAGTAAATTGCATGAAATGTAAATGGGAATTGGGTGCTGGGAAAATAAAGGAAGCAGTAAATTCAAAGCGATTAAATGAAACTCAAGGCAATCAAAGTGAGAAATAACAGAGAGAACGATTCATTAGGGATTGGAGATATCATAATCCACCATGAATCAAATGGGTATCAACTTCCTTCTCAATCATATGAGTAGATCTATGGCGGATTGTAATCAATTGGATCCCAATTCCTTTGCAACCCAATCTCTCTAATCACAATCACTCTTGCCAATTCCTTGATCTAATTGTTATGAGAAGAGGTTAAGCATGTTCATAAGCCATACAAACTCCCAAGACTTTAATTCCTCCCGAATAGTGTTGGTTAAGAGAATTGTGAAGGATAGAGCTCCAATTCTAATGCCTATGATTCCCCTTCCGAGGCTCACACAAGCATTCAATTGATTCAAAAACCCCCTTCCAGAGTGAGTGAATCACAATCAAAATAGAAGATATCCTATAGCTACACAAGCGGATTGAGAAGAAAAAGATGTTCATTCGTTCAATAGGATGATAACAGAGCTCCTCCATCTAATGATTGGGGTTTAATTGATCATCGCTCTAAGAACAAGTGCAAGAAATTTAAATTGCAGGAAAGTAAATTGACGCTATACGAACGGAAATGTAAATGCGAAGAAGAAGAACTGTATGAAATTTAAATGGCATAAGAGAAATTAAACTCAATACAAGCTGAAATGTAAAATTTGCATAAAAGAAAAGTGTATCTAAACTAAGAATCTTATACTAAGCTCTTTGGAGTCTCTAATCTTCCAAGAGAGCTCTGGAGTCTCTAATCCTCGAGCCTTCAGAGCCCTTTTTTTCATCTTCAAAAACTCTTCTATTTATACTCTTCTTGTCATCTTCAAAATGGGTCTTCAAGTAGTTGGATGTGGGCCTTGGTCTTGATTGAAGCAGTTAGGAGTGACTCTTTTCTGACGTTGACATTGGGGTTAATTCATTAATCTTTACAATCATGCATATGTGCCATTGAAAATGAAATTAGCCTTAGTGTTGGTGAGCAACATTTGTGTACAAACGGTGGCACAAATGTTGCATGCGAAAACCTTTTTGGGCATTGCCACTAACGTTTGACTCAACGTTGATGCACCAACCTTCGCCTGGTCACACATCCGCGTTGCACACGCGTACGCGTCAAAGATGTTTTTTGCCTTTTCATGCGGGCGCATTGCCCACGCGTGCGTGTGACTTGCTATTTTTCCGTTTTGACGCATACGCGTCACTACAAATTTTTCCAAGGATTTTATCGAAGACGTTGGTGTGCAACGTTTGCACACCAATGTGGGCTTGGTCACGTGTGCGCGTCACCCACGCGTACGCGTGGAGTGTTAATTTCCACGCTCACGCGTACGCGTCACCCACACGTGCGCATCGCAACCAATTTTTCCAATTCATTTCTTTTGAAATTATCAAAGACGTTGGTGAGCAACATTAGTTCACCAACGTTCCCACCAATGTTTGTAACCCTTTTTTCTTGTAACGTTGCACACCCTTCCTTAAGCCAACGTTTGTGGCAACGTTGGTGAGCCAACTTTAGCCACCAACATTGCCTTCTCTTCTTCTTTCTTGCCTTTCCTCTACTTTTCCTTACCTATCATCAACCAAACAAATGCATCAAAACCTTGCCATAATCACAAGATTTTGCATCATTTATAGCATTAGGTAATTCTTGCATAAATCTCATGAAAATGCACATAATTAACAATGTTTGATTGAATCAAGGCATGAATACAATTCTCATCCAAATGCTTACTTATTGCCTAAGAAATGCATGAAAACCAAGTAAAAACTAATGAAAAAGGCTTGTGAAACTAACCTAAGATGCCTAAGCATCACAACACCAAACTTAAATCTTGCTTGTCCCCAAGCAAGCAGTAAAACATAAAGAGAATGAATGAAAACAGAGAAAGGTATAAGCCCTTTATTGGGAGATATTCACTTTTGGTTAATGGTGTTTTCATGCATGATATCTTAGTGATTTTTCTTTGTGGCTAAGGTAGTGACACTCCTTTGGATCCTTACTTTGATTACAAAAAAATGAGACTTGTTATTGTTTGGTCTTTAGTTTGAGCTTTTCTTGCTTTCTTTCTTTTGATTGAGACTTATTATTTGCTAAGGCTAAATGCTATGTGTTAAGGCAGCTTTTTAAAGTAAGCTTTCAGCCAGCATTCCCACCCCAGTTGGTTCAAGATGCTAGGTGTTGAGACACCCGTAAGGGCTTACTTGCTCAAGCCTCTCCTTAGCACACACACATCACAGGCATTTAGCTTATTTTATTCTTTGGACGTTGGTGCCCAACACCTCTTTGGGTCACTAAATGCTTTGTCTCAAAGTATCTCTTGATAGTGGACTTTTGGTTGGCAATTCCGGGTTAGTTAACCCAAGTTGCTAGGTGATGAAGCAGCCCTTAGAACCTAGTTGTCCAAGCTTATCTTTGTACGAGAGCATCACATGCATATATCCAAAATTTCAAGCCATTGGTGTCCAGCCCTATTTATTTCTTTTTGTAAAGAAATAAATATTGAAAGGAGTTTGGTGAAATTCAACAAACAGAATGTAAATTGAAAGAATTCTAAAGTGCTAAAAGTAAATGGCAGAATGTAAATTGAGGAAACGTAAATGGCAAGAAACTTAAATTGCATGAAAACTAAATTGCATGAAATGTGAATGGGAATTGGGTGCTGGGAAATTAAAGGAAGCAGTAAATTCAAAGCAATTAAATGAAACTCATGGCAATCAAAGTGAGAAATAAGAGAGAGAACGATTCATTCGGGATTGGAGATATCATAATCCACCATGAATCAAATGGGTCTCAACTTCCTTTTGAATCATATGAGTATATTTATGGTGGATTGTAATCGATTGGTTCCCAATTCCTTGGCAACCCAATCTCTCTAATCACAATCAATCTTGCCAATTCCTTGATCTAATTATCATGAGAAGAGGTTAAGCATGTTCTCTTATCCATAAGCCACACAAACTCTCAAGACCTCAATTCCTCCCGAATAGTGTTGTTCAAGAGAATTGTGAAGGATAGAGCTCCAATTCTAATGCCTATGATTCCCCTTCTGAGGCTCACATAAGCATTCAATTTATTCAAACTCCCTTCCGGAGTGAGTGAATCACAATCAAAATAGAAAATATCATATAGCTACACAAGCGGATTGAGAAGAAGAATATGTTCATTCATTCATTTGGATTATAACAGAGCTCATCCCCCTAATGATTGGGGTTTAATTGATCATCGCTCTAAGAAAAAGTGCAAGAAATTTAAATTGCAGGAAAGTAAATTGAACGCTATATAAATGGAAATGTAAATGAGAAGAAGAAGAACTATATGAAATTTAAATTGCATAAGAGAAATTAAACTCAATACAAGCTGAAATGTAAAAATTGCATAAAAGAAAAGTGTATATAAACTAAGAATCTTATACTAAGCTCTCTGGAGTCTCTAATCCTCCAAGAGAGCTTTGGAGTCTCTAATCCTCGAGCCTTCAGAGCCGTTTTTCATCTTCAAAAACTCTTCTATTTATACTCTTCTTACCATCTTCAAAATGGGTCTTCAAGAACTTGGATGTGGGCCTTGGCCTTGATTGAAGCAGTTATGAGTGACTCTTTTCTGACGTTGACATTAGGGTTAATTCATTAATGTTTACAATCATGCATAGGTGCCATTGAAAATGAAATTAGCCTTAGCATTGGTGAGCAACGTTTGTGTACAAATGGTGGCACAAACGTTGCATGCAAAAACCTTTTTGGGCGTTGCCACTAACATTTGACTCATCGCTGGTGCACCAACGTTCACCAGGTCACACGTCCACATCACCCAAGTGTATGCGTCAAAGCTGTTTTTTTGCCTTTTCACGCGTGCACGTCGCCCACGCGTGCGAGTCGCCCATGCATGCGTGTGACTTGCTATTTTTCCATTATCACGCATAAGCGTCATCGACGGGTACGTGTCACAACAAATTTTTCCAATGATTTTATCGAAGATGTTGGTGTGCAACGTTTGAGGCAATGTTTGCACACCAACGTCGGCCTGGTCACGCGTGCGCGTCGCCTACGCGTACGCGTGGAGTGTTAATTTCCACGCTCATGCGTACGCGTCGCCCACATGTGCGCATCGCAGCCAAATTTTCCAATGCATTCCTTTTGAAATTATCGAAGATGTTGGTGAGCAACGTTAGTTCACCAACGTTCTCACCAACGTTGGCACCCTTTTTGCTTGTAACGTTGCCAGCAATGTTGGTGAGCCAACTTTGGCCACCAATGTTGCCTTCTCTGCTTCTTCCTTGCCTTTTCTCTGCTTCTCCTTACCTATCATCAGTCAAACAAATGCATCAAAGTCTTGCCATAATCAAAAGATTTTGCATCATTCATAGCGTTAGGTAATTCTTACATAAATCTCATGAAACTGCGCATACTTAACAATGTTTGATTGAATCAAGGCATGCTTACAATTCTAATCCAAATGCTTACTTATTGCCTAAGAAATGCATGAAAACCAAGTAAAAACTAACGAAAAAGGCTTGTAAAACTAGCCTAAGATGCCTAGGCTTCATTGGACACTAAATCTGAGGGATAAAACTTACCCCAAAAGTGCAATGATGAACATAGTCTCAACCTGTAGTAAGGACATCGGACCTCTTCACCTTCCGTGGAGTATAACCTGAGATGTAGAGCATCAAATGATGCGCTCTTAAATGCATTGGAAAGTAGACATCTAGAGATTTCTAACGATATATAATAATCTATAGTGGACATGAAATTGGAGCACAAATAATAGGGATCTTTAAGCCCCAAAAATACCAAGCAACAGCACCAGGCTGCGCCTTTGGCGCTACGTTTGTTCCAAGAGCGTCTGCGATAGTGAAGTTGGAAAATTTAGCCGGTGACGCATACGCGAGAGATTTATATTTTTGAAAGGTCCCGCGTAAGCATGAACGAATCATACGCGTGAAGAGCACCTTTGATGCTAACGCTACGCCAAGCACGCCAATGCTGAAGGCCACGCGCACGCATGGGCGAAGTATACGCGTGACAAGCGCCAAAAACATTGATGACACATACGCGTGGGCATCGCGTACGCGTGAGTGCACGAGCGCTAACACTGGAGAAAAACACTACGCAAGCCTGGAAGCCTCATCTTGGTTCAAATGCATTCCAAGTCCACCATAACCTCAAGCAAGCAAGGCCATAATTGTCTACCAATCAAGGCCACAAGAATTATCTAGAATAGTTAATTTTTATTTAATTGTAATTTGTTTTGAATTTCATTTGAGTTTGTAATTTAGGCTAGCTTATAAATAGGTTTTAGTTTCATAGAGGGGAGAACACTTTGCTGGAAACACATTTTGGAGGGGTCTTCAGACTCTTTCTCCACACTTCTCTTCTCTTCCATTTTCTTTCTCACTTTGTAAATATTTTAGTTATGAATTACTAACTTTTTTCATTGGGAAAGAGAGCTCTATTGCAATTCAATGGGTTGAATTAATTTCATTCTCCGTCTTCAATTCATCCTTTATTGTTGCTTTAGAGAGAGTCTTTGTGTGGCCTTTGAATCAGAAATTGAACTTCATCTCTTCTCATGACCAATTAGATCAAGAGATTGGCAATTTTTTATGTTAAGAGAAATCAAATCACCAAGAGATTGGGGTTTGGTTACTTATGATTTGCCAAGAGATTAATAATTGTATGATTGAAGAGGAGATGACAATGGTTGATCCTAAGAGAGCAATATCTCTTGATCACATTGCTTTTCTTTTATTTTTACTTCTAGTTATTTACCTTTCCATCATTTACTTTCTTGCACTTTACTTTCTTGTACTTTCTATTCCTTGAAATTTTACTTTCTAGCACTTTATTTTCTTGCACTTTACTTTTACCTCATTTACTTTCCTTGCACTTTAATGCTTTCTTTAAATTTCTAGCCATTTACATTTCTTGTTTGATTCAATTAACCATTGATTGCTTAATCCTTTAATCCTCGTGGGACCGACCTCACTCTTGTGAGTTTTATTACTTGATACGACTAGGTATACTTGCCGGATGCTTAGACATCTTAGGCTAGTTTCACAAGCCTTTTTCATTAGTCTTTACTTGGTTTCATGCACTTTATTAGGCAATAAGTAAGCATTTGGATGAGAAATGTATGCATGTCTTGATTCATTCAAACATTGTTATTTATGAGCATTTTCATGAGATGAATGCAAGACTTACTTAATGCAATGAATAATGCATTATCTTGTGATTATGGCAAGGCTTTGATGCATTTTGTTTTGTTGATGATAGGTGAGAAGAAGTGATGAGCGGATAATTTATACGCTTTTTGGCATTGTTTTTTAGGTAGTTTCTAGTAGGATCTAGCTACTTTTAGGGATGTTTTCATTAGTTTTTATGTAAAATTCACATTTTTGGACTTTACTATGAGTTTGTGTGTTTTTCTGTGATTTCAGGTATTTTCTGGCTGAAATTGAGGGACATGAGCAAAAATCTGATTCAGGCTGAAAAAGGACTGCTGATGTTGTTGGATTCTGACCTCCCTGCATTCGAAATAGATTTTCTGGAGCTACAGAAATTTAGATGGCACGCTCTCAATGGCGTTGGAATTTAGACATCCAGAGATTTCCAGCAATATATAATAGTCCATACTTTATTCAAGATTAGACGACGCAAACTGGCGTTCAACGCCAGTTCCATGCTGCATTCTGGAGTAAAACGCCAAAAACACGTTACAAACCAGAGTTAAACGCCAAAAACATGTTACAACTTGGCGTTTAACTCCAGAAGAAGCCTCTGCATGTGTAAAGCTCAAGCTCAGCCCAAGCACACACCAAAGTGGGCCCCGGAAGTGGATTTCTGCATTTAGACTTATTTCTGTAAATCCTAGTAACTAGTCTAGTATAAATAGGACATTTTACTATTGTATTAGACATCTTTAGATTATTTTTGGATTACCTTATGATCCTTTGATCACGTTTATGGGGGCTGGCCATTCGGCCATGCCTGGACCATCACTTATGTATTTTCAACGGTGGAGTTTCTACACACCATAGATTAATGGTGTGGAGCTCTGCTGTACCTCGAGTTTCAGTGGAATTATTACTATTTTCTATTCAATTCAGCTTATTCTTGTTCTAAGATATTCGTTGCACTTTAACATGATGAATGTGATGATCCGTGACACTCATCATCATTCTCACCTATGAACGCGTGACTGACAACCACTTCCGTTCTACCTTATACCGAGCGTGTATCTCTTGGATTCCTTAATCAGAATCTTCGTGGTATAAGCTAGAACCCTTTGGCGGCCATTCTTGAGAATTCGGAAAGCCTAAACCTTGTCTGTGGTATTCCGAGTAGTATTCAGGGATTGAATGACTGTGATGAGCTTCAAACTCGTGATTGTTGGGCATGGTGACAGACGCAAAAGAATCAATGGATTCTACTCCGACATGATCGAGAACTGACATATGATTAGCCGTGCTGTGACAAGAGAATTTGGACCATTTTCACTGAGAGGATAGGAAGTAGCCATTGACAACAGTGATGCCCTACATACAGCTTGCCATGGAAAGGAGTATGAAGGATTGAAGGAATGTAGTAGGAAAGCAGAGATTCAACAGGGACAAAGCATCTCCATACACTTATCTGAAATTCTCACCAATGATTTACATAAGTATCTCTATCTTTATTTTATGTTTTATTTATTATTATTTTCGAAAACCACTATAACCATTTGAATCCGCCTAACTGAGATTTACAAGATGACCATAGCATGCTTCATACCAACAATCTCCGTGGGATCGACCCTTACTCACGTAAGGTATTACTTGGACGACCCAGTGCACTTGCTGGTTAGTTGTACGAAGTTGTGAGAAAGTGTGATTCACGTTTGAGAGCGCTACCAAGTTTTTGGTGCCATTGTTGATGATCACGATTTTGTGCACCAAGTTTTTGGCGCTGTTGCCGGGGATTGTTTGAGTTTGGACAACTGACGGTTCATCTTATTGCTCAGATTAGGTAATTTTATTTTCAAAAAGTTTTCAAACATCTTTCAAATTTTTTTTCTCTTTTTCGTTTTTCTAAAGATTATTTTCGAAAAAATACAAAAAAATAATAAAATCATAAAAACCAAAAATATTTTTGTGTTTCTTGTTTGAGTTTAGTGTCAATTTTTAAGTTTGGTGTCAATTACATGTTTTAAAAATTTATGCATTTTTCAAAAATTTCATGCATGGTGTTCTTCATGATCTTCAAGTTGTTCTTGGTAAGTCTTCTTGTTTGATCTTGATATTTTCTTGTTTTGTGTTTTTTGTTGTTTCTCATATGCATTTTTGAATTCTTAGTGTCTAAATATTAAAAAATTTCTAGGTTTGGTGTCTTGCATATTTTTCTTTTCTTGAAAATCTTTCAAAAATATGTTCTTGATGTTTATCTTGATCTTTAAAGTGTTCTTGGTGTTCATCTTAACATTCATAGTGTTCTTGCATTCATTAAGTGTTTTGATCTAAAATTTTCATGTTTTGGGTCATATTTGTGTTTTTCTCTCTCCTCATTAAAAATTCAAAAATAAAAAAAAATCTTTTCCCTATTTTGCTCATAATTTTTGAAAATTTGAGTTGACTTAGTCAAAAATTTTTAAAACTTAGTATTTCTTATAAGTCAAGTCAAATTTTCAATTTTAAAAATCTTAACTTTTCATAATCTTTTTCAAAAATAAAATCTTTTTCATCTTTTACTATTTTCAAAAATTTTTAAAATTTATTTTCAAAATTCTTTTTCTTATCTTTATGTCAAATTTTCGAAAACTTTACTAACAATTAATGTGATTGATTCAGAAATTTGAAGTTTGTTACTTTCTTGTTAAGAAACGTTCAATCTTTAAATTCTAGAATCATATCTTTTAGTTTCTTGTTAGTCAAGTAATCAATTTTAATTTTAAAAATCAAATCTAAATCTTTTTCAACTAACTAATTGACTTTTTATTTGTTTCTTATCTTTTTCAAAATCACCTAACTACTTTCCTCTCTCTAATTTTCGAAAATTACCTCCCTCTCTTTCAAAATTCTTTTAATTAACTAATTGTTTCAAATTTTAATTTTTAATTTTATTTCTTCTCCTAATTTTCAAAAATCATTAACCCTTTTTCAAAATTAATTTCAAAAATTCTGTCACTCTCATCTCCTTTTATTTATTTATCTACTAACACTTCTCTTCTACTCAAGATTTCGAACCCACTCTTCCCCCTTGTGTTTGGATTCTTACCTTTTCCTTCTTCTATTCTTTTCTTCTTCTACTAACATAAAGGAATCTCTCTACTGTGGTAAAGAGGATCCCTATTATTATTTTCTGTTCCCTTTTTTTCATATGAGTAGGAGCAATGACAAGGACATTCTTGTTGAAGCAGATCCTAAACCTAAAAGGACTCTGAAGAGGAAACTAAGAGAACCTAAATTACAACAATCCAGAGACAACCTTACAGAAATTTTCGAAAAGGAAGAGGAGATGGCAGCCAAAAATAATAATGCAAGGAGGATGCTTGGTGATTATACTACACCTACTTCCAAATTTGATGGAAGAAGCATCTCAATCCCTGCCATTGGAGCAAACAATTTTGAGCTGAAACCTCAACTAGTTGCTCTAATGTAATAGAACTGCAAGTTCTGTGGACTTCCATCAGAAGATCCCTATCAATTTTTAACTGAATTCTTGTAGATCTGTGAGACTGTTAAGACTAATGGAGTAGATCCTGAAGTCTACAAGCTCATGCTTTTCCCTTTTGCTATAAGAGACAGAGCTAGAACATGGTTGGACTCACAACCCAAAGATAGCCTAGACTCTTGGGATAAACTGGTCATGACCTTCTTCGCTAAGTTCTTTCCTCCTCAAAAGCTGAGCAAGCTTAGAATGGATGTTCAGATCTTCAAACAAAAATATGGTGAATCCCTCTATGAAGCTTGGGAAAGATACAAACAGATGACCAAAATGTGTCCTTCTGACATGCTTTCAGAGTGGACCATTTTGGATATATTCTATTATGGTCTATCTGAGTTCTCTAAGATGTCACTAGACCATTCTGTAGGTGGATCCATTTACCTAAAGAAAATGCCTGCAGAAGCTTAAGAACTCATTGACATGGTTGCAAATAACCAATTCTCTGTACACTTTTGAGAGGAATTCTGTTAGTAATGGGACGCCTCAGAGGAAGGGAGTTCTTAAAATTGATGCTCTGAATGCCATATTGGCTCAGAACAAAATGTTGACTGAGCAAGTCAACATGATTTTTCAAAGTCTGAATGGATGGCAAAATGCATCCAACGGTACTAAAGAGGCATCTTCTGAAGAAGAAGCTTATGATCCTGAGAACCCTACAATGGCAGAGGTGAATTACATGGGTGAACCCTATGGGAACACCTATAATTCCTCATGGAGAAATCATCCAAATTTCTCATGGAAGGATCAACAAAAGCCTCAACAAGGCTTTAATAATGGTGGAAGAAATAGGCTTAGCAATAGCAAGCCTTTTCCATCGTCTCCTCAACAACAGACAGAGCATTCTGAGCAGAGCTCCTCTAGCTTAGCAAATATAGTCTCTGATCTGTCTAAGGCCACTTTAAGTTTCATGAGTGAAACAAGGTCATCTATAAGAAATTTGGAGGCACAAGTGGGCCAGCTGAGTAAAAAAATCACTGAAACTCCTCCTATTACTCTCCCAAGCAATACTAAAGAGAATCCAAAAAGAGAGTGCAAGGCCATTGACATAATCAAAATGGCCGAACCTAGAGAGGAAGGGGAGGACGTGAATCCCAATGAGGAAGACCTTATAAGACGTCTCCCAGACAAGAAGGAGTTCCCTATTGAGGACCTAAAAGAATCTGAGGCTCATATAGGGACCATAGAGATTCCTTTAAACCTCCTTTTGCCATTCATGAGCTCTAAAAACTATCTTCCTCTGAAGAGGATGAAGATGTATCTGGAGAGAAGTTGCTCAATATCTAGGAGCTATCATGAAGCTGAATGCCAAGTTGTTTGGTAATGAGACTTGGGAAGATGCACCTCTCTTACTCATTAGTGAACTAGATACATGGGTTCAGCAAACTTTACCTCAAAAGAAACAAGATCCTGGTAAATTCTTAATACCATGTACCATAGACACCATGACCTTTGAGAAGGTGCTGTGTGACCTAGGGTCAGGTATAAATCTTATGCCACTCTCTGTAATGGAGAAGTTGGGGATCTTTGAGGTACAGGCTGCCACGTTCTCATTAGAGATGGCAGACAAGTCAATAAGACAAGCTTATGGATTGGTAGAGGACATGTTAGTGAAGGTTGAAGGCCTTTACATCCCTGTTGATTTCATAAACTTAGACACTAGGAAGGAGGAGGATGAATGAATCATCCTTGAAAGACCCTTCCTAGCCACAGCAGGAGCTATGATTGATGTTGACAGAGGAGAGCTAGTCCTTCAATTGAATGCGGACTACATGGTATTTAAAGCTCAAGGATCTTCCTCTGCAACCATGGAGAGGAAGCATGAAAAGCTTCTCTCAATACAGAGTCAAACAAAGCCCCCACAATCAAACTCTAAGTTTGGTGTTGGGAGTCCACAACATTGACCTGATCACCTGTGAAGCTCCATGAGAGCACACTGTCAAGCTAATGACATTAAAGAAGCGCTTATTGGGAGGCAACCCAATTTTTATTTATCTAATTTTATTTTTATTGTTCTTTTATGTTTTATTAGGTTCATGATCATGTGGAGTCACAAAAAATTTGCTAAAACTAAAAACAGAATCAAAAATAGTAAAAGAAACAGCACACCCTGGAGGAAGAGCTTATTGGCATTTAAACGCCAGTAAGGAACATCTGGCTGGTGTTCAACGCCAGAACAGAGCATGAATCTGGCATTGAACACCAGAAACATGCAACAATCTGGCGTTCAAATGCCAGGATTGCACCCTGAGGAAAGCTGGCGTTAAATGCCAGAAACAAGCATGGAACTGGCGTTTAACGCCAGAAACATGCTACAGATTGGCGTTGAATGCCCAAAACAAGCATGGAACTGGCGTTTAACACCAGAAACAAGCATCAATCTGGCGTTGAACACCAGGATTGCATGCAGAGGGCATTTTACACGCCTCATTGGTGCAGAAATGATAAATCCTTGACACCTCAGGATCTGTGGACTCCACAGGATCATCTCAGGATCTGTAGACCCCACAGGATCCCTACCTACCGCAACTCACCTTCTCTCTTCTTCACATAATCCGATAACACTCTTCCCCAAAAATCCTTCACCAATCACCTCAATCTTTCTTCCCCATCACCTCTTCACCACTCACATCCATCCACTCTTCCCCATAAACCCCACCTACCTTCAAATTCAAAATCCTTTTCCCACCCAAACCTACCCTAATGACCGAACCTACTACCCTCTCCCTCCACTATATAAACCCCTCTATCCTTCTTCATTTTCACATATCACAACCCTCTCTTCTCCCCCTTGGCCGAATACACAACCCTCTCTCTCTCTCCTTCATATCTTCTTCTTCTTCTTCCATTCTTTCTTTTCTTTGCTCGAGGACGAGCAATATTCTAAGTTTGGTGTGGTAAAATCATAGCTTTTTTGTTTTTCCATAACCATCTATGGCACCTAAGGCCGGAAAAACCTCTAGAAAGAGGAAAGGGAAGACAAAACCTTCCACCTCCGAGTCATGGGAGATTGAGAGATTCATCTCGAAGGTCCATCAAGACCACTTCTATGAAGTTGTGGCCAAGAAGAAGGTGATCCCTGAGGTCCCTTTCATGCTCAAGAAAAATGAGTATCCGGAGATCCGACATGAGATCCAAAGAAGAGGTTGGGAAGTTCTGACCAACCCCATTGAACAAGTCGGAATCTTAATGGTTCAAGAGTTCTATGCTAATGCATGGATCACTAGGACTTAATTAATTACAATCGGTCATATATCTACTTCATATGATTGAGAATGAAGTTGAGACCCATTGATTCATGATGGATTAAGATATCTCCAATCCATAATGAATCTTTCTCTTTCATTTTCTTCACTTTGAATTGTTTGCGTTTTCTTTAATTGCCTTGAATTTACTGCTTCCTTTAATTTTAAGCACCCAAATCCCTTTTACATTTAATGCCATTTACTTTCTATTGTCATTTATAGTCTTGCCTTTATTTTCTTGTGTTGAGTGGATATTTTATACGCTTTTTGGGGGTAATTTCATATAGTTTTTAGTATGTTTTAGTTAGTTTTTAGTATATTTTTATTAATTTTTACGCAAAATTTATATTTTTGGACTTTACTATGAGTTTGTGTGTTTTTCTGTGATTTCAGGTATTTTCTGGCTGAAATTGAGGGAGCTGAGCAAAAATCTAATTCAGGCTGAAAAAGGACTAATGATGCTGTTGGATTCTAACCTCCCTGCACTCGGAATAGACTTTGTGGAGCTACAGAAGTCCAATTGGCACGCTCTTAATTGGATTGGAAAGTAGACATCTAGGGCTTTCCATCAATATATAATAGTCCATACTTTGCGCAAAGATAAACAACGTAAACTGGCGTTTAACGCCAGTTCCATGTTGCATTCTGGCGTTGAACGCCAGAAACAGGTTGGAAGTTGGAGTTGAATACCAGAAACAAGTTACAACCTGACGTTTAACTCCAGAAACAGCCCAGGCACGTGAGAAGTTTATGTCTCAGCCCCAGCACACACCAAGTGGGCCCCAGAAGTGGATTTCTGCACTATCTATCTTAGTTTACTCATTTTCTGTAAACCTAGGTTACTAGTTTAGTATTTAAACAACTTATAGAGACTTATTTTGGACCTCATGACATTTTTTAGATCTGAACTTTGTACTCTTTGATAGCATGGTCTCTAAACTCCATTTTTGGGGGTGAGAAGCTCTGTAGCGGCTCGATGAATTAATGCAATTATTTCTGTTTTCTATTCAAACACGCTTGTTTCTCTTAAAGATGTTCATTCGTACTTTACCAAGATGAAGGTGATGATCCCTGACACTCATCACCATTCTCAATCTATTAACGCATTCCTGACAACTACCTCTGTTCTACCTTCGATCAAATGAATATCTCTTGGATTCCTTAATTAAAATCTTCGTGGTAAAAAGCTAGAATCCATTGGCAGCATCCTTGAGAATCCGAAAAGTCTAAACCTTGTCTGTGGTATTCTGAGTTGGATTCAGGGTTTGGATGACTATGATGAGCTTCAAACTCGCGAGTGTTGGGCGTAGTGACAGACGCAAAAGGATCAATGGATCCTATTACGACATGATCGAGAATCGACAGATGATTAGCCGTTCGGTGACAGCGCATTTGGACCATTTTCACTGAGAGGACGGATGGTAGCCATTTACAATGGTGATCCACCAACACACAGCTTGCCATAAGAGGAACCTTGTGTGCGTGAAGAAGAAGATAGGGGGAAAGCAGAGATTCAGAAGACAAAGCATCTCCAAAACTCCAACACATTCTCCATTTCTGAGTAATAATTACTTATTTTATGGTCTTTCACTTTTTACAATTGAAACTAAAGAACCCTATTGGTATCTTGACTAAGAATAATAAGATAACCATAGCTTGTTTCATGCCAACAATATCTGTAGGATTCGACCCTTACTCAGTAAGGTATTACTTGGACGACCCAGTGCACTTGTTGGTTAGTTGTGCGGAATTACATAGTGTGAGTGTAATTTTCGTGCACCAAGTTTTTGGTGCCGTTGCTGGGGATTGTTCGAGTTTGAACAACTGACGGCTTATCTCGTTACTTAGATTAGGAAAAATTTGCCCTTTTTATTGTCTAGAGTCACTAGGATTGCATCTTCTATTATTCCTTTTAAAAAACATTTCAAAAATATTATTTTTCTTTATTAGTTTTAATTTTTCTTGGAGTCTTTTGTGTGAGTTTAGTGTCATGTTTTAAGTTTGGTGTCAATTGCATGCTTTTCTTTGTCTTTCAATTTTCGAATTGCATGTTCTTTGTTCTTCCTTGATATTCAAACTGTTCTTGTCAATTTTTCTTGTTTGATCTTTGGTTTGTCTTGTTTTAGATTTTTTTGTTGTTTTTCTTGTGCTTTTTTAAAATATTAGTTTTCAAAAAATATTTTTATTTATTAAAAATACCTCTTTAAAACATGTTACATTTATAGCTCAATTGGCTAGAGCGTTGGTTTGTGTTCTTGGTAATTGGGTATCTTCTTTTTAAAACTTTTTCAAAAATAATTTTTCTTTGATTAAATCTTGTGCCAAACTTTAAGTTTGGTGTTTTCTTGTTAATTTTTCTTTAGTTTTCGAAAATTTTAAAATGGTTTTCTAAATATTTTAAGTTTGGTGTTCTTTCTTTTGTTCTTGGTGTTCTTGTGAGTCTTCAAGGTGTTCTTGAGCCTTCTTTGTGTTTTGATCTTAAAATTTTTTAAGTTTTGTGTGTCTTGGTGTTTTCCCTCCAAAATTTTCGAAAACAAGGAGCATTGAATTTAAAAAATTTAAGTCTTGTGTCTTTTGTGTGTTTCTCTCTTTCATAATAAAATTCAAAAATAAAAAATATCTTTTTTAACTATTTTTAAGCAAATATTTCGAAATTTTTCATAAAAATTCAGATTTCAATTTCAAAATTTTTCAAAATCTTATCCTTTTAAGATTTTTAAAAAAAATCATATCTTTTTCAAAAATATCCTAACCAATTTCTCTCTCCTCACTATTTCGAAAATCTTCATGAAATATTTTCAAATTTTTTTATTTTTATTTCTTATTTTTTTATTTTATTTTAGTTTTTATTTTATTTCATTTTATTATTTCAAAAATTATTTTTCTTATATAATAAAATAAATAAAATAAATCCACATCATCTCCCTTTCTCCATCATAGACCTAAGTGGAAATGAACAGTCCAGAAGGACTCTGGGGTCATATGCTAACCCCACTACTGCTTCATATGGGAGTAGTATCTGTATACCCTCCATCGGAGTTAGTAGTTTTGAGTTAAATCCTCAGCTCATTATCATGGTGCAGCAAAGTTGCTAGTATTCCGGTCTTCCACAGGAAGAACCTACAGAGTTTCTGGCACAATTTTTACAAATTGCTGACACAGTACATGATAAAAAAAAGTAGATCAGGATGTCTACAGATTATTACTATTTCCATTTGCTGTAAAAGACCAAGCTAAGAGGTGGTTAAATAACCAACCTAAGACTAGCATAAGGACATGGAAACAGCTATTAGAAAAATTCCTGAATTAATATTTCCCTCCAAAACAGATGACACAGCTAAGGCTGAGCATCCAAGGCTTTAAACAAGGAGATAATGAATCCCTTTATAATTCCTGGGAGAGATACAGAGAGATGCTAAGAAAATGCCCCTCTGAAATGTTTTTAGAGTGGGTGCAGTTAGACATCTTCTATTATGGGCTTACAGAGAAAGCTCAGATTTCTCTAGACCACTCAGCTGGTACATCTATCCACATAAGAAAGACAATTCAAGAAGCTGAAGAGCTCATTGATACAGTTACCAGAAATCAGCATTGTACCTAAGCAGTGAATCTTCCATAAAAGAAGAGGCTAAAAAAGTAACTGCTGAACTCATTCCTGCAGAACAAGTTACTGAATTCAATTAGCAATTAGATTTTTTAACAAAATAGCTAGCCGAATTCAAGGAGATATTGCAAGAAACAATAATGGCTAATATGAATATGGAAGTGCAGTTGAAGCAAACAGAACATCAGTTATCAAAACAAATAATAGAAGAGTGCCAAGCATTTCAATTAAGAAGTGGGAAAACATTAAATACCTCACTTCAAGGTAGCAGAAAGCCAAGAAATGAACAAACTGCTACCCAGAATCCCTCTGAGGACAGTAAGAGCCCAGAGAGGAACAATTCTGGCATTCAAACGCCAGAAAGGGGTGAAAGGCTGGCGTTAAACGCCCAACCCATGCTCAGTTCTGGCGTTCAAATGCCAAAAACAAGCAAGAAGATGGCATTGAATGCCCAAAGGAAGCTCAGCTCTGGCGTTTAGATGCCAGAAACAGGTAAGGAGTTGGCGTCTAATGCCACTCCAGCTTCCACCCTTTGCGTTCAAACGCCAGTGGGGGATCAGACACATACAAGTGCTGATAGCAACCCCTTTAAAAAAGCTTCTCAGTCCACATCTATAGGTAATAAACCTGAAGCAACTAAGGTTGAGGAATACAAAGCCAAAATGACTTATCCTCAGAAACTCTGCGAGGCAAAACAGGATAAGCAATTTGCCCGCTTTGCAGACTATATCAGGACTCTTGAAATAAAGATTCCGTTTGCAGAGGCACTTGAGCAAATACCCTCTTATGCTAAGTTCATGAAAGAGATTTTAAGTAATAAGAAGGATTGGAGAGAAATTGAAAAAGTTTACCTCACTAAAGAATGCAGTGCAGTCATTCTGAAAAGCTTACCTGAGAAGCTCAAAGATCCTGGAAGCTTCATAATACCATGCACATTAGAGGGTACTTGTACCAAGCAAGCTTTGTGTGATCTTGGGGCAAGTATCAACCTAATACCTGCATCTACTATCAAAATGCTTGGTTTGACTAAAGAAGTCAAACCAACCCGGATATGTCTCCAACTTGCTGATGGCTCCATTAAATACCCATCAGGCATGATTGAAGACATGATTATCAAGGTTGGGCCATTTGCCTTTCCCACTGACTTTGTTGTGCTGGAAATAGAGGAGCACAAGAGTGCAACTCTCATTCTAGGAAGACCTTTCCTAGCAACTGAATGTTGTCAAAGCTATGCAGCATCCAGACACCCCAAATGACTGCATGAGCATTGATATTATTGACTCTCTGGTAAAAGAGGTTAATATGACTGAGATTCTCGAATCAGAGCTAGAGGATATCTTTAAAGATGCTCAGCCTGATCTGGAGGAACCAGAGAGAATAATAGAACCTCTAAAAATCCCTCAGGAAGAGGAGAAACCTCCCAAACCTGAGCTCAAACCCTTACCACCATCCCTGAAATATGCATTTCTGGGAGAAGGTGATACCTTTCCTGTAATCATAAGCTCTACCTTAGAGCCACAGGAAGAGGAAGCACAAATTGAAGTGCTAAGGACACACAAGACAGCTCTTGGGTAGTCCATTAGTAATCTTAAAGGCATTAGCCCGGCCAGATGCATGCACAAGATCCTATTGGAGGGTGACGCTAAGCTAGTGGTTCAACCACAGAGGCGGCTGAATCCAGCCATGAAGGAGGTGGTGCAGAAGGAGGTCACTAAATTACTAGAGGCTTGGATTATTTATCCTATTTCTAATAGCCCCTGGGTAAGCCCTGTCCAACTCGTCCCTAAGAAGGGTGGCATGACAGTGGTTCATAATGAAAAAAATGAACTGGTTCCTATAAGAACAGTTACAGGGTGGCATTTTTGTATTGATTATAGAAGGCTCAATACAGATACCAGAAAGGATTATTTTCCTTTACCATTCATAGACCAGATGCTAGAGAGACTAGCAGGTCATGAATACTACTGCTTCCTGGATGGATATTCAGGTTATAATCAAATTGCAGTAGATCCCCAGGATCAAGAAAAAACAGCATTCACATGTCCATCCGGAGTATTTGCATACAGAAGGATGCCATTTGGTCTGTGCAATGCACCT
>NC_029778.3:30297721-30306753 GCF_000817695.3 Arachis duranensis | reverse complement strand
TTTGGAGACTCATTCAGCTCCTGTCTTGACCATCTAGCACTTGTTCTAAAGAGGTGCCAAGAGACCAACCTAGTTTTAAACTGGGAGAAATTTCACTTTATGGTGACTGAGGAAATTGTCCTTGGGCACAAAATTTCGAACAAGGGAATAGAGGTGGATCAAGCTAAGGTAGAGGTAATTGAAAAATTACCACCACCTGCCAATGTTAAGGCAATCAGAAGCTTTTTAGGACATGCAGGATTCTATAGGAGGTTTATAAAAGGTTTTTCAAAAATCACCAAACCTCTGAGTAATCTGCTAGCTGCTGACATGCCATTTATCTTTGATAAGGAGTGTCTGCAGGCATTTGAGACTCTGAAAGCTAAGCTGGTCACAGCACCAGTCATCTCTGCACCAGACTGGACATGACCATTTGAACTAATGTGTGATGCCAGTAACCATGCGATTGGTGCAGTGTTGGAACAAAGGCATGACAAGCTTCTACACGTCATTTACTATGCCAATCATGTTTTAAATGACACACAGAAGAACTATACAACCACAGAAAAAGAGTTACTTGTAGTGGTTTACGCCATTGACAAGTTCAGATCTTATTTAGTAGGATCAAAAGCGATTATGTATACTGACCATGCTGCTCTTAAATATCTACTCACAAAGCAGGATTTAAAACCCAGACTCATCATATGGGTGTTGCTTTTGCAAGAGTTTGATATAGAAATAAGAGACAGAAAAGGGACAGAGAACCAAGTAGCAGATCACCTATCCCGAATAAAACCACTAGAAGGGGAGTCCCTCCCTCTTACTGAGATCTCTGAAAACTTTCCAGATGAGCAACTCTTTGACATCCAGGAAGTGCCATGGTTTGCAGACATTACAAACTACAAGGCAGTGAGATTCATACCCAAAGAATACAACAGGCAGCAATCAAAGAAATTGATCACGGATGCAAAGTACTATCTTTGGGATGAACCATATCTCTTCAAGAGATGTGCAAATGGAGTAATCCACAGATGTGTGCCTAAAGAAGAAGCACAGAAGATCCTCCGGCACTGCCATGGATCACAGTATGGAGGACATTTTGGAAGTGAGCGAACAGCCACAAAAGTCCTCTAATGTGACTTATACTGGCCTACTCTCTATAAAGACTCCCGAGTGTTTGTACTTAATTGTGACAGTTGCCAAAGATCTGGCAATCTGTCTCACAGTTATGCCATGCCTCAACAAGGGATCTTGGAGATTGAGTTGTTTGATGTATGGGGTATTGACTTCCTGGGGCCTTTCCCACCATCATACTCAAACACTTATATTCTAGTGGTAGTGGATTATGTATCCAAATGGGTGGAAGCTATTGCAACACCCACTAATGATACTAAGACAGTGCTGAAATTCCTTTAGAAACACATCTTCAGCAGATTTGGTATCCCTAGAGTACTAATTAGTGATGGGGGCACTCATTTCTGTAATAAACAGCTTTACTCTGCTTTGGTTCGATATGGAGTTAGCCACAGGGTAGCCACTCCATATCATCCACAGACAAATGGGCAAGCTAAAGTCTCTAATAGAGAACTTAAAAGAATCCTCGAATGGACTGTGATTAACTGTAGAAGGGATTGGGCAAGAAGCTTGGATGATGCTCTGTGGGCATACAGAATAGCATTCAAGACTCCTATAGGGACCTCTCCATACCAGCTTGTGTATGGAAAAGCCTATCACTTGCCAGTGGAACTGGAACATAAGGCCTACTAGGCAACTAGATTCCTAAACCTTGATGCCAAGTTAGCTGGAGAAAAACGATTGCTCCAGTTAAATGAGCTAGAGGAATTTAGACTCAATGCTTTCGAAAATGCAAAAATTTACAAAGAGAAAGTAAAAAGATGGCATGACAAGAAGCTGTCATCCAGAGTCTTTGAGCCAGGGTAGAAAGTTCTGCTGTTTAATTCTAGGCTCAGATTATTCCCCGGGAAATTGAAATCCCGATGGAGAGGGCCATATGTGATTACAAGTGTGTCACCATAGAGCTACGTAGAGCTTCAGGATAGTGATTTTAACAAAAAATTCATTGTTAATGTACAGAGAGTCAAACATTATCTTGAGAGCAATTTTGAGCAAGAATGCTCAAAACTGAGACTTGATTAAAGCTCAGTAATAGTCCAACTAAAGACAATAAAGAAGCGCTTGCTAGGAGGCAACCCAGTCATGAGTTTATTTTATTTGTAATTTTAATTTTAAATTAGATAATACATTTCAGTGAATGATACAGAGTTAGAGAAGGATTCAAAGGATAAAACAGCAAAAAGATGCTCACTGATGCGAAAAAGCCAGTAAGAGCTGTTTTGGGCGTTGAATGCCCAAAAGAAGAATCTACTGGGCGTTCACCGCCAGTGGAGATAGACATCTGGGCATTAAACGCCAAAAAGAAGCATTTTCTGGGCGTTAAACGCCAGAAAGAAGCATCTTCTGGGCGTTTAACGCCAGATTTACAGCGTCTTGGGCGTCCTGGGCGTTCAGAAAAATGCCAGTGACAAAGGAGTTCCTGGCGTTTAACGCCAGCCAAAAGCAACAGCTGGGCGTTGAACGCCCAGGAGAAGCTACAAATGGGCGTTAAACGCTCAAAACATGCAGTGTTTGGGCGTTTAACGCCAGGATTGTGGGGAGAAGGTGAATTCGTTTTCAACTCAAATTTTTTTTCCATTTTTCATGTTTCAATTCATGAGTTCTTGGATAAACATGTTACAAACTCTCATCTTTCAACTTCAATTCCAAAAATTTTTAATCCTAATTTTTCAAACCCTTTTTCAAAGATATCAAATGTATCTTAATTCATAAACACAAATCCTTTTCAAATCCTTTCCAACTTCTTTTCAAATCTTTTTCAAAACTCAATTATCTTTTCAAATTCATCTCAAATCTTTTTTAAATTTCAGATTTATCTTTTTCAAATATCTTCCATAACTTTTCAATTTTAAATTACATCTTTTTCCTATCATAATTATCTTTTACAAATCATATCTTCTATCTTATCTTTTTCAAAATTTTCGAAAACCCACCCCTTTCCCTTTAAATCCACGTTCGGCCTCCCTCCTCTCCTCCACAATTCAAAATTGACTCTCCTTCTATCCCTCTCCTTTCCTTTTTTTTACTTGAGGACAAGCAAAGCTCTAAGTTTGGTGTGTTTATCCGTGATCACTAAGCCAACACCCACTAAGATCATGGCTCCTAAGGGAAAACAAACCACTCCAAGAGGCAAGAAAGAGAATATTCCAAAACCACTTTGGAATCAAGGGAAGTTCTTAACCAAAGAACATTCAGACCATTACTACAAAATAATGGGTCTAAGGTCAGTGATCCCGGAAGTTAAATTTGATCTGAAAGAAGATGAATATCCAGAGATCCAAGAGCAAATTCGAAACAGGAGCTGGAAAATCCTAGCTAATCCTAAAACAAAGGTGGGAAGAACATGGTTCAGGAATTCTACTCTAATCTGTGGCAAACAGACAGACAGAGATTAGTTGGAGCCACCTTCTATGACTATCAAACTCTGGTTAGAGGAAAGATTGTTCACATTCACCCTGACAAAATCAAGGAGGTCTTTAAGCTACCTCAGCTGAAAGATGACCCAGACTCCTTTAATAGGAGAATGATGAGAACAAATAAGGGCTTTGACGAAATTCTAGAGGACATGTGCCTCCCTGGAACTAAGTGGACAACCAGCACAAAGGGTGCCCCAAATCAACTTAAGAGAGAAGATCTCAAACCAGTCGCCAGAGGCTGGTTGGACTTCATTGGGCGTTCTATACTGCCCGCTAGCAACCGCTCTGAAGTCACCATCAAAAGAGTAGTAACGATCCATTCCATTATGTTGGAAAAAGAAGTGGAAGTTCATCAGCTGATTTCTTGTGAACTTTACACAATTGCAAACAAGAACTCCAAAGATGCCAAATTGGCTTATCTAAGCTTAATCTCTATGCTAGGTAAAGATGCTGGGGTGAAGATGGGAGTAACTGAGTATATCTCAGTTGAGCGACCAATCATAAAAAAGGTCAATGGAAGGACAACAAGTGCAGGATGACCCCATCAAGAGGAAAGCACAGAAATTCCTCCCGAAAATCCCTCAAATTGAATACTGGGAGCATCTTGAAGCATCTGTCACTAAGTTGCAAGAAGCTATGGATCTACTAAAGGAAGAACAGAAAAATCAAAATAGCATGCTTTGCAAACTGCTTGGGGAACAAGAAGAGCAAAGGCGTGCCTTGAAGGAATTGAAGCGTCAAAAGCTATCTCTTGAAGGACCAAGCACCCCACAGACTAGAGGAACATCCACCTCCCAAAATAAAGGTTGTTGAGTCCTAATCTTAGCCTTAACTCTGTGATAATTGTTCTTATTAGGAAGTTACCTTAGAAGCTATATAGGAGTAGTAGTAATTAGTATTTCTATTTCGATTTTATCCCCAATTAAGTTATAATTTATTTTTCTCATCATCATCAAACATGAATAAAATAGTAGATTTTTAAAATAAAGAGGCAATATTTTTTCGAGTTCTTAATAAGGAAAATTCTAATTATTTATATGTGGTGGAAATACTTTTTGTCTTCTGAATGAATGCTTAAACAGTGCATATTTTTTATATTGAATTTTATGAATGTTAAAATTGTTGGCTCCTGAAAGAATGATGAACAAGAGAAATATTATTGCTGATATGAAAAATCATGAAATTGATTCTTGAAGCAAGAAAAAGTAGTGAAAAAAAAGCAAAAGAGGTAGAAAAAGCCAATAGCCCTTTAACCAAAAGGAAAGGGTGAAGAGGATCCAAGGCTTTGAGCATCAATGGATAGGAAGGCCCAAGGAAGTAAATCCAGGCCTAAGCGGCTAGATCAAGCTGTCCCTAACCATGTGCTTGTGGCATGTAGGTCCAAGTGAAAAGCTTGAGACTTAGTGGTTAAAGTCATGATCCAAGGCAAAAGAGTATGCTTAAGAACTCTGGACACCTCTAATATGGGACTTTAGCAAAGCTAAGTCACAATCTGAAAAGGTTCACCCAGTTATGTGTCTGTGCATTTATGTATCTGGTGGTAATACTGGAAAACAAAGTGCTTAGGGCCACGGCCAAGACTCATAAAGTAGCTGTGTTCAAGAATCAACATACTAAAGTAGGAGAATCAATAATACTATCTGAATTCTGAGTTCCTATGGATGCCAATCATTCTGAATTTCAAAGGATAAAGTGAGATGCCAAAACTGTTCGGAAGCAAAAAGCTATTAGTCCCGATCATCTAATTAGAATCTGAGCTTCACTTAAAACTCTGAGATACTATTGCTTCTCGATTTCTTTTTATCCTATTTTGTTTATCTAGTTTCTTGAGGACAAGCAACAATTTAAGTTTGGTGTTGTGATGAGCGGATATTTTATACGCTTTTTGGGGGTAATTTCATATAGTTTTTAGTATATTTTTATTAATTTTTAGAAAAAATTCATATTTCTGGACTTTACTATAAGTTTGTGTATTTTTCAGTGATTTCAGGTATTTTCTGGCTGAAATTGAGGGAGCTGAGCAAAAATCTGATTCAGGCTGAAAAAGGACTGCTGATGTTGTTGGATTCTAACCTCCCTGCAGTCAGAATGGATTTTTTGGAGCTACAGAAGTCCAATTGGTGCGCTCTCAATTGGGTTGGAAAGTATACATCCAGGGCTTTCCATCAATATATAATCGTCCATACTTTGCGCGAAGATAAATGACGTAAACTGGCGTTTCATGCCAGTTCCATGTTACATTCTGGCTTTAAACGCCAGAAATAGGTTAGAAGTTGGAGTTGAATGCCAGAAACAGGTTACAACCTGACGTTTAACTCCAGAAACAGCCCAGGCACGTGAGAAGCTTAAGTCTCAGCCCCAGCACACACCAAGTGGGCCCCAGAAGTGGATTTCTGCACTATCTATCTTAGTTTACTCATTTTCTGTAAACCTAGGTTTCTAGTTTAGTATTTAAACAACTTTTAGAGACTTATTTTGGACCTCATGACATTTTTTAGATCTGAATTTTGTACTCTTTGATGGCATGAGTCTCTAAACTCCATTGTTGGGGTGAGGAGCTCTGCAGTGTCTCGATGAATTAATGCAATTATTTCTGTTTTCTATTCAAACACGCTTGTTTCTCTTTAGGATGTTCATTCGTACTTAACCATGATGAAGTTGATGATCCGTGACACTCATCACCATTCTCAATCTATGAACGCATGCCTAAAAACCACCTCCGTTCTACCTGCAATTGAATGAATATCTCTTGGATTCCTTAATCAGAATCTTCGTGGTATAAGCTAGAATCCATTGGCAGCATCCTTGAGAATCCGGAAAGTCTAAACATTATCTGTGGTATTCCGAGTAGGATTCAGGGATTGGATGACTGTGACAAGCTTCAAACTCGCGAGTGTTGGGCGTAGTGACAGACGCAAAAGGATCAATCGATCCTATTCCGACATGATCGAGAACCAACAGATGATTAGCCGTGCGGTGACAGCGCATTTGGACCATTTTCACTAAAAGGACGGATGGTAGCCATTGACAATAGTGATCCACCAACACACAGCTTGCCATAGGAGGAACCTTGCGTGCGTGAAGAAGAAGACAGGGGGAAAGCAGAGATTTAGAAGACAAAGCATCTCCAAAACTCCAACACATTCTCCAATACTGAGTAATAATTAATTATTTTATTGTCTTTCACTTTTTACAATTGAAACTAAAGAACCTTATTGGTATCCTGACTAAGAATAATAAGATAACCATAGCTTGCTTCAAGCCAACAATCTCCGTGGGATTCGACCCTTACTCACATAAGGTATTACTTGGACGACCCAGTGTACTTGCTGGTTAGTTGTGCGGAATTACATAGTGTGAGTGTAATTTTTGTGCACCACCTTGTCATTTAAGCTTTAGCTCATTTAAGTTTCTTGCTCTTTAAGTTTCAGTTCTTTACATTCCATCCCATTTAAGTTTCTATCCTTTACTTTCCAGCATTCAATTCTCTAGTACTTGCGCTATTTAAGTTTCAGTCCTTTACTTTTCAGCATTTAAATTTCTAGCACTTTACATTTTGTTGCTCTACTTTCCTTCTGGATTTATATTCTGTTCATAAATTTTCACCAAAACCTTTCAATATCTGCCTGACTAAACTAATCACCTAACTAAAATTGCTTAATCTATCAATCCCTGTGGGATTGATCTCACTCTTGTGAGTTATTACTTGACGATTCGGTACACTTGCCGAAGGGGATTTATGCTGTGCAAATTCCCGGTGCATCAATGGTCTGTTTGGATGATACTTCTTGCATCTCGGACACTTTAAGTCTTTTGATTGAGTACTTGTCTGCCCTTCAAAAGTCAGACCCTGACGGTTGTCGGTCCTTCAGTCATTGTTCCAGCGTTGAGAACATGAAGTAACAAAACGACCCCTTTTGAAACTTTGGCTCCTAGGTGTAACCTTCTCTCCCTTCTTCTTTGTGAAGGATTTCTGGTGATCACTCCTTGCCACCGCAATCCTTCTTGAGCTTTCTCCCATTACTTGACCCGCGTTCACTAACTCTGAATAACTCACCATCTCCATTGGTACTCCGACGTTCTGGTTAGTATCTATCCTATCATGACCGGTACCTCCTTCCGTACCGCGCCCAATTCGTTGTTCCATTCTATTCGAAGCTTGGCTAGTCATGATAGCAGCAACAGTACTAATAGCAATAGCCACACTCGTCATTGCAGTTACGAATTCGATCAGACTATCTACCGGTATGGCTACCTCGTTACCTCGTTCCCTCTCCCTCGCCCATGATTACACCCACAAATGCACCCACGAGATGCCATTTGGTTCCTGTTCAAACCAAACAAGTGATATCAAGGTGATCAGTCTCAATATCTCAGGTCTAGTGCTGCAAAGTTCCAAATGCATGCTCATGAAATTTATGCTATGTATATCAGTCAGATATCCTAAATAGCACATTAACACAACTCATGCTCAAAAGCATTCTCAGTCCGTCCCTCAGGCTCTATGAAAATGAATTACTCTGATACCATAATGTAACATCCTACCATATAGAGCTTTACACCTAGGATGAAAAACAGAGGTGGCGACGCACTATGACCTCTAAATGAAAAATATATTTATATAATATAGCAAAAATGATTTATAGCTAGGAGCCTTTGAAGAAAAGGAGAAAGCAAAAATTGCTAAATCAAAAAGCCCAACACTCCATATATGGCAATAATGAGCGGATAATTTATACGCTTTTTGGCATTGTTTTTAGATAGTTTTTAGTAGGATCTAGCTACTTTTAGGGATGTTTTCATTAGTTTTTATGCTAAATTCACATTTCTGGACCTTACTATGAGTTTGTGTATTTTTTTGTGATTTCAGGTAATTTCTGGCTGAAATTGAGGGACCTAAGCAAAACTCTGATAAAAGGCTGACAAAGGACTGCTGATGCTGTTGGATTTTGACCTCCCTGCACTCGAAATGAATTTTCTGGAGCTACAGAACTCCAAATGAGGCGCTCTCAACGACATTGGAAAGTAGACATCCAGAACTTTCCAGCAATATATAATATTTCATATTGTATTCGAGATTAAATGACGTGAACTGGCGCTCAACGCTAGTTCCATGCTGCATTCTGGAGTCAAACGCCAGAAACACGTCACAAACCAGAGTTGAACGCCAAAAACACATTACAACTTGGCGTTCAACTCCAAAAGAAGCCTCTGGATGTGTAAAGCTCAAGCTCAGCCCAAGAACATACCAAGTGGGCCCCGGAAGTAAATTTCTGCATCAATTACTTTCTTCTGTAAACCCTAGAAGTTAGTCTAGTATAAATAGGACATTTTACTATTGTATTAGATGTCTTTTGATAGTACAGTCTTTTGACCACATATCTGGATTGTATTGTGATCCTTTGATCATGTTTAGGGGGGCTGGTGATGAGCGGATAATTTATACGCTTTTTGGCATTGTTTTTAGTATGTTTTTAGTATGTTTTAGTTAGTTTTTATTAT
>NC_029778.3:30291846-30297676 GCF_000817695.3 Arachis duranensis | reverse complement strand
TGTGTTTTTCTGTGATTTCAGGTATTTTCTGGCTGAAATTGAGGGACCTGAGCAAAAATCTGATTCAGAGACTGAAAAGGACTGCAGATGCTGTTGGATTCTGACCTCCCTGCACTCAAAGTGGATTTTCTGGAGCTACAGAAGCCTAATTGGCGCGCTCTCAACGGCGTTGGAAAGTAGACATCTTGGGCTTTCCAGCAATGTATAATAATTCATACTTTGCCCGAGATTTTATGGCCCAAACTGGCATTCCAAATCTGCTCAAAACTGCCCGGCGTTAAACGCTGGAACTGGCACAAGAATGGGAGTTAAACGCCCAAACTGGCACAAAAGCTGGCGTATTTTCAACGGTGGAGTTTCTACACACCATAGATTAAGGTGTGGAGCTCTGCTGTACCTCGAGTATTAATGCAATTACTATTGTTCTTCTATTCAATTCAGCTTATTCTTGTTCTAAGATATTCATTTGCACCCAAGAACATGATGAATGTGATGATTATGTGACACTCATCATCATTCTCACTTATGAACGTGTCCCTGACAACCACTTCCGTTCTACAAGCAAACAAGGCTTGAATGCTTATCTCTTGGGTTCCTTAATCGGAATCTTCGCGGTATAAGCTAGAATTGATGGCGGCATTCAAGAGAATCCGGAAGGTCTAAACCTTGTCTGTGGTATTCTGAGTAGGATTCAATGATTGAATGACTGTGATGAGCTTCAAACTCCTGAAGGCTGGGCGTTAGTGACAGACGTAAAAGAATCAATGGATTCTATTCCAACCTGATTGAGAACCGACATATGATTAGCCGTGCCGTGACAGGGTGCGTTGAACATTTTCACTGAGAGGACGGGATTGTAGCCACTGACAACGGTGATGCCCAACATACAGCTTGCCATGGAAAGGAGTAAGAAGGATTGGATGAAGTTAGTAGGAAAGCAGAGAGACGGAAGGGACAAAGCATCTCCATTCGCTTATCTGAAGTTCTCACCAATGAATTACATAAGTATCTCTATCTTTACTTTATGCTTTATTCATATATCATCCATAACCATTTGAATCTGCCTCACTGAGATTTGCAAGGTGACCATAGCTTGCTTCATACCAACAATCTCCGTGGGATCGACCCTTACTCGCGTAAGGTTTATTACTTGGACGACCCAGTACACTTGATTGTTAGTTGTGCGAAGTTGTGATAAATAGTTGAGATTGCAATTGAGCGTACCATGTTGATGGCGCCATTGATGATCACAATTTCGTGCACCAGCTAGCCATCCGGCCATGCCTGAACCATCACTTATGTATTTTCAACGATGGAGTTTCTACACACCATAGATTAAGGGTGTGGAGCTCTGCTGTACCTCGAGTTTCAATGCAATTACTGGGAGCTAGCCATTCGGCCATGCCTGGACCACTATCACTTATGTATTTTCAATGGTGGAGTTTCTACACACCATAGATTAAGGGTGTGGAGCTCTGTGACACTCATCATCATTCTCACCTATGAACACGTGACTAACAACCACTTCCGTTCTACATTAGACCGAACGCATATCTCTTAGACTCCTTAATCAGAATCTTTGTGGTATAAGCTAGAATTGATGGTGGCATTCATGAGAATCTGGAAAGTCTAAACCTTGTCTGTGGTATTTCGAGTAGGATTCAGGGATTGAATGATTGTGACGAGCTTCAAACTCGCAATTGTTGGGCGTGATGACAAACGCAAAAGAATCAATGGATTCTATTCCGACATGATTGAGAACCGACATATGATTAGCCATGCTGTGACAGAGCATTTGGACCATTTTCACTGAGAGGATGGGATGTAGCCATTGACAACGGTGATGTCCTACATACAGCTTGCCATGGAAAGGAGTAAGAAGGATTGGATGAAGGCAGTAGGAAAGCAGAGATTCAGAAGGAGCACAGCATCTTCACACGCCTATCTGAAATTCCCACCAATGATCTACATAAGTATCTTTATCTTTATTTTATGTTTTATTTATTATTATTTTCGAAAACCAATATAACTATTTGAATCAGCCTAACTGAGATCTACAAGATGACCATAGCTTGCTTCATACCAACGATCTCCGTGGGATCGACCCTTACTCACGTAAGGTTTATTACTTGGACGACCCTGTGCACTTGCTGGTTAGTTGTACGGAGTTGTGAAGAAAGTGCTGAGTTATAAACGCGCATACCAAGTTGAATGCCATTATTAGAGATCATAATTTCGTGCACCAAGTTTTTGGCGCGCGTTGCCGGGGATTGTTCGAGTTTGGACAACTGACGGTTCATCTTGTTGCTCAGATTAGGTAATTTTCTTTTTGTTTTATTTTCAAAAGTTTTTCAAAAATCTTGCAAAAAAAAAAATTTTCCTTTTGTTTTCGAAAATTATTCTAAATTTTTAAGAATTAATTCTAGAGTTTCATGGTAACATGTTGAACCCTGGCTGGCTGTAAAGCCATATTCAAATTCTTTTGGATTAAGGCTTCGACTTGTCAACATAAAAGGCATGTATATGGAGTTGGATGAGGTATCAGCTGTTGCATGCCTGATTTATATCCTAAAGCTGGCTGGCTATTAAGCCATGTCCAACCCCTGAATTGGAGCTTTAGGCTAACATTGAAAGATTCCTGGAATTCTTCTTAAAATTTTTGAATTTCTTATTTTCTTTTTCCTATATGATTTTTGAAAAAAAAATTTAGAAAATCATAAAATAAAAAAATATTTTGTGTTTCTTGTTTGAGTTTTGTGTCATGTTTTAAGTTTGGTGTCACTTGCATGTTCATCTTTTTTCTTGCATTTTTCGAAAATTCATGCATTGTGTTCTTCATTATCTTCAAGTTGTTCTTGGTAAGTCTTCTTCTTTGATCTTTAAATTTTATTGTTTTGTGTCTTTTGATGTTTTTCATGTGCATTTTTGCATTCATAGTATCTAAGCATTAAAGATTTCTAAGTTTGGTGTCTTGCATGATTTCTTTGCATCAAATTTTTTTCAAAAATATGTTCTTGATGTTCATCATGATCTTCAAAGTGTTCTTGGTGTTCATCTTGACATCCATAGTGTTCTTGCATGCATCATGTGTTTTGATTCATAATTTTCATGTTATGAGTCATTTTTGTTGTTTTTCTCTCTCATCATTAAAAAATTCAAAAATAAAAAAATATATTGTCCTTATTTTTCTCAAAATTTTGAAAATTTGAATTGACTTAGTCAAAAAATTTTAAAAACTTAGCGATTTCTTATAAGTCAAGTCAAATTTTCAATTTTAAAAATCTTATCTTTTCAAAACTTTTTCAAAAATCAAATCATTTTCATTTTTTCTTACTATTTTTCGAAAATTTTTAATTTAAATTTTAAAATCTTTTTCTTATCTTTATTTCATGATTTTCAAAAACTTTACTAACAATTAATGTGGTTGATTAAAAAATTTGAAGTTTGTTACTTTCTTGTTAAGAAAGGTTCAATCTTTAAATTCTAGAATCATATCTTTTAGTTTCTTGTTAGTCAAGTAATCAATTTTAATTTTAAAAATTAAATCTTTTTCAAAATATCTTTTCAATCATATCTTTTTCAAACATATCTTTTCAAATTATATCTTTTTCAAAAAATTGATTTCAAAATATCTTTTCTAACTTCTTATCTTTTCAAAAATTGACTTTCAAATCTTTTTCAACTAACTATTTGACTTTTTGTTTGTCTCTTATCTTTTTCAAAACCACCTAACAACTTTTCTCTCTCTTTAATTTTCGAAAATACCTCCCTCTTTTTCAAAAATTCTTTTAATTAATTAATTGTTTCAAATTTTAATTTTAATTTTATTTCTTCGCTTAATTTTCGAAAATCACTAACCCCTTTTCAAAATTAATTTTCGAATTCTCTCCCCCTCATCTTCTTCTATTTATTTATTTATTTACTAACACTTCTCTTCATCTCAAGAATCTGAACCTATCTACACCCTTGTGTTTGGATTCTTACTTTTTCCTTCTTCTATTCCTTTCTTCTTCTACTAACATAAAGGAATCTCTCTACTGTGGTAAAGAGGATCCCTATTACTATTTTATGTTCCCTTCTTTTTCATATGAGCAGGAGCAAGGACAAGAACATTCTTGTTGAAGCAGATCCTGAACCTAAAAGGACTCTGAAGAGGAAACTAAGAGAAGCTAAATTACAACAATCCAGAGACAACCTTACAGAAATTTTCGAAAAAGAAGAGGAGATGGCAGCCAAAAATAATAATGCAAGGAGGATGCTTGGTGATTATACTACACCTACTTCCAAGTTTGATGGAAGAAGCATCTCAATCCCTGCTATTGGAGCAAACAATTTTGAGCTGAAACCTCAACTAGTTGCTCTACTGCAACAGAACTGCAAGTTCCATGGACTTCCATCAGAAGATCCCTACCAGTTTTTAACTAAGTTCTTGCAGATCTGTGAGACTGTTAAGACTAATGGAGTAGATCCTGAGTCTATAGGCTCATGCTTTTTCCTTTTGCTGTAAGAGACAAAGCTAGAATATGGTTGGATTCACAACCTAAAGATAGTCTGGACTCATGGGATAAGCTGGTCGCGGCCTTCTTGGCTAAGTTCTTTCCTCCTCAAAAGCTGAGCAAGCTTAGAGTAGATGTTCAGACCTTCAAACAAAAAGATGGTGAATCCCTCTATGAAGCTTGGGAATGATACAAGAAGATGACCAAAAGGTGTCATTCTGACATGCTTTCTGAATGGACCATTTTGGATATATTCTATTATGGCCTATCTAAATTCTCTAAGATGTCACTGGACCATTCTGCAGGTGGATCCATTCACCTAAAGAAAATGCTTGCAGAAGCTCAAGAACTCATTGACATAGTTGCAAATAACCAATTCATCTATACTTCTGAGAGGAATTCCGTGAGTAATGGGATGCCTCAAAGGAAGGGAGTTCTTGAAATTGATGCTCTGAATGCCATACTGGCTTAGAACAAAATTTTGACTCAACAAGTCAACATGATTTCTCAAAGTTTGAATGGATGGTGATGAGCGGATATTTTATACGCTTTTTGGGGGTAATTTCATGTAGATTTTAGCATGTTTCAGTTAATTTTTAGTAGAATATTATTAGTTTTTAGGCAAAAATCATATTTCTGGACTTTACTATGAGTTTGTGTGTTTTTCTGTGATTTCAGGTATTTTCTGGCTGAAATTGAGGGAGCTGAGCAAAAATCTGACTTAGGCTGAAAAAGGACTGCTGATGCTGTTGGATCCTGACCTCCCTGCACTCGAAATGGATTTTCTGGAGCTACAAGAGTCCAATTGGCGCGCTCTCAACGGCATTGGAAAGTACATATCCAGGGCTTTCCAGCACTATATAATAGTCCATACTTTGAGCGAGGATAGACGATGTAACTTGGCGTTGAACGCCAAGTACATGCTGCTGTCTGGAGTTAAACGCCAGAAAAACGTCATGATCCGGAGTTGAACGCCCAAAACACGTCATAACCTAAAGTTTGACGCCAAGAAAAGCCTTTACACGTGGAAAGCTTTAATCTCAGCCCCAGCACACACCAAGTGGGCCCCAGAAGTGGATTTCTACACCAATTATCTTAGTTATTCATTTTCTGTAAACCTAGGGTACTAGTTTACTATTTAAACAACTTTTACAGACATTTCTTGGACCTCATGACATTTTCAGATCTGAATTACATACTTTGTGACGGCATGAGTCTCTAAACTCCATTGTTGGGGGTGAGGAGCTCTGCAACGTCTTGATGATTTAATACAATTCCTTTGTTTTCCATTCAAACACGCTTGTTCTTATCTAAGATGTTTATTCGCGCTTAAT
>NC_029778.3:30288031-30288174 GCF_000817695.3 Arachis duranensis | reverse complement strand
CTACTAGAGGCTGGGATTATTTATCCTATTTCTGACAGCCCCTGGGTGAGCCCTGTTCAAGCTGTCCCTAAGAAGGGTGGCATGATAGTGGTTCATAATGAAAAAAATGAACTGGTTCCTACAAGGACAGTTACAGGGTGGCG
>NC_029778.3:30284517-30285558 GCF_000817695.3 Arachis duranensis | reverse complement strand
ATAGTCCAGCTAATGACATTAAAGAAGTGCTTGCTGGGAGGCAACCCAGCCATGTACAAAATTAATTACTAAGTAAATAAATTTTCTTTCTTTACAGGTTTAGGTCTAAGTATCTTCAAAGGTGAAATAGCAAATTTACTGAAGTCCCAAGAGTTACAAAGAGATTTGGAAGCTCACTGGCATGAAAAAGCCAGTAAGAAACACTTTGGGCGTTAAACGCCCAAAAGAAGCACCCACTGGGCGTTTAACGCCAGTAAGGGTAGCCTTATGGGTGTTAAACGCCAGAAAGGAGCATCTTCTGGGCGTTAAACGCCAGAAAGATGCACCTTCTGGGCGTTTAACGCCAATCTGCTAGCATTCTGGGCGTTTAGAAAAACGCCCAGTAAAGGAGGACCTCCTGGCGTTCAACGCCAGAAAGAAGCATCACATGGGCGTTGAACGCCCAGGAGAAGCAACATTTGGGCGTTAAACGCCCAAACCATGCAACAGTTGGGCGTTTAACGCCAGGATGGTGGGGAGGAGGTAAAATTCGTTTTTCTTCACATTTTTTCTAACTTTTTATGTTTCAATTCATACTTTCTTGCATAAACATATTTCAAATTATCACTTTCAATTCCAAAAAGTTTATCCTAATTTCTAAAATCCAATGATTGCAAATTTTTTAGATTTATCTTAACCCAAAAGAACAAATGGCTTTCCAATTCAATCCATCATCTTTTCAAATTTGTTTTCAACACATCAATTATCTTTTACAATCTTTTTCAAAATTAAATTTCAAATCTATCTTTTAATTATAATTCATATCTTTTTCTTTTCAAAATTATATCTTTTTCTAATCATATCTTTTAAAATCATATCTTCTATTTTATCTCTTTCTTATTTTTTCGAAAATTTCCCACCCCCCTCCCTATATATTGTGTTCGGCGTCCCCTCACCATCACCATTCCACAATTGATCTCCTTCTATCCCTCTTCTTTCTTCTCCTTTGCTTGAGGACAAGCAAAACTCTAAGTTTGGTGTGCTTATCCGTGATCACAAAAA
>NC_029778.3:30280436-30281129 GCF_000817695.3 Arachis duranensis | reverse complement strand
CTGAATGCCATATTGGCTCAGAACAAAATGTTGACTCAGCAAGTCAATATGATTTCTCAGAGTCTGGATGGATGGCAAAATGCATCCAACAGTACTAAAGAGGCATCTTCTGAAGAAGAAGCTTATGATCCTGAGAACCCTGCAATAGCAGAGGTAAATTACATGGGTGAACGTTATAGAAACACCTATAATTCATCATGGAGAAATCATCCAAATTTCTCATGGAAGGATCAACAAAAGCCTCAACAAGGCTTTAATAATGGTGGAAGAAATAGGCTCAGCAATAGCAAGCCTTATCCATCATCTTCTCAGAAACAGACAGAGAATTCTGAGCAGAGCACCTCTAATTTAGCAAACTTAGTCTCTGATCTGTCTAAGGCCACTTTAAGTTTCATGAGTGAAATAAGGTCCTCCATCTGAAATTTAAAGGCACAAGTGGGCCAGCTGAGTAAGAAAATCACTGAAACTCCTCCTAGTACTCTCCCAAGCAACATTGAAGAGAATCCAAAAAGAGAGTGCAAGGCCATTGACATAATGAAAATGGCCAAACCTAGAGAGGAAGGAGAGGACGTGACTCCCAATGTGGAAGACCTCATGGGATGTCTTTCAAGTAAGAAGGAGTTCCCTATTGAGGACCTAAAGGAATCTGAGGCTCATATAGAGACCATAGAGATTCCATTAAACCTCCTTCTG
>NC_029778.3:30269109-30280345 GCF_000817695.3 Arachis duranensis | reverse complement strand
AGGATGAAGATGTAACTGGAGAGCAAGTTGCTCAATATCTAGGAGCTATCATGAAGCTAAATGCCAAGTTGTTTGGTAATGAGACTTGGGAATGAGCTAGATACATGGATTCAGCAAACTTTACCTCAAAAGAGACAAGATCTTGGAAAATTCTTAATACCCTGTACCATAGGCACCATGACCTTCTAGAAGGCTCTGTGTGACCTAGGGTCAGGCATAAATCTTATACCACTCTCTGTAATGGAGAAGCTGGGGATCATTGAGGTACAGCCTGCCATATTCTCATTGTAAATGGCAGACAAGTCAATAAGACAAGCTTATGGATTGGTAGAGGACGTGTTAGTGAAGGTTGAACATCCCTGCTGATTTCATAATCTTAGACACTAGGAAGGAGGAGGATGAATGCATCATCCTTGGAAGACCTTTCCTAGCCACAGCAGGAGCTGTGATAGATGTTAACAGAGGAGAATTAGTCCTTTAATTTAATGGGGACTACCTTGTGTTTAAGACCCAAGGGTGTTCTTCTGTAACAATGGAGAGGAAGCATGAAAAACTTCTCTCAGTACAGAGTCAAACAAAACCCCCACAATCAAACTCTAAATTTGGTGTTGGGAGGCCACAGCCAAACTCTAAGTTTGGTGTTGAATCCCCACATCCAAACTTTAAGTTTGGTGTTGGGAGTCTACAACATTGACCTGATCACCTGTGAGGCTCCATGAGAGCCCACTGTCAAGCTAGTGACATTAAATGAGCGCTTATTGGGAGGCAACCCAATTTTTATTTATCTAATTTTATTTTATTTTTATTTTATTTTTCCTTTATGTCTTATTAGGGTCATGATCATGTGGAGTCACAAGATAAATACTAAAATTAAAAACAGAATCAAAAACAGCAAAAGAAAAAGCACACCCTGGAGGAAGGGCTTATTGGCGTTTAAACGCTAGTAAGGAGCATCTGGCTGGCGTTCAACGCCAGAACAGAGCATGGATCTGGCGTTGAATGCCAGAAACAAGCAGCATCCTGGCGTTTAAACGCCAGGAATACATCCTAAGGAAAGCTGGTGCTGAACGCCAGAAACAAGCATGGAACTGGCGTTCAACGCCAGAAACATGCTGCAAGTGGGTGTTGAACGCCCAAAACAAGCATGAAGCTGGCGTTCAATGCCAGAAACAAGCATCAATCTGGCATTGAACTTCAGGATTGCATGAAGAGGGTGTTTTACACGCCTCATTGGTGTAGGGATGCTAATCCTTGACACCTTAGGATCTGTGGACCCCACAGGATCCCTACCTACCTCAACTCACCCTCTCTCTCTCTCTCTCTTTTTCACACAATCCAATAAACATTCTTCCCCAAAACCCTTCACCAATCACCTCAATCTCTCTTTCCCATCACCTCTTCCCCACTCACATCCATCCACTCTTCCTCATAAACCCCACCTACCTTCAAATTCAAATTCCTTTCCCACCCAAACCCACCCAATATGGCCGAACCTTAACCCCTCTCCCTCCACTATATAAACCCCTCCATTCTTCTTCTTTTCACTCAACACATCCTTCTCTTCTCCTCCTTGGCCAAAACACTACCCTCTCTCCCTCTCCTCCATATCTTCATCTTCTTCATCTATTCTTTCTTCTCTAGCTCGAGGGCAAGCAATATTCTAAGTTTAGTGTGGTAAAAGCATAGCTTTTTTGTTTTTCCATAACCATTGATGGCACCTAAGGCCGGAGAAACCTCTAGAAAAAGGAAAGAGAAGACAAAAGCTTCTACCTCCGAGTCATAGGAGATGGAGAGATTCATCTCCAAGGCCCATTGGTGCACGAAATCACAATCAAGCTTTTGCAATTCCACACAACTAACCAGCAAGTGAACTGGGTCGTCCAAGTAATACCTTACGTGAGTAAGGGTCGATCCGACGGAGATTGTCGGCTTGAAGCAAGCTATGGTTATCTTCTAACTCTTAGTCAGGATATCAATAATTCTCAGATTTAATTGTAAAAAGTAAAAGAACATGAAATAAATACTTGTTTTGCAGTAATGGAGAACAGGTTGAGGTTTTGGAGATGCTATATCTTTAGATTCTCAATTTTCCTACTGTCTTCTTCTTAATGCACGCAAGGCTCCTTCCATGGCAAGCTGTACGTTGGGTTTCACCGTTGTCAATGGCTACCTCCCATCCTCTCAATGAAAATGTTCAACGCACGCTATCACCGCACGGCTAATCATCTGTCGGTTCTCGATCATGTCGGAATAGAATCCAGTTATTCTTGTGTCTGTCACTAACGCCCAACACTCGCAAGTTTGAAGCTCGCATAGTCATTCAATCCTCGAATCCTACTCGGAATACCACAGACAAAGTTTAGACTTTCCGGATTCTCAAGAATGGCCGCCAATGGGTTCTAGCTTATACCACAAAGATTCTGCTTAAGGAATCCAAGAGATACAAACTCAAATGAAAGTAGAGTGGAGGTGGTTATCAGACACACATTCATCGGTAAGAATGGTGATGAGTGTCACGGATCATCACATTCATCAGGTTGAAGAACAAGTGGTATCTTAGAATAGAAGCAAGCGTGATTGAATGAAAAAAAGTAGTAATTGCATTAATCCATCAAGACACAGCAGAGCTCCTCACCCCCAACCATGGGGTTTAGAGACTCATGCCGTAGAAGATACATATGAAACGTGTAATGTGTCATGAGATGAAGATACAATAGCAAAAAGTCCTATTTATAGTGAACTAGTGACCTAGGGTTTACAAGAATGAGTAAATGACGTAAAAATCCACTTTCGGGGTCCACTTGGTGTGTGCTTGGGCTGAGCATTAAAGCTTTCATGTGTAGAGACTTTTCCTGGAGTTAAACGCCAGCTTTTGTGCCAGTTTGGGCGTTAAACTCCAACTTTTGTGCTAGTTCCGACGTTAAACGCCGGGAATTCTGAAGCTGATTTGGAACGCCAGTTTGGGCCATCAATTCTTGGGCAAAGTATGAAGTATTATATATTGCTGAAAAGCCCAGGATGTCTACTTTCCAACACAATTAAGAGCGCGCCAATTGGGCTTTTGTAGCTCCAGAAAATCTACTTTGAGTACAGGGAGGTCAGAATCCAACAGCATCTGCAGTCCTTTTTCAGCCTCTGAATCAAATTTTTGCTCAGGTCCCTCAATTTCAGCCAGAAAATACCTGAAATCACAGAGAAGCACACAAACTCATAGTAAAGTCCAGAAAAGTGAATTTTAATTAAAAACTAAAAAAATATAATAAAAACTAACTAAAATGTACTAAAAACATACTAAAAACAGTGCCAAAAAGCGTATAAATTATCCGCTCATCACAACACCAAACTTAAATTGTTGCTTGTCCCCAAGCAACTGAAAATCAAATAGGATAAAAAGAAGAGAACATACTATAGACTCCAAAATATCAATGAAACTTAGCTCCAATTAGATGAGCGGGACCAGTAGCTTTTTGCCTCTGAACAGTTTTGGCATCTCAATTTATCCTTTGAAGTTTAGAATGATCGGCATTTATAAGAACTCAAAATTCAGATAGTATTATTGATTCTCCTAGTTAAGTATGTTGATTCTTGAAAACAGCTACTTTATGAGTCTTGGCCGTGGCCCAAAGCACTCTGTTTTCCAGTATTATCACCGGATACATACATGCCACAGACACATAACTGGGTGAACCTTTTTAGATTGTGACTCAGCTTTGCTAGAGTCCCCAATTAGAGGTGTCCAGGGTTCTTAAGCACACTCTTTATGCTTTAGATCACGACTTTAACCGCTCAGTCTCAAGCATTTCACTTGACACACATGGTTAGGGACAGCTTGGTTTAGCCGCTTAGGCCAGGATTTAATTCCTTTAGGCCTTCCTATCCACCGATGCTCAAAGCCTTGGATCCTTTTTAGTATCCTTGCCTTTTGGTTTTAAGGGCTATTGGCTTTTTCTGCTTGCTCTCTTTTTCTTTTGTATTCACTGCTTTTTCTTGCTTCAAGAATCAATTTGATGATTTTTCAGATCCTCAATAACATTTCTCCTTTTCCATCGTTCTTTCAAGAGCCAAAAAATTTAACATTCTTTAAACAACAAATTCAAAAGACATATGCACTGTTCAAGCATTCATTCAGAAAACAAAAATTATTGTCACCACATCAAACTAATTCAACTAGTTTCAAAGATGAATTCGAAATCCTGGTTCTTTTGTGATTAAAGAATTTTTCATTTAAGAGAGGTGATGGATTCATAGGACATTCATAGCTTTAAGACATGAACTTTAAATTTTATTAATCATGGAATAAGAACAAGACTCAAAAATAAATATAAGATAAGACCAATAGTAATAGAAAACAAAAAATTAAAAATAGAAATTTAAATGACTCTAAAATAGATTCCTAATGATAAAGGTTATCACAGAGTTAGGACTCAACAACCTTGATTTTGAGAAGTGGATGCTCCCTCAACTTGTGGGGTGTTTGACCCTTCAAGGGAGAGCTTCTGGCGCTTCAGCTTCTGCTTCTCTTGTTCCTTCAGCAATTTGCAGAGCATGCAGTTTTGATTCTGCTGTTCTTCCTTAATTTGTTCCATAGCTTCTTACAGCTTGGCAACAGATGCTTCTAGGTGGGCCCAGTAGTCAAATTCAGGAAGTTCAGGGAGGAATTCCTGCGCCCTCCTTTTGATAGAGTTATCTTGCATTTATCCTTCCATTGACTTCTTGGTGATTGGATGTTCAATTGGGATGAATTCATCTACTCCCATCCTCACCCTAGCATCTTTACATAGCAAAGAGATTAAGCTTGGGTAAGCCAGTTTGGCTTCAGTGGAGTTCTTATTTGCAATTGTGTAAATATCACAACAAATTAGATGATGAATCTCCACTTCTTTTCCCAGCATAATGCAATGAATCATCACTGCTCTCTTGACAGTGACCTCAGAACGGTTACTAGTGGGCAATATAGAATGCCCAATGAAGTCTAGCCAACGTCTTGCAACTGGTTTGAGATCTCCTCTCTTGAGTTGGTTTGGGACACCTTTTGAATTGGTTATCCACTTAGTTCCAGGGAGGCATATGTCCTCTAGAACTTGATCAACCCCTTATCTGCTCTCACCATTCTCCTATTAAAGGATTCAGGATCATCTTGTAGTTGAGGCAGTTTGAAGACCTCTCTTATTTTGTCCAGATGGAAGTAAATAGTTCTCCCTCTGACCATGGTTCTGTAGGTATGGAAAGCAGTTCCAGTCATTCTCTGCTTATCTATCAGCCATAGATTTGAGTAGAATTCCTGAACCATGTTTCTTCCAACCTTTGTCTCAGGATTGGCTAGAATTTTCCTATCCTCTATTTCGAATTTGCTCTTGGACCTCCGGATATTTGTCTTCTTTCAGATCGAATTTAACTTCCGCCATCACTGACCTTAGACCCATTATTTTGTGGTAATGGTTTGCATGTTCTTTGGTTAAGAACATCTCTTGACTCCAAAGATTCTTTAGAGTATTCTCTTTCTTGCCTCTTGAATTGGTTTGTTTTCCTTTGGGAGCCATGGTCTTGATGAGCCTTAGCTTAGTGATCACGGAAAAGCACACCAAACTTAGAGGTTTGCTTGTCCTCAAGCAAAAGAAAGGAAAGGGGAGAGAGAGGAGGAGAAGCAAATTCAAATGGTGAAGAGATGGGGATGGCCGAATGTGTATTTATAAGGGAGGGGGAGGGATTTTGAAAGTTTTGAAAGAGATTTGAGAAGATATGGAAAGAATTTGAGAAAATACTTGAGTTTTTGAAGAAGATTTGGAAAGGATTTGAAAGAGATTTGAGAAATAATTTAGAAAATTGTTGGATTTTTGAAATTTGAGGGTGAATGATGAAAATTTGTAACATGTTTACGTAGAAAATTATGGGTCAAAACATGAAAGTGTAAAAAAATTTGAAGTGGACAGCAAAATCTCCTTCCCCTGCCTTTCTGGCGTTAAACGCCCAAAATGGTATCCATTCTGGCGATTAACGCCCAGCCAGGCACCCTGGCTGGCGTTAAACACCAGAAACCCCTTTATCAATGGGCATTTTGCTGAACGCCAAGGATGCTGCAATTTTGGCGTTAAACGCCCAGAATGGTGCCCATTCTGGCATTTAACACCCAGAATGGTGCCCATTCTGGCGTTTAACGCCCAAAATGGTGCCTTTACTGGCGTTAAATGCCCAGAATGGTATCCATTCTAGCGTTTAACGCCCAGAGTGCCCTTTACTGGCATTTTCTTGCCAGCAAGCTCTTTTTCTCTGCTTTTTTCACTGAATCCTTCTGTAACTCTGTGAATTCCTTCAATTTTTGATGATCAAACTTGAAGAATATATATCAAACTTTTATTAAGTAAAATAAATAACCTGCTAATGACTGGGTTGCCTTCCAGCAAGCGCTTCTTTATTGTCTTTAGCTAGACCTTTACTGAGACTCATTCAAGCCTCAGCTTTGAGCTTTCCTGCTCAAAATTACTTTCAAGGTAATGTTTGATCCTCTGTCCATTAACAATGAACTTTTTATCAGAATCAATATCTTGAAGCTCAACATATACATATGGTGACACTCCTGTAATCACAGCACTCCTGTAATCACATACGGGCCCCTCCATCGGGATTTCAGTTTTCCTGGGAATAGTCTGAGCCTAGAGTTGAAGAGCAGAACTTTTTGTCCTAGCTCAAAGACTCTGGATGACAACTTCTTGTCATGCCACTTTTTTTCCTTTTCCTTATAAATTTTTCCATTTTCAAATGCACTGAGTCTGAATTCCTCTAGCTCATTTAGCTGGAGCAATCTTTTTTCACCAGCTAACTTAGCATCCAGGTTTAGGAATCTGGTTGCCCAGTAGGCTTTATGTTCCAGTTCCACGGGCAGATGACAAGCCTTGCCATACACAAGTTGGTATGGAGAGGTTCCTATAGGAGTCTTGAATGCTATTCTGTATGCCCACAGAGCATCATCCAAGATCTTTGCCCAATCCTTTCTACGGGCAATTACAGTCCGTTCCAGGATTCTTTTTAGCTCTCTATTAGAGACTTCAGCTTGCCCATTTGTCTGTGGATGATACGGAGTTGCTACTTTGTGGCTAATTCCATATCGGACCATAGCAGAGTACAGCTATTTATTGCAGAAATGAGTGCCCCCATCACTGATTAGTACTTTGGGAACACCAAACCTGCTGAAGATGTATTTTTGGAGGAATTTCAGCACAGTCTTGGTATCATTATTGGGTGTGGCAATTGCTTCTACCCATTTAGATACATAGTCTACTACCACCAGAATATAAGTGTTTGAGTATGATGGTGGGAAGGGACCCATGAAGTCAATACCCCATACATCAAACAATTCAATTTCTAAGATCCCTTGTTGAGGCATGGTGTAACCATGAGACAAGTTACCAGCTCTTTGGCAACTGTCACAGTTACGCACAAACTCTCGGGCATCCCTATAGAGAGTAGGCCAGTAGAAGCCACATTGGAGGACCTTAGTGGCTGTTCGCTCACTTCCGAAATGTCCCCCATACTGTGATCTATGGCAATGTCATAGGATCCTTTATGCTTTCTCTCTAGGTACACATCTGCGGATCATTCCGTCTGCACATCTCTTAAAGAGATATGGCTCATCCCATAGGTAGTACTTGGCATCTGAGTTAATTTTTTTTCTTTGCACCCTGGTGTACTCCTGGGGTATGAACCTCACAGATTTATAGTTTGCAATGTCTGCAAACCATGGTGCTTCCTGAATGGCAAAGAGTTGCTCATCTAAAAAGGTCTCAGAGATCTCAGTAGAGGGGAGGGACGCCCCAGCTACTGGTTCTATCCGGGACAAGTGATCAGCTACCTGGTTCTCTGTCCCTTTTCTGTCTCTTATTTCTATATCAAACTCTTGCAGAAGCAACACCCATCTTATGAGCCTGGGTTTTGAATCCTGGTTTGTGAGTAAGTATTTAAGAGCAGCATGGTCAGTGTACACAATCATTTTTGATCCTACTAAATAGGATCTAAACTTGTCAATGGCATAAACCACTGCAAGTAACTCTTTTTCTGTGGTTTTGTAATTCTTCTATGCGTCATTTAGAACACGGCTAGCATAATAAATGATGTGCAGAAGCTTGTTGTGCCTCTTTCCCAACACTGCACCAATAGCATGGTCACTGGCATCACATATTAGTTCGAATGGTAATGTCCAGTCTGGTACAGAGATGACTAGTGTTGTGACCAGCTTGGCTTTCAGATCTCAAACGCCTGCAGACACTCTGTGTCAAACACAAATGGTGTGTCAGCAGCTAGCAAGTTGCTTAGAGGTTTTGCAATTTTTGAAAAATCTTTTATAAACCTTCTGTAGAATCCTGCATGCCCTAGAAAGCTTCTGATTGCCTTAACATTGGCAGGTGGTGGTAATTTTTCAATTACTTCTACCTTTGCTTGATCCACTTCTATTCCCATGCTTGAAATTTTATGCCCAAGGACAATTCCTTCAGTTACCATAAAGTGACATTTCTCCCAGTTTAAGACCAGGTTAGTCTCTTGGCACCTTTTCAGGACAAGTGCTAAATGATCAAGACAGGAGCTGAATGAGTCTCCAAATACTGAAAAGTCATCCATAAAGACTTCCAGGAACTTCTCTACCATATCAGAGAAGATGGATAGCATGCACCTCTAAAAAGTTGTAGGTGCATTGCATAGACCAAAAGGCATTCTTCTGTAAGCAAATACGCCAGAAGGACAGGTGAATGCTGTTTTCTCTTGATCTTGAGGGTCCACTGAAATTTGATTGTAGCCTGAATAGCCATCCAAAAAGTAGTAATAATTATGACCCGCTAGTCTTTCTAGCATCTGGTCTATGAATGGTAAAGGAAAATGATCCTTTTTGGTGGCTGTATTGAGCCTTCTGTAGTCAATACACATACGCCACCCTGTAACTGTTCTTGTAGGAACCAATTCATTCTTTTCATTATGAACCACTGTCATGCCTCCCTTCTTGGGGACAACTTGAACAGGGCTTACCCAGGGGCTATCAAAAATAGGATAAATAATCCCAGCCTCTAGTAACTTAGTGACCTTTTCTGCACCACCTCCTTCATGGCTGGACTTTGCCGCCTTTGTGGTTGAACCACTGGCTTGGCATTATCCTCCAATAGGATCTTGTGCATGCATCTTGCTGGGCTAATGCCCTTAAGATCACTTATGGACCATCCAAGAGCTGTCTTGTGTGTCCTTAGCACTTGAATTAGTGCTTCATCTTCCTATGAATTTAAAGAAGAGCTTATGATCACTGGAAAAGTGTCACCTTCTCCCAGAAATACATACTTCAGGGATGGTGGTAGTGGTTTGAGCTCAGGTTTGGGAGGCTTATCCTTTTCCTGAGGAATTTTCAGAGGTTCTTTTATTTCCTCTGGTTCCTCCTGATCAGGCTGAACATCTTTAAAGATGTCTTCTAGCTCTGATTCGAGACTCTCAGTCATATTGATCTCTTCCACCAAAGAGTCAATAACATCAACGCTCAAGCAGTCATTTGATGTGTCTGGATGCTGCATAGCTTTGACAGCATTCAACTTGAACTCATCCTCATTGACTCTCAGGGTCACTTCTCCTTTTTGTACATCAATAAGAGTGCGTCCAGTTGCTAGGAAAGGTCTTCCTAGGATGAGAGTTGCACTCTTGTGCTCCTCCATTTCCAGCACTACAAAGTCAGTGGGAAAGGCAAATGGCCCAACCTTGACAATCATGTCTTCAATTATGCCTGATGGATATTTAATGGAGCCATCAGCAAGTTGGAGACATATCCGGGTTGGTTTGACTTCTTCAGTCAACCCAAGCTTTCTGATAGTGGTTGCAAGTATGACTTAAGATCTCTTTCATGAACTTAGAATAAGAGGATATTTGCTCAAGTGCCTCTGCAAACTAAATCTTTATTTCAAGAGTCCTGAGATAGTCTGCAAAGCGAGCAAATTGTTTATCCTGTTTCGCTTGGCGGAGTTTCTGAGGATAAGGCATTTTGGCTTTATATTCTTCAACCTTAGTTGCTGTAGGTTTATTCCCTACAGAGGTGGTTGGAGAAGCCTTCTTAGAGGGGTTACTATCAGCACTCTCAGGTGTCTGATTCCTCATTGGCGTTTGAACGCCAGGACTGGGTACAGGATGGGCGTTTAACGCCAGCTTTCCTCACTTTTCTGGCATTTGAACACCAGAACCGGGCAAGGAATGGGCGTTTAACACCAACTTTTCCCCCTTTTCTGGCGTTTGAACGCCAGAAGTATTCCTCTCTAGGCTCTTACTGTCCTCAGAGGGATTTTGGGCAGTGGTTTGGTTATCCTCTATCAGTTGTTCCTTTCTTGGCTTTCTGCTGCTTTGAGTTGATACATTCAATGTCTTCCCACTCCTTAATTTAACAGCTTGGCATTCTTCTGTTATCTGTTTAGATAGCTGCTGTCTTATCTGATTCAATTGTGCTTCCATATTCTGGTTAGCATTTTTAGTTTCTTGGAGCATCTCTTTAAACTCTGCTAATTGTTTTGTCATCAGGAGCAATTGTTGATTAAGTTCAACAATCTGTTCTTGAGGATTAGGATCAGTAGTTACTGCCATAGCTTCTTCTTTTATAGAGGACTCACTGCTTGAGTGTAGATGTTGATTTCTAGCAACCGTATCTATGAGCTCTTGAGCCTCTTCGATCATCTTCCTCATGTGTATAGATCCACCAGCTGAGTGGTTTAAAGATATCTGAGCTTTTTCTGTAAGCCCATAGTAGAAGATGTCTAACTGTACCCACTCTGAAAATATTTCAGAGGGGCATTTCCTTAGCATACCTCTATACCTCTCCCAAGCATTATAAAGGGATTCATTATCCTCTTATTTAAAGCCTTGGATGTCCAGTCTTAGCTGTGTCATCCTTTTTGGAGGGTAAAATTGATTCAGGAATTTGTTTGATAACTGTCTCCATGTTTTTATGCTTACTGTGGGTTGGTTATTCAACCACCTCTTAGCTTGATCTTTTACAGCAAATGGAAACAGTAACAATCTGTAGACATCCTGATCCACTTCTTTATCGCGTACTATGTTAGCAATTTGTAAAAACTGTGCCAGAAACTCAGTAGGTTATTCCTGTGGAAGATCGGAATACTGGCAATTTTGCTGCACCATGATAATGAGTTGAGGATTTAGCTCAAAGCTGCTTGCTTTAATGGGAGGTATACAGATAATACTCCCATATGCAGCTATAATGGGGTTA
>NC_029778.3:30267759-30268961 GCF_000817695.3 Arachis duranensis | reverse complement strand
TTTAAGTAAAAAAAGCACAAAAGACACCAAACTTAAAATTTTTAGAAAATCAAACACAAAATTTTGAAAATTTAAAAGAAAACACAAAGAGGACATCAAACTTAGAAATTTTTAAAATAAAGAAAGAACTAAGGACATGCAATTTCGAAAATTTTAAACAAAATAAAAGCATGCAATTGACACCAAACTTAAAATATAAAACTAAACACAAATAAAAGACTCTAAACCACAAAAATAAAATATTCCTAATCTAAGTAACAAAATAAACCGTCAGTTGTCCAAACTTGAACAATCCCCGGCAACGGCGCCAAAAATTTGGTGCACGAAATCACAATCACACTTTTGCAATTCCGCACAACTAACCAGCAAGTGCACTGGGTCGTCCAAGTAATACCTTACATGAGTAAGGGTCGATCCCATGGAGATTGTCGGCTTGAAGCAAGCTATGATTATCTTGTAACTCTTAGTCAGGATATCAATAATTCTCAGATTTAATTGTAAAAAGTAAAATAATGTAACACCCTATCACACAGGGCCTTATGCTTATGTCGTAAAGCAGAGGTGGCAAGGTATTACGACCTCTAAAAGAAAATGATATCTACATAGATATAGTTGGGTGAAATCATATCTAGGAGCCTTGAAGAACAAGCTAAACAAATTAATAAACAGAAAATCGTGACACACTCGCATCGATATTCGTAAAACGGACAGGTAAAATCGAAAGATAACTGAACACATATATATACATATCAGAGTTCCAAAACTCAGATAGCAAGCTCCAGACTCGACCTGCGAAGCTAAGGCCGACCAGAGTATATAATTATGTATATATACAACCCAAAATAAAACTCAAACCACAAAATAAACCCCTGTATCTCCAAGTCGACCTCTAGGAGGGACAAAACACAAAATATACATGCGGAGATTCTATAAACATATATACATAGCCTAAAACAAAATATGACAGTCCAAAAGACAATTCTTCGCTCGTAAGGAGGATACCCAAACGCTCAACGAGGTGTCTCTCGACCTGCATCTGAAAAACAACAACATAGTATGGGATGAGAACCGGAGGTTCTCAGTATGGTAAAGGTGCCCACATAGTTAATATAAAAGGTCTCGGGAAAGCCAGAGGCATTCCTAAAACTTCGACACTCAGAATCATTCTTAAGGAAAATAAACTAAACCAAAAGTTAGGTAAG
>NC_029778.3:30251830-30267660 GCF_000817695.3 Arachis duranensis | reverse complement strand
CTATGGCTGATGAGTCTCATCTGTCGGTTATACAGCCAACCCGACAAGTCCTGGTAGTTAACCATTGGACAGTCCCTCTGTGCGCGCATCCCCAAGCTCAATAATATTCCATGGAGTCAAACTCCAAGCTCAAATATAATATTCCATGGAGTCACTCCAAGCTCAATAGTATAGTATTCCATGGAGTCGAACTCCAAGCTCAATAATATAGTATTCCATGGAGACGAACTCCAAGCTCAATATAATATTCAATATTTATATATATATGCATGCCCATGGGGGAATCCGGGGAGTTAAAGTGCCCGATCACATCTTGCGACAGAGGGTCAACAAATAGTCTCAAATACACAAGCCACATAGTAATCTCTTTTCCTTTTAAAATATTACCTCAAATCAAAATTCCAATTCTTAAAGAAATTTTGGCAATATCTCCTCTAAGACTCAAATTTCTGCCACCCTTCAAGGGTCCCAACTATCAAACCAAACACCTCTCAGTCATTCAAATCATGTCCAGTAACAAATTATTTCATAATCAAACGAATACCAATATTAAGTCTTTTTCCAAATCGACCAACTTCAACAGCGAATTATTGACAACAGCTAAACCTCACATTTTATACCATATACACAAATCCATCAATTATTCATTCATTTCATTCCTATCTTAAGGTCTTTTAGCCTAAGTTTTCACATGACATTAAATATTAACTACGAGAAACCAAAACCATACCTTCGTACGGAATCAAAATATTCAAAACTCCGGAGAAGCTATCTGACTGAGCTATCGAAGAAGAAAATGTCCAGTATCGTCTATGTCTCCTAAAATTTCCGTTGGTCAAACCCAAAAGAAAGAGGAACTACGTCACTGTCAACTTCCACTAATTAAAAATTGTGCCAACGTGTAGAGGAGGAGGTTACGAATACTCTTACCGAATTAGATTTTTTATTGGAGTTACGGATTTCAAGAAATTGAAGCCGGAGGTTCCGAAGGATTTACGTTCTCTCTCGGTCTTCTCTCTCCGTTTTCTTTCTTTTCTTTCCTCTCGCATACGTTAATGATATATATATGATTAATACAAATACGCCGCCTTAGCTTTATTTATATTTTATATATACTTTATGAAAGGGAATTATAATAATAGATTATACTTATATAGAAGGAAGCTAAGAATGAATTATAATAATATAATATTATATTACAAAACTTATATCTATGAAAGTGACCGAGTACTCTTTCTTTATATATATTAACGTAACTTATAATGTTACAATATCTAATTGTGTAACTTATAATATTATAAAGTTTCCTTAGTAGAACTAGCAATGAATAACGCTAGCTATAATAATAATAATAATAATAATAATAATAATAATAATAATAATAATAATAATAATAATAATAATAATAATACCAAAGTTGCATAGCTATTAGTCGTAAATTATATTCTTTAAGTATATTTTACAAAAAAAAATATTTTTCTCCTCCTTAAAAGATTCCAAAGTGACAAAAGCTAAGCTCAACAAAAGGTATCGATATTTACTCATATTAGCAGATATCGAACTCGATAATAATATTATTAACTAAACTCTATTTTTAAATTAAAATATCAATTACTCAAATTAAAATATAGATATAAGTTTTATTTCTTATAAATGACTAGAATTATAGTTTTAATTATGTAAAATATTTCATTATAAAATATTTATATATATAAGAATATGAATTTGGTTGAATTCAAATAGTTATAAAATTAGTTCAATTACTGATAATAAAATAATTTTCTAAAAATAGAAAATTCCAATTTATGAAATAAATTATAACTTATTTATATTTATATTTTTAAAACTGAGGGTCGCTACAAATAACATGAAATAAATACTTGTTTTGCAGTAATGGAGAACAGGTTGAGGTTTTGGAGATGCTATATCTTTTGAATCTCTACTTTCCTACTGTCTTCTTCTTCATGCACGCAAGGCTCCTTCGATGGAAAGCTGTACGTTGGGTTTCACCGTTGTCAATGGCTACCTCCCATCCTCTCAGTGAAAATGTTCAACGCACGCTGTCACCTCACAGCTAATCATCTGTCGGTTCTCGATCATATCGGAATAGAATCCAGTGATTCTTTTGCATCTGTCACTAACGCCCAACACTCGCGAGTCTGAAGCTCGTCACAGTCATTCAATCCTTGAATCCTACTCAAAATACCACAGACAAGGTTTAGACTTTCTGGATTCTTAAGAATGGCCGCCAATGGGTTCTAGCTTATACCACGAAGATTCTGCTTAAGGAATCCAAGAGATACACACTCAAATGAAAGTAGAACAGAGGTGGTTGTCAGACATACGTTCATCGGTAAGAATGGTGATGAGTGTCACGGATCATCACATTCATCAGGTTGAAGAACAGTAGTAATTGCATTAATCCATCAAGACACAGCAGATCTCCTCACCCCCAACAATGGCGTTTAGAGACTCATTTCGTAGAAGATACAATATGAAACGTGTAATGTGTCATGAGATGAAGATACAATAGCAAAAAGTCCTATTTATAGTGAACTAGTGACCTAGGGTTTACAAGAATGAGTAAATGACGTAAAAATCCACTTCCGGGGTCCACTTGGTGTGTGCTTGGGCTGAGCATTGAAGCTTTCATGTGTAGAGACATTTTATGGAGTTAAACGCCAGCTTTTGTTCCAATTTGGGCGTTCAACTCCAACTTTTGTGCCAGTTCCGGTGTTAAATGCCGGGAATTCTAAAGCTGATTTGGAATGTCAGTTTGGGCTATCCATTCTTGGGCAAAGTATGAATTATTATATATTTCTGAAAAGCCCAGGATGTCTACTTTCTAACGCAATTGAGAGTTCGCCAATTGGACTTCTGAAGCTCCAGAAAATTCACTTCGAGTGCAGGGAGGTCAGAATCCAACAGCATCTGCAGTCCTTTTTCAACCTCTGTATCAGATTTTTGCTCAGGTCCCTCAATTTCAGCCAGAAAATACCTGAAATCATAGAAAAACACACAAACTCATAGTAAAGTCCAAAAAATTGAATTTTAATTAAAAACTAAAAAAATATAATAAAAACTAACTAAAATGTACTAAAAACATACTAAAATCAGTGCCAAAAAGCATATAAATTATCCGCTCATCACCCATCAAGACCACTTCTATGATGTTGTGGCCAAGAAAAAGGTGATCCCTGAGGTCCCTTTCAAACTCAAGAAAAATGAGTATCCGGAGATCCGACATGAGATCCAAAGAAGAGGTTGGGAAGTTCTGACCAACCCCATTCAACAAGTCAGAATCTTAATGGTTCAAGAGTTCTATGCCAATGCATGGATCACTAGGAACCATGATCAAAGTGTGAACCCGAATCCAAAGAACTATCTTACGATGGTTTGGGGGAAATACTTATATTTTAGTCCGAAAAATGTGAGGTTGGCATTCAACTTGCCCATGATGCAAGGAGATGCACGCCCCTACACTAGAAGGGTCAACTTTGATCAAAGGTTAGACCAAGTCCTTATGGACATATGTGTGGAAGAAGCTCAATGGAAAAGAGACTCCAAAGGCAAGCCGGTTCAATTAAGAAGACTGGACCTCAAGCCTGTGGCTAGAGGATAGTTGGAGTTCATCCAATGCTCCATCATCCCCACTAGCAACCGATCTGAAGTTACTGTGGATCGGGCTATCATGATTCATAGTATCATGAATGGAGAGGAAGTAGAAGTTTATGAAGTCATCTCCCTTGAATTCTACAAAATAGCCGAAAAGCCCTCCACCATGGCAAGGCTAGCTTTTCCTCATCTTATTTGCCATCTATGTTACTTAGCTGGAGTTATCATAGAAGGAGACATCCCTATTGAGGATGATAAGCCCATCACTAAGAAAAGGATGGAGCAAACAAGAGAGCCCACTCATGGATCCCAAGAGATGCATGAGGAAGCTCATCACCAAGAAATCACAGAGATGCCTCAAGGGATGCACTTTCCTCCCAACAATTATTGGGAACAACTCAACACTTCTCTAGAAGACTTGAGTTACAATATGGATCAATTAAGGGTGGAACATCAAGAGCACTCCATCATTCTCCATGAAATTAGAGAAGATCAAAGAGCAATGAGGGAGGAGCAACAAAGGCAAGGAAGAGACATAGAAGAGCTCAAGGACATCATTGGTTCTTCAAGAAAAAAGCGCCACCATCACTGAGGTGGACTCATTCTTTATTCTTATTTCTCTGTTTTTCAGTTTTTTATGCTTAATGTTTATTTATGTTTGTGTCTTTCCTACATGATCATTAGTATTTAGTAACTATGTCTTAAGGCTATAAATAAATCCATAAATCCTTCATCTCTCTTAAATGAAAAATGTTTTAATACAAAAAGAACAAGAAGTACATGAGTTTTGAATTTATCATTGAATTTAGTTTAATTATATTGATGTGGTGACAATACTTTTTGTTTTCTGAATGAATGCTTGAATAGTGCATATTTTAGATCTTGTTGTTTATGAATGTTAAAATTTTTGGCTCTTGAAAGAATGATGAACAAAGAGAAATGTTACTGATGATCTAAAAAATCATAAATTTGATTCTTGAAGCAAGAAAAAGCAGTGAATAGCAAAAGCTTGTGAAAAAAAGTGGCAAAAAAATAGAAAGAAAAAGAAAGAGCAAGCAGAAAAAGCTAATAGCCCTTTAAACCAAAAGCCAAGGGTAAAAAGGATCCAAGGCTTTGAGCATCAATGGATAGGAGGGCCCAAGGAAATAAATCCAGGCCTAAGCGGCTAAATCAAGTTGTCCCTAACCATGTGCTTGTGGCATGCAGGTCTAAGTGAAAAGCTTGAGACTGAGTGGTTAAAGTCGTGATCCAAAGGAAAAAGAGTGTGCTTAAGAGCTCTGGACACCTCTAATTGGGGACTTTAGCAAAGCTGAGTCACAATCTGAAAATGTTCACCCAATTATGTGTCTGTGGCATTTATGTATCCGGTGGTAATACTGGAAAAAAAAGTGCTTAGGGCCACGGCCAAGACTCACAAAAGTAGCTGTGTTCAAGAATCAACAAACTTAACTAGGAGAATCAATAACACTATCTGAAATTCTAAGTTCCTAGAGATGCCAATCATTCTAAACTTCAAAGGAAAAAGTGAGATGCCAAAACTGTTCAGAAGCAAAAAGCTACAAGTCCCGCTTTTCTAATTAGAACTAATATTCATTGATATTTTGGGATTTATAGTATATTCTCTTCTTTTTATCCTAATTGACTTTCAGTTGCTTGGGGACAAGCAACAATTTAAGTTTTGTGTTGTGATGAGCGGATAATTTATACGCTTTTTGGCATTGTTTTTAGATAGTTTTTAGTAGGATCCAGTTACTTTTAGGGATGTTTTCATTAGTTTTTATGCTAAGTTCACATTTCCAGACTTTACTATGAGTTTATGTGTTTTTTTGTAATTTCAGGTAATTTCTAGCTGAAATTGAGGGACCTAAGCAAAACTCTGATAAAAGGCTGACAAAGGACTGTTGTTGCTGTTGGATTCTGACCTCCCTGCACTCGAAATAGATTTTCTGGAGCTACAGAACTCCAAATGGCACGCTTTCAATGGCGTTGAAAAGTAGACATCTAGATCTTTCCAGCAATATATAATAGTTTATACTTTATTTGAGATTAGACGATGTAAACTGGTGCTCAACACCAGTTCCATGCTGCATTCTGGAGTCAAACGCCAGAAACACGTCACGAACCAGAGTTGAATGCCAAAAACACGTTACAACTTGGCGTTCAACTCCAAAAGAAGCCTCCCCACGTGTAAAGCTCAAGCTCAGCCCAAGCACACACCAAGTGGGCTCCGGAAGTGGATTTTTGCATCAATTACTTACTTTTGTAAACCCTAGTAGCTAGTCTAGTATAAATAGGACATTTTACTATTGTATTAGACGTCTTTTGACAATATAGTCTTTTGACCACATATCTGGATTTAATTATGATCCTTTGATCACGTTCAGCGAGGCTGGCCATTCGGCCATGCCTGAACCATCACTTATGTATTTTCAACGGTGGAGTTTCTACACACCATAGATTAAGGGTGTGGAGCTCTGCTGTACCTCGAGTTTCAATGCAATTACTACTATTTTCTATTTAATTCAGTTTATTCCTATTCTAAGATATTCGTTGAACTTCAACATGATGAATGTGATGATCCGTGACACTCATCATCATTCTCACCTATGAACGCGTGACTGACAACCACTTCCGTTCTATATTAGACCGAACGTATATCTCTTAGACTCCTTAATCAGAATCTTCGTGGTATAAGCTAGAATTGATGGCGGCATTCATGAGAATCCGGAAAGTCTAAACCATGTCTGTGGTATTCCGAGTAGGATTCAGGGATTGAATGACTGTGATGAACTTCAAACTCGCGATTGTTGGGCGTGATGACAAACGCAAAAGAATCAATGGATTCTATTCCGACAGGATCTAGAACTGACAGATGATTAGCCGTGCTGTGACAGAGCATTTGGACCATTTTCACTGAGAGGATAGGATGTAGCCATTGACAACGGTGATGCCCTACATACAGCTTGCCATGGAAAGGAGTAAGAAGGATTGGATGAAGGCAGTAGGAAATTAAAGATACAGAAGGAGCACAGCATCTTCACACGCCTATCTGAAATTCCCACCAATGATCTACATAAGTATCTTTATCTTTATTTTATGTTTTATTTATTATTATTTTTGAAAACCAATATAACTATTTGAATCAGCCTAACTGAGATCTACAAGATGACCATAGCTTGCTTCATACCAACAATCTCTGTGGGATCGACCCTCACTCACGTAAGGTTTATTACTTGGACGACCCAGTGCACTTGCTGGTTAGTTGTGCAGAGTTGTGAAGAAAGTGCTGAGTTAATGAACGCGCATACCAAGTTGAGCGCCATTGTTAGAGATCATAACTTCATGCACCACTATCTCCTTTTGTTCCCCCTTCGAGCCTTGGTCATTGCTTCTCTTGTGCTAATTTCCTCTTTTCCCGTAGCGCTCAGTTAAAAATAGGTACAGATAACCAAAATAAAGCCCAAAAGATAAAGATCTTCGCCTAAATCAGAAGCTTCCAGCATGCCTCAGCGAGGAGCCTCACATCCTGCATCTAAAAATCACAAAATCCGCATAGGTGAGAACTAGAGGTTCTCAGCATGGTAACAGTGCCCACACATCTAACATTTATTGTCCTGGAAAAGCCGAAGGCAATCCTAGAACTTCCAACATATAATTAAAGCTTAAAAACATGACTAAACCATAAAGAAAAAATAGGCAACTAGCTAAGGGTCTTCAAAGCTATCTAAAACTCCCATTTCCAACTCTGAACCTCCCAACCACTAGCGGAACGAAATGCAACAAACACAATTATTACAAACAGAGAAATCACAAATAGGATTCAAATATAACAGATAATCAAGTAGCATTTAGTTATGAAATCACTTAGGCAATTCAAACAAGACATGTAGATACATATGATGCATGCCTATCCTAGTGGCTGATGAGTCTCATCTGTCGGTTATAAAGCCAACCTGACAAGTCATGGTAGCTAACCATTGGACCGTCCCTCTGTTATGCATCCCCAACTCGAGTAATTCTCAATCATAAACATAATCACACAACACCCACACTGGTGTTTAACCACAGGAGCGAGCTCATTCGGAACTTTCATAATGTCCAACCACACTTAGGACATAAGGTCAGCAGTATATTGAGTCTCAACCTGGAGCACGTGTTGGCTAGCCACTGCTTTCACTCAGGAAAACTCATATCTCAGATAGTCATTTAATATTCATTCATCAACATTCCATAATCATTCCTCATGACAATATCATCATTTGTACATCACATAATTGTACTTTTTATACATCACTCATCATAACCCGGGGCAACTGGGGTGAAACTACAACCCTTGCATCCACCAGGGAGCCTTTATACTAACCAACCTGGAGCAAGTGAGGGCGAAACCACAACTCTTGCGTCTACCCAAGAGGTACGCTCTCATATATCAAAGAGGAACTAAGGAGGGGATCCTAACCTCCCACCATCTCGCTGGAGGCGATTTTATAATAACAGGAGGAATAAGGAAGGGGATCCTAACCTTCCATTATCTCTCTAGGGTCGCACTTTTGAGAAAGAGGACTCGAGATAAAACAACCATTCAAATTCATATTATCATTATCAACCATAAATTAATATTTCTCAAAGCCATCTAGCTCATAACATAATCAATAACCAGTCATAAATTATTATCAAATACAACCCTTCGGCTCACGACATACACCGCACGTGCATCATCACCTTCAGCAACTCGTACAATCATTATTAATCATAACTTATCATTAACTCTCCCCTTACTTCACCCTCAAGCTACCCCCTTTCCTAACTTCTTCTCATTACTAAGTATACTATAAGGATTTAGGACTAAAAGGATGAAAATGGAGGCTTAGAATTTTGAAATTCAGCATTAAAAACACAAAAAATTAGCTTGTTGAAAACGTGGTCATGAGTGCGTGTAACACTCTGACTATCAAAGCTTACGCTTCTGGCGGCACGACTCTGATAGCTCTGGTGTTACGAAGACTCTGATAGTATTTAATACTAAAATATGAGCTTGTTTAAAACTTTAAACCGTATGACCGCTCCAAAATACTTTTTGTTAGGCAACATACATCCATACATACAATACAACTTACAAAACTCACAAAGAATACACACACACACACACCAATACAAAACATCATGACAACATCAATAACTAGTTAAACTCTTTGTGACTTCTGCGTCAATATCCAGAAAAAGGAAATTTGTAGGGGGGTGAGAACATCGTCCTCGAAAGGGTTCTCAGTAGAAGGTTTTTGAGAATTACTATAATAGGATACGTGAAGATAAAACCATTACAGTGATTAATAACCGCCTTATGTATCTTTTCAAAAGTAAAGGTTTACTATTAAAAATATGAAATCTTTTCTAAAAGAGGAAATTGTTTATTTCTTAAAAGTTAAAAAGCCTTTCAAAAGGTTTTTCCTAACCGCACGAATGACCGACCTACTTCAAGCATATGTTCATTAAGTCTATGCTAAACCAGTTTAGTTTTTCATACTTTTCTAAACCAGAAACATCAACCAAACATGGCCTTCGGCCTACCTCATGACCAACTACGGCCCTAGGCCCAAACAATCCAAACAACAACCAATCACCACAGTCCAACAAAGTTTTAGCCGTAAACACAAATAGGAAAGTTTAAGCACAAACAAACAATTACTTCAAGTAGAGCAAATAGCAATTAAACCTAATTAATCACATAGGCAAACGAAGTACAATATGCACACCCAAATAATGTCACATAGATGCATATGATGAATGCCTGTCCTAGTGGCTGATGAGTCTCATCTGTCAGTTATAAAGCCAACCCGACAAGTCCTGGTAGCTAACTATTGGACTGTCCCTCTGTCGTTGATGAGCGGATATTTTATACGTTTTTTGGGGGTGTTTTAATATAGTTTTTAGTAGGATCTAGCCACTTTTTGGTATATTTTTATTAGTTTTTATGCAAAAATTATATTTCTGGACATTACTATGAGTTTGTATATTTTTCTGTGATTTCAGGTATTTTCTGGCTGAAATTGAGGGACCTGAGAAAAAATCTAATTCAAAGGCTGATAAAGGACTGTTGATGTTGTTGGATTCTGACCTCCCTGCACTCCAAGTGGAATTTTTGGAGCTACAGAAATCTAAATGGTGCGGTCTCTATTGCGTTGGAAATTACACATTCAGGGCTTTCCAGAAATATATAATAGTCCATACTTTGCCCAAGTTTAGATGATGCAAACTGGCGTTTAATGCCAGCTTTCTGCCTTATTCTGGCATCAAACGCCATAAACAAGTTACAAACCAGAGTTAAACACCAAAAACAAGTTACAAACTGGCGTTTGACTCCAGGAATAGCCTATGCACGTGAAAGTTTCAATGTTCATCCCCAACACACACCAAGTGGGCCCCAGGAGTGGATTTCTGCACTATCTATCTTAGTTTACTCATTTTCTGTAAACCTAGGTTACTAGTTGAGTATAAAAACTACTTTTAGAGATTTATTTTATACCTCATGATACTTTTTCATCTGAAATTGTACCTTTGATGGCATGAGTCTCTAAACCCCATGGTTGGGGGTGAGGAGCTTTGCAGCGTCTCAATGAATTAATGCAAGTATTTCTGTTTTCTATTCAATCTCGCTTGTTTCTATTCTAAGATATTCGTTTGCACTTCAACATGATGAATGTGATAATCCGTGACAATCATCACCATTCTCAACCTATGAATGAGTGCCTGACAACCACTTCCGCTCTACCTTAGATTGAATGTATATCTCTTGGGTTTCTGGTTCACGAGTTTGACTGCCTCTCCTGACAACAGAGTGTTCAATCCGTGAGTCCAGAGTCTTCGTGGTATAAGCTAGAACCAATGGGCAGCATTCTTGAGATCCGGAAAGTATAAACCTTGTCTGTGGTATTCCGAGTAGGATCTGGGAGGGGATGTCTGTAACGAGCTTCAAACTCATGAACGTTGGGCGTAGTGACAGATGCAAAAGGATCACTGGATCTTATTCCAATATTAGTGAGAACCAACAGATGATTAGCCATGTACATGGACCCTTTTCACTGAGAGGACGGCTGGTAGCCATTGATAACAGTGATCCACCAACATACATCTTGCCATGGAAGGAGACCTGCGTGCGTGAAGAAGAAGACAATAGGAAAGCAAAAATTCAAGGGATAGAGCATCTCTAGAACTCCAACCCATTCTCCATCACTGCATAACAAGTAATTATTTAATGTTCTTTTATTTTTCACAATTAAAACTAAGAACCCTATTGATATCCTGACTAAGAATAATAAGATAACCATAGCTTGCTTCAAGCCGGAAATCTCCGTGGGATCGACCCTTACTCACGTAAAGTATTACTTGGACGACCCAGTGCACTTGCTGGTTAGTTGTGCGGAATTACATAGTGTGAGTGTAATTTTTGTGCACCAACTTAGATTAGGAAAAAAAATTATCTTTTGGTTTAGAGTCAGTAGGATTGCATCTTTTATTATTCCTTTTAAAAAATTTTCTTCAAAAATATTATTTTTCTTTATTAATTGTCAGTTTCTCATTGAGTCTAGTTGCATGTTGGTGTCCTTTGTGTTTTTGTCATCTAAAAAATTAGTTTTTATCTGTTCAATCCTTGCATTTGTTGAATGTGTCTATTTTCTTGGGAATAGTTGCGCCTTTGAGTCTCCCTTTCTAAAATCTTTTTTAAAATAATTTTTCTTTGATTAAATCTTGTGCCAAATTTTAAGTTTGGTGTTCTCCTAATTTTTTTTAGTTTTCGAAAATTTTATTTTGGTTTTCTAAAAATTTTAAGTTTGGCGTTCTTTCTTTTTGTTCTTGTTGTTCTTGTGAGTTTTCAAAGTGTTCTTGAGTCTTCTTTGTATCTTGATCTTCAAATTTTTAAGTTTGGTGTGCCTTGGTGTTTTCCCTCCAAAATTTTCAAAAACAAGGAGCATTGGATCTAAAAATTTTAAGTCTTGTGTCTTTTGTGTGTTTTTCTCTTTCATAATAAAATTCAAAAATAAAAAATATCTTTTCCTTTAATTTCTCATAATTTTCGAATCCCTTGGGTTGACTTGGTCAAAATTTTTCAAATCATATCCTTTTAAGATTTTTAAAAATCATATCTTTTTCAAAAACATCCTAACCACTTTCTCTCTCCTCACTTTTTCAAAAATTCTCATAAAATATTTTCAAATTTTTTTATTTAATTTAGTATATTTTATTTTATTTTATTTTTTACGAAAAAAATTTTAAATATAATAAAATAAATCCACATCATCTCTCTTTCTCCATCATGGACCTAAGTGAAAATGAATAGTCCAGAAGGACTCTAGGGTCATATGCTCACCCCACTACTGCTTCATACGGGAGTAGTATCTGTATACCCTCCATTGGAGTTAGTAGTTTAGAGTTGAATCCTCAGCTCATTATCATGGTGTAGCAAAATTGCCAGCATTCTGGTCTTCTACAGGAAGAACCTACTGAGTTTCTAGCACAGTTCTTACAAATTGCTGACACAGTACATGATAAGAAAGTAGATTAGGATGTCTACAGATTATTACTATTTCCATTTGCTGTAAAAGACCAAGCTAAGAGGTGGTTAAATAACCAACCTAAAGCTAGCATAAGAACATGGAAACAGTTGTCAGCCAAATTTTTGAATCAATATTTCCCTCCTAAAAGGATGACACAGCTCAGGTTGGACATCCAAGGCTTTAAACAAGAGGATATTGAATCTGTTTACAACGCCTGGGAGAGGTACAAAGAGATGCTAAGGAAATGCCCCTCTGAAAAGTTTTCAGAATGGGTGCAGTTAGACATCTTCTACATACGGGCTTACAGCAAAAGCTCAGATATCTCTAGACCACTCAATTGGTGGATCTATACATATGAGAAAAATAATTGAAGAGGCTCAAGAGCTCATTGATACAGTTGCTAGAAATCAACATCTGTACTTAAGCAGTGAGTCCTCTATAAAAGAAGAGGCTAATGCAGTGTCCACTGAACTTAGTCCTCTAGAATAAGTTGTTGAAATCAATCAGCATTTATGTTACCTGACAGAATAGTTGGCAGAATTTAAAGAGATGTTACAAGACACTAAGGATGCTAACAGGAACATGGAAGCACAACTTGACCAGACAAGACAGCAGTTATCAAAACAAATAACAGAAGAGTGCTAAGCAGTTCAATTAAGGAGTGGAAAAATATTGAATACCTCAGCTCAAAGCAGCAGAAAGCCAAGAAAAGAACAAATAATAGAGGATGAGCAGACTGCTACCCAAAATCCTTCTGAGGATAGTAAGAGCCCAAAGAGGAATGATTATGGCGTTCAAACGCCAGAAATAGGTGAAAAACTGGCGTTAAACGCCTAGTGGACGCCCAGTTCTGGCATTTAAACGCCAGCAAAAAGGAGAAAAGTGGTGTTAAACGCCCAACCCATGTTTAGTTCTGGCGTTCAAACGCCAGAAAAGGGAGGAAATAGTGGTTTATCACTCACCCTCTCCGCAAGCTCCCTCTCTCCCCTCGAAACTCGATGGCAGCAGCAGCTTGAGGCGACAGTGACTGCACACGGCGGCGTAGCATCACCAGCGGGTTACGCTCCTCCTCGCGTCATTGACCCGCATCATCTACCCTCAGCGTTGCGTAATCTCTCTCTCCTTTGGGATCCCCTCCGTGATGGTAATGGCAGTGATGGCACGGGATCTTTACGCGCGGCAGTTTGGTGACAGCTCCACGGGACGGCAGCGACGCGGCTGTGCAGCGACAGTAGCAGCATGGTGATGGCGCTAACAACCCCTCCCTCTCCCATCCTTCTCCGTTCGGCTCTCCCTTCCCTTTTGTCTCTTCCCTTTTTTCCTATGTGTGTGCGTTTGTGTTTGTTGGGGGGAAGAAGGGAAATATGTGGGGAAGTGGGGTGTGCGGCTTGGGGTGAGGGTCTGTGTGTGTGTTGAAAATTAGGGTTTGGGTAAAATTAGGTTTTAGGGTAATTTGGTAATTTCGAATAAAAATAGGGATAATATAATAATTACAAATAATTTTTTAATCCAACCACAATTATGTTTAAAATACTATTTATTCATCAATTTTACAAATTATTTTCAATTAAATGCTCAAATCCAAGAATTAGAGATGATATAATTAATTTTTTTTATTATTCAAAATATAAGTATTAAATTATAAAATATTAATCATTTAACCCAAAATCATATAAAATTCTTATGATTACATAACTATTTACGTTATAATTTAAATATAGAAAATAAATCAATAATTATAAAGTTGGATAAGAATCTTAATTTATTTCAAATTTAGTTAATCAAAACTTGCGTTAACTATTTTTAATAAAGAAATTTCTGAAATTAAAGCTACAAATGAATAATTGAATTTGGAATTAGTTTATAATAAACCTTATCAAAAGTTCTGGGTCTTACAGTGCGTGTCGTTGATGAGCGGATAATTTATACGCTTTTTAGCATTGTTTTTATATAGTTTTTAGTAAGTTTGAGCTACTTTTAGGGATGTTTTCATTAGTTTTTATGTTAAATTCACATTTCTGGACTTTACTATGAGTTTGTGTGTTTTTCTGTGATTTCAGATAAATTCTGGCTGAAATTGAGGGACTTGAGCAAAACTCTGAAGAAGGCTGACAAAAGGACTGCTGATGCTGTTGGAATCTGACCTCCCTGCACTCGAAATGGATTTTCTGGAGCTACAGAACTCCAATTGGCGCGCTCTTAACGGTGTTGGAAAGTAGACATCCAGGGCTTTCCAGCAATATATAATAGTCCATACTTTATTCGAAGATTGACGACGTAACTTGGCGTTGAACGCCAAGTACATGCTGCTGTCTGGAGTTGAACGCCAGAAAAACGTCACGATCCGGAGTTGAACGCCCAAAACACGTCATAACTCGGAGTTCAACTCCAAGAGAAGCCTCAGCTCGTGGATTAATCAAGCTCAGCCCAAACATACACCAAGTGGGCCCCGGAAGTAAATTTATGCATCAATTACTTACTCATGTAAACCCTAGGAGCTAGTTTATTATAAATAGAACATTTATCTATTGTATTAGAGGTCTTTTTGACCACGTAGATCCTGGATTGTATTTTGAGTCCTGTGATCACGTTTAGGAGGGCTGGCCATTCGGCCATGCCTGAACCTCTTGCTTATGTATTTTCAACAGTGGAGTTTCTGCACACCATAGATTAAGGGTGTGGAGCTCTGCTGTACCTCAAGTATTAATGCAACAGCTCTGCTGTACCTCAAGTATTAATGCAATTCTATTCTCTTTTATTCAAATATCTCTTATTCTTATTCCAAGATATTCATTCGTACCCAAGAACATGATGAATGTGATGATAAGCAGAGGATCATTTTCCCGAGAGGATTGAAAGTAGCCACCGCTGATGGTGAACCTCTATACACAGCTTTCCATGGAAAGGAGTAAGAAAGATTGAGTTGAAGCAGTAGGAGAGTAGGCGTCCTTGAGCCATACAGTATCTCCATATGCTTATCTGAAATTCCCACTAATGAATCTACATAAGTATTCTATCCCTTTTATTTATTTTATTTATCCAATTTAATTCCATTTGACTCTATGATTCCACTCACTAACTGAGATCTACAAGATGACCATAGCTTGCTTCATACCAACAATCTCTGTGGGATCGACCCTTACTCGCGTAAGATTTATTACTTGGACGACCCAGTACACTTGCTGGATAGTTGAACGGAGTTGTGTCCACTCGTACCAATTTCAAATTCCATAATTTTACAATGAGTGCAACTCAAAGAATAGTGATCACAATTTCGTCCACCAAGTTTTTGGCGCCGTTGCCGGGGATTGTTCGAGTATGGACAACTGACGGTTCATCTTGTTGCTCAGATTAGCTAATTTTCTTTTCAAAAAGTTTTCAAAATTTTTCTTTTATTTTCGTTTTTCTAAAAGAATATTTTCGAATAAATAAAATAAAAATACAAAAAAATTAGAAAATCATAAAAATCAAAAATATTTTGCGTTTCTTGTTTGAGTCTTGAGTCAAATTTTAAGTTTAGTGTCAATTGCATGCCTTAAAAATTTTTCTTGCATTTTTCGAAAACTCCATGCATTCATAGTGTTCTTCATGATCTTCAAGTTGTTCTTGACAAGTCTTCTTGTTTGATCTTGATGAATTCTTGTTTTGTGTCTTTTGTTGTTT
>NC_029778.3:30251540-30251716 GCF_000817695.3 Arachis duranensis | reverse complement strand
TCAAAAATTTTTCAAAATTATGTTCTTGATGTTCATCTTGATCTTCAAAGTGTTCTTGATGTTCATCTTGACATTCATAGCATTCTTGCATGCACCTTGTGTCTTGATCCAAAATTTTCATGTTTTGGGTCATTTTTGTGTTTTTCTTTAAAAATTCAAAAATCAAAAAAATATCT
>NC_029778.3:30247680-30249467 GCF_000817695.3 Arachis duranensis | reverse complement strand
TGGAGGCACAAGTGGGCCAGCTGAGTAAGAAAGTTATTGAAACTCCTCCCAGTACTCTCCCAAGCAATACAGAAGAAATTCCAAAAGGAGAGTGCAAGGCCATTGATTTGATCAAAGTGGCCGAATGCACTAGGGAGGAGGAGGACGAAAATCCTAGTGAGGAAGACCTCCTGGGACGTCCTTCAAGCAAGAAGGAGTTTCCTATTAAGGATCCTGAGGAATCTGAGGCTTATTTAGAGACCATAGAGATTCCAGTAAATCTCCTTCTGCCATTCATGAGCTCTGAAGACTATTCTTCCTCTGAAGAGGATGAAGATGTGACGGGAGAGCAAGTTGCTCAATATTTAGGAGCTATCATGAAGCTGAATGACAAGTTGTTTGGTAATGAGACTTGGGAAAGTGAACCTCCCTTGCTCATTAGTGAACTAGATACTTGGATTCAGAGAACTCTACCTCAAAAGAAACAAGATCCTGGCAAGTTCTTAATACCTTATACCATTGGCACCATGAGCATTGAAAAAGCTCTATGTGATCTGGGGTCAGGGATAAATCTTATGCCACTCTCTGTAATGGAGAAGCTAGGGATCATTGAGGTAAAACCTGCCTTATTCTCATTACAATTGGCAGACAAGTCATTAAGACAAGCTTATGGAATAGTAGAGGACGTGCTAGTAAAGGTTGAAGGCCTTTACATCCCTGCTGATTTCATAATCCTAGACACTAGGAAGGAAGATGATGAATGCATCATCCTTGGAAGACCTTTCCTAGCCACAGCAGAAGCTGTGATAGACGTCAACAGAGGTGAGTTAGTCCTTCAATTGAATAGGGACTACCTTGTGTTCAAGGCACATGGCCATCCCTCTGTGACAAAAGAGAGTAAGCATGAAGAGCTTCTCTCAGTTCAGAGTCAAGAAGAGCCCACACAGTCAAACTCTAAGTTTGGTGTTGTGAGGCCACAACCAAACTCTAAGTTTGGAGTTAAGATCCCATATCCAAACTCTAAGTTTGGTGTTGGGACTACACTAAAATTGACCTGATCACCTTGTGGCTCCATGAGAGCCACTGTTAAGCTATTGACATTAAAGAAGCGCTTGTTGGGAGGCAACCCAAGTTTATTTATTTAATTTTTATTATATTGTTATTTTGTGTTTTATTAGGTACATGATCATGAGGAGTCACGAAAAAATCAAAAAAATTAAAAACAGAGTCAAAAACAGAAGAAAAAATTTTTTTCACCTTGGAGGACGCACGGGCTGGCTTTCAACGCCAGTAAGGTGCATCTGGCCGGCGTTCAACGCCAGAACAGAGCACCATTCTGGCGCTGAACACCAGAAACAAGCAACATCCTGGCGCTGAATGCCAGGAATGTGCCCAGAGAGGAAAAACTGGCGCTGAACGCCAGTAACAAGCATGAAACTGGCGTTCAACGCTAGAAACATGCTTTACATGGGCGTTGAACGCCCAGAACGTGCACCAGAAACAAGCATCAATCTGGTGTTGAACACCAGGATTGCATGCAGAGGGCGTTTTACATGCCTCATTAGTGCAGGGATGATAATCCTTGACACCTCAGGATCTGTGGAGAATTCTTTGACACCTCAGGACCTGTGGACCCCACAGGATCATCTCAGGATCTGTGGACCTCACAGGATCCCCACCTACCTCGCCCTCTCTCTTTCCATTCATGGTCATCCTTTCTGTTTTTCATTCACCACCTACATCTACCCACTCTTCCCCATACACCCCACCTACCTTTACAATTCAAATCCATCTCCCCTCACTCACCT
>NC_029778.3:30241666-30245644 GCF_000817695.3 Arachis duranensis | reverse complement strand
CAACGGCGTTGGAAAGTAGACATCCAGAGCTTTCCAGCATTATATAATAGTTCATACTTTATTCGAAGATTGACGATGTAACTTGGCGTTGAACGCCAAGTACATGCTGCTGTCTGGAGTTGAACGCCAGAAAAACGTCACGATCCGGAGTTGAACGCCCAAAACATGTCATAACTCGGAGTTCAACTCCAAGAGAAGCCTCAGCTCGTGGATTAATCAAGCTCAGCCCAAACATACACCATGTGGGCCCCGGAAGTGAATTTATGCATCAATTACTTACTTATGTAAACCCTAGGAGCTAGTTTATTATAAATAGAACATTTATCTATTGTATTAGACATCTTTGATCACTTTAGGTCTTTGGAACATCTGGGGGCGCATAGTCCTTAGGCCATGGGGGCTGGCCATTCGGCCATGCCTGAACCTCTCACTTATGTATTTTCAACGGTGGAGTTTCTGCACACCATAGATTAAGGGTGTGGAGCTCTGCTGTACCTCAAGTATTAATGCAATTCTATTTAGCCACCGCTGATGGTGAACCCCTATACACAGCTTGCCATGGAAAGGAGTAAGAAGGATTGAGTTGAAGCAGTGGGAGAGCAGCCGTCCTTGAGCCATACAGTATCTCCATATGCTTATCTGAAATTCCCACCAATGAATCTACATAAGTATTCTATCCCTTTTATTTATTTTATTTATCCAATTTAATTCCATTTGACTCTATGATTCCACTCACTAACTGAGATCTACAAGATGACCATAACTTGCTTCATACCAACAATCTCTGTGGGATCGACCTTTACTCGCGTAAGGTTTATTACTTGGACGACCCAGTACACTTGCTGGTTAGTTGAACGGAGTTGTGTCCACTCGTACCAATTTCAAATTCCATAATTTTACAATGAGTGCAACTCAAAGAATAGTGATCACAATTTCGTCCACCAGTCGTCCATGCACACGCATGGGAAGCAAAAAAAGAAAACTGACGCTTGCCCGTCAGTCACGCGTACGCGTGGGTGCGTTTTGTGCTCCGGGCACAAAACCGGCACGGTACCATCGCAACTTTCTGGTTTTTCTACTGCGCACCTGCATCAATACAGTGACACGTACGTGTCAGCCAAGCGCATGCGTGGGCGAGTAAAAATTGTGAGTGACGTGTGCGCGTCATCCACGTATACACGTGGGAGTACGTTTTACCAGAAATTTTACTAAGTTAAAAAAAACTGCAGGATTACATTTTCAAACCCCAAAACTTCCGACGGGCATAACTTTTTCGTTTCAAATCATTTTTCATCCGTTCTTTAAACGGCATAAACATCTCGGATCTAATTTTATTTCAAAATAAGTTTGATACAAATCAGGGATTCGGAGATTAAGTTATGCTCTCCCAAAGTTGGGCCAAAATCATGATTTTCACAAAAACAACCAAGCCTCAACTCTCAAATATACAGTTTTCAAACCTCTTTAATTCACTCAAAACCTTACCAATTTAACCTCAACCATATTCCAACTTCCTTATTTATTCCACAATATATCAATTCTCTATTTCATCAATTTTAACTCAATAATCCAAGTTCACAATCCACAATATACATCATCAAATACCAACCATCTATTTTCATCAAACTCCACCAACAAGATTTCTAACTCCACAATGATCAACATACAAGACCAATTATCCATATCAGGCACAAATTTCAACTTCAATTCAACCTTTATATATACCAAGTATCATCATCATATAAAACTCACATGCATCATAAATCAAGAACGTCAATTATACCCTCCAAAAACCAATAATCACAATTGTGAATTGTCTTACTAGAATACTCAATCAACCATTGCTTGCTTAATTCCTTAATCCTCGTGGTATCGATACTCACTCACCGTGAGTTTATTACTTGATACGACCTGATGCACTTGTCGATAGCTATGCGAGATTGTAGAATCTCGTATCAAGTTCTTGACATCATTGCCGGGGATTAACGGTGATTAACAAACTACCGGTTGATTGATTATCTAGATTAGGCACCTTTTATTTTCTTGTTTTAGTCATTTATTTGCGTTTACTTTTTCTTTTCTTTAGTTCTTTAACTATTTGTGTTGTTGCCTAACTTGGAGTTTCTTTCACTTTGATGGAAGAAATTTCAAACTCTCTTTTCTTTTGTTGTTTTCCTTGTGTACATGCAAGAAAATTAAGAAGATGATCCTTTCCTGTTTGACTTAGAAATTGAAAGAACTCTTTGGAGGATAAGAAATGAGGTAAGAAATAAAAGAGTGCTAGAAGAAGGTGAGGGAGCCTCAAACACAATTATGGCAGAATCTTACAATAATAATCAAGCCAATGGTGCTTCACATGCTAGAAGGACATTAGGATCATATACTACTCCTAATCCTAGATATTGTAGGAGTAGTATTTTAACCTTAAATGTCAATGCAAATAATTTTAAACTCAAGCCTTAATTGATCACTCTTGTTCAACAAAATTATCAATTTGGAGGAAACCCCCAAGAGAACCGAAATCAACACATTTCAAGTTTCATTCAAATTTGTGATACAATGAAAAAAAATGGATTGTCAGCCGAAGCATATAGACTCATTTTGTTTCCATTCTCTCTTAGAGATAGAGTTGCACAATGGTTGGAGTCACACCCTAAAGAAAGCATTGCCACATAAAAAGACTTAGTTAGCAAGTTTTTAACTAAGTTCTTTCCTCCTTAAAGATTGATAAAATTGAGGACAAAGGTGCAAACTTTTAGGTAACTTGAAGGAGAATCCTTATATAAGACTTGGGAAAGATACAAAGGGATGTTGTGTAACATCCTATCACCCTAAGTCTTACCTCTAGCCATAAAGCAAAGGATAACAAAGCGTTACGACATTCTAAGTGATGAGCGGATAATTTATACGCTTTTTGGCATTGTTTTTAGGTAGTTTTTAGTAAGTTCAAGCTACTTTTAGGGATGTTTTCATTAGTTTTTATGTTAAATTCACATGTCTGGACTTTACTATGAGTTTGTGTGTTTTTCTATGATTTCAATTAATTTCTGGCTGAAATTGAGGGACTTGAGCAAAACTCTGAAAAAGGCTGACAAAAGGACTGCTGATGCTGTCGGAATCTGACCTCCCTACACTCGAAATGGATTTTCTGGAGCTACAAAACTCCAAATGGCGCGCTCTCAATGGCGTTGGAAAGTAGACATCCAGAGCTTTCCAGCAATATATAATAGTTTATACTTTATTCGGAAATTGATGACGTAACTTGGCGTTGAACGCCAAGTACATGCTGCTGTCTGGAGTTAAACGCCAGAAACACGTCATGATCCGAAGTTGAATGCCCAAAACACGTTATAACTTGGAGTTCAACTCTAAGAAAAGCCTCAGCTCGTGGATAGATCAAGCTCAGCCCAAGCATACAGGATAATTTACTATTGTATTAGACATCTTTGGTCTCAGTTTTGTTTTATTCTTTATCTTAGGAGACTATTGATCACGTTTTAGGGGGCTGGCCATTCGTCCATGCCTGAACCTTTCACTTATGTATTTTCAACGGTGGAGTTTCTGCACAACATAGATTAAGGGTGTGGAGCTCTGCTGTACCTCAAGTTTCAATACAATCACTATTATTTTCTATTCAATTCTCTTTTATTCTTATTCCAAGATATACGTTGCACAACACTTTGATGAATGTGATGATCCGTGACACTCATCATCATTCTCACCTATGAATTGACAACCACTTCCGTTCTACTCTAGGCCGGGCGCATATCTCTTAGATTCCCCAACAGAATCTTCGTGGTATAAGCTAAATAGATGGCGGCATTCATAGGGATCCAGAAAGTCTAACCTTGTCTGTGGTATTCTGAGTAGGATCCCGGGAATCCGGAAAGTCTAACTTTGTCTGTGGTATTCCGAGTAGGATTCCGGTATTGAATGACTGTGACGAGCTTCAAACTCCTGAAGGCTGGGCGTGATGAC
>NC_029778.3:30241174-30241488 GCF_000817695.3 Arachis duranensis | reverse complement strand
ATGCAGTGACAGCGCATAGGACCATTTTCCCGAGAGGATTAAAAGTAGCCATTGATGATGGTGATGCCCTACATATAGCTTGCCATGGAAAGGAGTAAGAAAGATTGGATGAATGTAATAAGAAAGTAGAGATTCAAGGGGAACACAGCATCTCCATGCGCCTATCTGAAATTTCCACTATTGATTTACATAAGTATTTCTATCCCTTTTTATTTTCCATTTATTATTAATTTTCGAAACCTATAACCATTTAATCTGCCTAACTGAGATTTATAAGGTGACCATAGCTTGCTTCATACCAACAATCTCTGTGG
>NC_029778.3:30239846-30241041 GCF_000817695.3 Arachis duranensis | reverse complement strand
AGAACTCTTTTATCACAATTTCGTCCACCAAGTTTTTGGCACCGTTGCCGGGGATTGTTCGAGTATGGACAACTGACAGTTCATCTTGTTGCTCAGATTAGGTAATTTTTTTTTCAAAAATCTTTTTCAAAATTTTTCTTTTCTTTTTCGTTTTTCCAATCTTTATTTTCAAAAAAAAAATAAAATAAAAACACAAAAAATTTGAAAATCATAAAAATCAAAAATATTTTGCATTTCTTGTTTGAGTCTTGAGTCAATTTTTAAGTTTGGTGTCAATTGCATGCTTTAAAAAAAATATTTTTTTCTTGCATTTTTCGAAAATTTCATGCATTCATAGTGTTCTTCATGATCTTCAAGTTGTTCTTGACAAGGCTTCTTGTTTGATCTTGATGATTTCTTGTTTTGTGTTGTTTGTTGTTTTTCATATGCATTTTTCGTTTGTTAGAGTCCATGCATTAAAGATTTCTAAGTTTGGTGTCTTGCATGTCTTCTTTGCATCAAAATTTTTCAAAAATATGTTCTTGATGTTCATCATGATCTTCAAAGTGTTCTTGATGTTCATCTTGACATTCATAGTGTTCTTGCATGCATCTTGTGTTTTGATCCAAAATTTTCATGTTTTGGGTCATGTTTGTGTTTTTCTCTCTCCTCATTAAAAATTCAAAAATAAAAAAAAATCTTTTCTTTTTTTTTCTCTCCAAATTTTCGAAATTTTGGGTTGACTTGGTCAAAAATTTTTAAAATTAGTTATTTCTTACAAATAAAGTCGAAATTTCAATTTTAAAAAAATTCTTATCTTTTTAAAATCTTTTTAAAAAATCATATCTTTTCCATTTTTTTCTTTTCTTCGAAAAATTTCAAAAATATTTTTCAAAATATTTTCAAAATCTTTTTCTTATCTTTATATCAAATTTTTAAAAATATGCTAACAATTAATGTGATTGGATTCAAAAATTTGAAGTTTGTTACTTTCTTGTTAAGAAAGGTTCAATCTTTAAATTCTAGAATCTTATCTTGTAGTTACTTGTTAGTTAAGTAATTAATTTTAAAATTTAAAAATTAAAATCTTTTCTATCTTTTCTATCTTATCTTCTTATCTTTTCAAATTTGATTTTAAAATCTTTTTCAACTAACTATTTGACTTTTTGTTTGTTTCTTATCTTTTTCAAAACCACCTAACTACTTTTCCCTCTCT
>NC_029778.3:30238068-30239639 GCF_000817695.3 Arachis duranensis | reverse complement strand
TCCAAGTTTGATGGAAGAAGCATCTCCATTTCTGCCATTGGAGCCAATAAATTTGAGCTGAAACCTCAGCTAGTTGCCTTAATGCAATAAAACTGCAAGTTTTATGGACTTCCATTTGAAGATCCTTAACAGTTTTTAACTGAATTCTTGCAAATCTGTGAGACTGTAAAGACGAATGGAGTTGATCCTGAAGTCTACAGACTCATGCTTTTCCCTTTTGCTATAAGAGACAGAGCTAGAATATGGTTGGATTCACAACCTAAGGATAGCCTGGAGTCCTGGGATAAGCTGGCCACTGCCTTCTTGGATAAATTCTTTCCTCCTCAAAAGCTAAGCAAGCTAAGAGTGGATGTTCAAACCTTCAAACAAAAAGATGGTGAATCCCTCTATGAAGCTTGGGAAAGATACAAGCAGCTGACCAAAAGGTGTCTATTTGACATGTTTTCAGAATGGACCATATCAGATATATTCTATTATGGTCTATCTGAATTTTCGAAAATGTCATTGGATCATTCTGCAGGTGGATCAATTCACCTAAAGAAAACACCTGCAGAAGCTCAAGAACTTATTGACATGGTTGCAAATAACCAATTTATGTACACTTCTGAGAGGAATTCCGTGAATAATGGGACACCTCAGAGGAAGGGAGTTCTTGAGATTGATGCTCCGAATGCCATATTGGCTCAGAACAAAGTGTTGACTCAGCAAGTCAACATGATCTCTCAAAGTCTGAATGGATAGCAAAATGCATCCAACAATACTAAAGAGGCAGCTTCTGAAGAAGCTTATGATCCTGAGAACCCTGCAATTGCAGAGGTAAATTATATGGGTGAACCTTATGGAAACACCTATAATTCATCATGGAGAAACCATCCAAATTTCTCATGGAAGGATCAACAAAAGCCTCAACAAGGCTTTAAAAATGGTGGACGCAACAGGCTGAGCAATAGCAAGCCTTTTCCATCATCTTCTCAGCAACAGACAGAGAATTCTGAACAAAACACTTCTAATTTAGCCAATCTAGTCTCTGATCTGTTAAAGGCCACTTTCAGTTTCATGAGTGAAACAAGATCCTCCATTAGAAATCTGGAGGCACAAGTGGGCCAGCTGAGTAAGAAAGTCATTGAAACTCCTCCCAGTATTCTCCCAAGCAATACAGAAGAAAATCCAAAAGGAAAGTGCAAGGCCATTGATATAATCAATATGGCCGAATGCACAAAGGAGGAGGAGGACGAAAATCCTAGTGAGGAAGACCTCCTGGGACGTCCCTCAAGCAAGAAGGAGTTTCCTATTAAGGATCCAAAGGAATCTGAGGCTAATATAGAGACCATAGAGATTCCATTAAATCTCCTTCTGCCATTCATGAGCTCTGAAGACTATTCTTCCTCTGATGAGGATGAAGATGTGACTAGAGAGCAAGCTGCTCAATATTTAGGAGCTATCATGAAGCTGAATGCCAAATTATTTGGTAATGAGACTTGGGAAAGTGAACCTCCCTTGCTCATTAGTGAACTAGATACTTGGATTCAACAAACTCTACCTCAAAAGAAACAAGATCCTGGCAAGTTCTT
>NC_029778.3:30236386-30238057 GCF_000817695.3 Arachis duranensis | reverse complement strand
TCAGGGATAAATCTTATGCCACTCTCTGTAATGGAAAAGCTGGGGATCATTGAGGTACAACCTGCCTTGTTCTCATTACAATTGGCAGACAAGTCATTGAGACAAGCTTATGGAATAGTGGAGGACGTGTTAGTAAAGGTTGAAGACCTTTACATCCCTGCTGATTTCATAATCCTAGACACTAGGAAGGAAGAGGATGATTGCATCATCCTTGTAAGACCTTTCCTAGCCACAGCAGGAGCTGTGATAGATGTCAACAGAGGTGAATTAGTCCTTCAATTGAATGGGGATTGCCTTGTGTTTAAGGCACATGGCCATCCCTCTGTGACAAAAGAGAGTAAGCATGAAGAGCTTCTCTCATTTCAGAGTCAAGAAGAGCCCCCACAGTCAAACTCTAAGTTTGGTGTTGGGAGGCCACAACCAAACTTTAAGTTTGGTTTTAAGACCCCATATCCAAACTCTAAGTTTGGTGTTGGGACTATACAACGTTGACCTGATCACCTTTGTGGCTCCATGAGAGCCCAATGTCAAGCTATTGACATTAAAGAAGCGCTTGTTGGGAGGCAACCCGATTTTATTTATCTAATTTTTATTTTATTCTATTTTATTGTTATTTTGTGTTTTGTTAGGTACATGATCATGTGGAGTCACAAAAAAATATAAAAATTAAAAACAAAATCAAAAAAACAGCAGAAGAAAAATCACACCCTGGAGGAAGCACAGACTGGCGTTCAACGCCAGTAAAAAGCATCTGGCTGGCGTTCAACGCCAGAACAGAGCATGAATCTGGCGCTGAACACCAGTAACAAGCATGAAACTGGCGTTCAACGCCAGAAACATGTTACATGTGGGCGTTGAACGCCCAGAACGTGCACCAATTGGCGTTTAAACGCCAGAATGGTGTGCAAAGGCATTTTACATACCCATTTGGTGCAGGGATGGAATTCCTTGACACCTCAGGATCTGTAGACCCCACAGGATCCCCACCTACTATATTCCCACCTTACCTCCTAATCCTATTTTACTCTTCCCCATGCCACTCTTCCCCATAAACCCCACCTACCTTCAAAATTCAAAAACATTTTCCCACCCAATCCCACCCTATATGGCCGAACCTACCCTCTCCCCTTTCCCTATATATACCCTTCCATTCTACTTCATTTTCACACAATACAACCCCTTCCTCCATACCTTGGCCGAACCTACACTTACCATTCTCCTCCATATTCTCTTCTTCTTCTTCTTCTCTTCTTTCTTCTCTTGCTCGAGGACGAGCAATATTTTAAGTTTGGTGTGGTAAAAGCATAAGCTTTTTATTTTTCCATTACCATCAATGGCACCTAAGGCCGGAGAATCCTTTAGAAAAGGAAAAGGGAAGACAAAAGCTTCTACCTCCGAGTCATGGGAGATGGAAAGATTCATCACCAAGAGCCATCAAGACCACTTCTATGATGTTGTGGCAAAGAAGAAGGTGATCCCTGAGGTCCCTTTCAAGCTCAAGAAAAATGAGTATCCGGAGATCCGACATGAGATCCGAAGAAGAGGTTGGGAAGTCCTAACCAACCCCATGCAACAAGTCGGAATCTTAATGGTTCAAGAGTTCTATGCCAATGCATGGATCACTAGGAACCATGATCAAAGTATGAACCCGAATCCAAAGAATTATCTCAC
>NC_029778.3:30235625-30236292 GCF_000817695.3 Arachis duranensis | reverse complement strand
TTCCACTTGCCCATGATGCAAGGAGATGAACGCCCCTACACTAGAAGGGTCAACTTTAATCAAAGGTTGGACCAAGTTCTTATGGACATATGTGTGGAAGGAGCTCAATGGAAAAGAGACTCCAAAGGCAAGCCAGTTCAACTAAGAAGACTGGACCTCAAACAGTTCAACTAAGAAGACTGGATCTCAAGCCTGTGGCTAGAGGATGGTTGGAGTTCATTCAACGCTCTATCATTCCTACTAGCAACCGATCTGAAGTTACTGTGGATCGGGCCATCATGATTCATAGCATCATGATTGGAGAGGAAGTAGAAGTTCATGAGGTCATCTCCAATGAAATCTACAAAATAGCCGACAAGCCCTCCACCATGGCAAGGCTAGCTTATCCTCACCTTATTTGCCATCTATGTTACTTAGCTGGAGTTATCATACAAGGAGACATCTCCATTGAAGAGGATAAGCCCATCCCCAAGAATAGGATGGAGCAAGCAAGAGAGACCCTTCACGGTTCTTGATGAGCGGATAATTTGTACGCTTTTTGGCATTGTTTTTAGTATGTTTTTAGTATGATCTAGTTAGTTTTTAGTATATTTTTATTAGTTTTTAGTTAAAATTCACTTTTCTAGACTTTACTATGAGTTTGTGTGTTTTTCTGTGATTTCAGGTA
>NC_029778.3:30235140-30235380 GCF_000817695.3 Arachis duranensis | reverse complement strand
ACCCAAGCACACACCAAGTGGGCCCGGAAGTGGATTTTTATGTCATTTACTCATCTCTGTAAACCTTAGGCTACTAGTTCTCTATAAGTAGGACCTTTTACTATTGTATTTTAATCTTTGGATCATTTTAGATCTTTTGATCATCTTTGGACATCTAGCTCTTAGATCATTGGGAGACTGGCCATTCGGCCATGCCTAGACCTTGTTCTTATGTATTTTCAACGGTGGAGTTTCTACACA
>NC_029778.3:30233953-30234154 GCF_000817695.3 Arachis duranensis | reverse complement strand
ATTGTATGTTTCTTGTTTGAGTCTAGTGTTTCATTTTAAGTTTGGTGTCAATTGCATGCATTCATTCATGTGTCCTAAGTGATTTTCAAAGTTATTCTTGATGATTTACTTGCTCTGATCTTGAATTCTATTGACTTGAGTGTTTCGTGTGTCTCATATGCATTCTCATTTTGTTAGTGTCAGTAGTATACAAACTGCTAA
>NC_029778.3:30232700-30233713 GCF_000817695.3 Arachis duranensis | reverse complement strand
GAGACTGGCGTTTAAACGCCAGCCAGGGTACCTGGTTGGGCGTTTAACGCCCAAAAGGGTATAGTTTTGGGCGTTAAACGTCAGAATGTGCACCATTCTGGGCGTTTAACGCCAGGATGGCACAAGAGGGAAGATTCTGTTTTCAATGCAAATTTTTTTCAAGTTTTCAAAGTTTTTCAAAAATCAAATCTTTTTCAAATCATATCTTTTCAATCATATGTTTTCAAAATTGATTTCTTTCTATTTTCAAAGATACTTGCTATCAATTAATGATTTGATTCAACATTTCAAATATGTTGCCTTTTCTGTTGAGAAAGTTTTAATGTTTGAATCATATCTTTTCTTGTTAGCCAAGTTTTTAATTTTCAAAATCAAATCTTTTTAAAAAAAAATGTTTTTCAAATCATATCTTCTCAATCACATCTTTTTAAAATAAATCATATCTTCTTAACCACATCTTTTTCAAAATAGTTTTCAATCAAATCTTTTTGATTTCTAATTTCAAATTCTTTTTTCAAAAATCACTTAATTTCTTTCCCACTTTTATTTTCGAAAATCAATTAGTGCTTTTCAAAATGTTTTCAAAATCTTTTACTTGATTTTCGAAAATTACTTCCCCTCTTCTCACATCCTTCTATTTATGGACTAACATTATTCTTTAATGCAAAATTCGAACTCCATCTTCTTTGATAAGTTCGAATTTTCTACTTCTGCCTTCTATTTTTCTTTTTCTCTGACACCTCAAGGAATCTCTATACTGTGACATAGAGGATTCCATATTTTCTTGTTCTCTTCTCTTTCTTATGAGCAGGAGCAAGGACAAAAGCATTCTTGTTGAAGCTGATCTTGAACCTGAAAGGACCCTGAAGTGAAAACTGAGAGAAGCCAAGGCACAACTCTCTGTAGAGGACCTAACAGAAATCTTCAAAGAAGAAGAACACATGGCAGCCGAAAACAACAACAATGCCAACAATGCAAGAAAGGTGCTGGGTGACTTTACTGCACCTACTCCC
>NC_029778.3:30230591-30230961 GCF_000817695.3 Arachis duranensis | reverse complement strand
ATAATGAGGAACCATGGGAATCTGAGGCTCAAAATGAGACCATAGAGATTCCATTGGACTTACTTCTGCCATTCATGAGCTCTGATGAGTATTCTTCCTCTGAAGAGGATGAGTATGTCACTGAAGAGCAAGTTGCTAAATACCTTGGAGCAATCATGAAGTTGAATGACAAGTTATTTGGAAATGAAACTTGGGAGAATGAATCCCCTTTGCTCACCAAAGAACTGGATGACTCGTCTAGGCAGAAACTACCTCAAAAGAGACAGGACCCTGGGAAGTTTTCAATACCTTGTACCATAGGCACCATGACCTTCAAGAAGGCCTTGTGTGACTTAGGGTCAAGTGTAAACCTCATGCCCCTCTCTGTAAT
>NC_029778.3:30229585-30230448 GCF_000817695.3 Arachis duranensis | reverse complement strand
AGTAAAAGTTGAAGACCATTACATCCCTACTGATTTCATAGTCCTAAAGACTGGGAAATGCATGGATGAATCCATCATCCTTGGCAGACCCTTCCTAGCCACAGCAAGGGCTGTGATTGATGTTGATAGAGGAGAATTGATCATTCAAGTGAATGAAGAATCCTTGGTGTTTAAGGCCCAAGGATATCCCTCTGTCACCATGGAGAGGAAGCATGAAGAGCTCCTCTCAAAACAGAGCCAAACAGAGCCCCCACAGTCCAACTCTAAGTTTGGTGTTGGGAGGCCACAACCAAACTCTAAGTTTGGTGTTGAACCCCCACATTCAAACTCTAAGTTTGGTGTTGGGAGGTTCCAACATGGCTCTGAGCTTCTGTGAAGCTCCATGAGAGCCCTCTGTCAAGCTACTGACATTAAAGAAGCGCTTGTTGGGAGGCAACCCAATGTTATATTTTATCTATTTTCTTTTGTTATTTTATGTTTTTTTGTAGGTTGATGATCATGAGAAGTCACAAAATCAATGAAAAAAGCAAAAACAGAATGAAAAAACAGAAAGAAAAACAGCACACCCTGGAGGAGAGCATGCTGGCGTTTAAACGCCAGTAAGGCTAGCTGTTGGGCGTTTAACACCCAGTCTGGCACCATTCTGGGCGTTTAACGCCAGAAAGGGGCACCAGACTGGCGTTAAACGCCAGAAAAGGGCAAGAAGCTGGCGTTAAACGCCAGAAATGGGCACCAGCCCGGCGTTTAACGCCAGAATTGGCTCAAAACGCAAGTTTGCTTGCCATTTGGTGCAGGGATGACTTTTCCTTGACACCTCAGGATCTGTGGACCCCACAGGATCCCCACCTACCCTACCACTCTCT
>NC_029778.3:30228829-30229326 GCF_000817695.3 Arachis duranensis | reverse complement strand
TTCCCCAAAAAACCCCTCACCTATCAAGTCCCACCATTCTCTTCACCACTCAGATCCATCCTTCATAAAACCCCTCCTACCTCACCATTCAAATTCAAACCACTTTCCCACCCAAACCCACCCTCACTTGACCGAACCTTACCCTTCCCCCTCTCCTATATAAACCCATCTTCACTCCTTCATTTTCACACAACCTAAACACCACTTCACCCCCTTCTTGGCCGAAAACAAAAGCCATTCCCATCTCCTTCATTTCTTCTTCTTCTACTCTCTTCTTTCTTAATTTGCTTGAGGACGAGCAAACCTTTTAAGTTTGGTGTGGTAAAAGCATTGCTTTTTGTCTTTCCATAACCATTTATGGCATCCAAGGCCGGAGAAACCTCTAGAAAGAGGAATGGGAAGGCAAAAGCTTCCACCTCCAAGTCATGGGAGAAGGAGAGATTCATCTCAAAGGTCCTTCAAGACCACTTCTATGAAGTTGTGGCCTTGAAGAAGGT
>NC_029778.3:30226284-30226880 GCF_000817695.3 Arachis duranensis | reverse complement strand
AAGTGGATTTTCTGGAGCTACAGAAGCCCAATTGATGCGCTCTTAATGGCGTTGGAAAGTAGACATCCTGGGCTTTCCAGCAATATATGATAGTTCATACTTTGCCCAAGATTTGATGGCCCAAACCGGCGTTCAAAGTCACCCTCAGAAATCCCAGTGTTAAACGCCGGAACTGGCACCAAAATGGGAGTTAAACGCCCAAACTGGGATAAAAGCTGGCGTTTAACTCCAAGGAGAGTCTCTACACGAAAATTCTTCAATGCTCAGCCCAAGCACACACCAAGTGGGCCCGGAAGTGGATTTTTATGTCATTTACTCATCTCTGTAAACCTTAGGCTACTAGTTCTCTATAAGTAGGACCTTTTACTATTGTATTTTAATCTTTGGATCATTTTAGATCTTTTGATCATCTTTGGACATCTAGTTCTTAGATCATGTTTGGAGGCTGGCCTCACGGCCATGCCTAGACCTTGTTCTTATGTATTTTCAACGGTGGAGTTTCTACACACCATAGATTAAGGTGTGGAGCTCTGCTGTACCTCGAGTATTAATGCAATTACTATTGTTCTTCTATTCAATTCCGCTTGTTCTTGTTC
>NC_029778.3:30221431-30225696 GCF_000817695.3 Arachis duranensis | reverse complement strand
GGCTAGCTTTTCCTCACCTTATTTGCCATCTATGTTACTCAGCTGGAGTTATCATAGAAGGAGACATCTCCATTGAAGAGGATAAGCCCATCACCAAGAAGAGGATGGAGCAAGCAAGAGAGATCCCTCACGGTTCTCAAGAGATGCATGAGGAAGCTCATCATCAAGAAATCCCTGAGATGCCTCAAGGGATGCACTTTCCTCCCAACAACTATTGGGAACAACTCAACACATCCTTAGAAGATTTGAGCCACAATGTTGAACAATTAAGGGTGGAACATCATGAGCACTCCATCATTCTCCATGAAATAAGAGAAGATCAAAGAGCAATGAGGGAGGAGCAACAAAAGCAAGGAAGGGACATAAAAGAGCTTAAGAACATTGTTGGTCCTTCAAGAAGAAGACGCCACTAAAGGTGGATTCATTCCTTGTTTTTATTTCTTTCTGTTTTTCGGTTTCTATGTTATGTTTATCTATATTTTGTGTCTCTACTTCATAATCATTAAGTATGTAGTAACTATGTCTTAAAGCTATGAATAAATTCCATGAAATCCTTCACCTCTCTTAAATGAAAAATGTTTTAATTCAAAAGAACAAGAAGCACATGAATTTCGAAATTATCCTTGAACAGTGCATATGTCTTTTGATATTGTTGTTTATGAATGTTAAAATTGTTGGCTCTTGAAAGAATGATGAACAAAGAGAAATGTTATTGATGATCTGAGAAATCATGAAATTGATTCTTGAAGCAAGAAAAAGCAGTGAAAAAAAAAGTGGCGAAAAAAAATAGAAACAAATAGAAAAAGCAAGCAGAAAAAGCCAATAGCCCTTGAAACCAAAAGGCAAGGTAAAAAGGATCCAAGGCTTTGAGCATCAATGGATAGGAGGGCCCAAGGAAATAAAATCCAGGCCTAAGCGGCTAAACCAAGCTATCCCTAACCATGTGCTTGTGTCATGAAAGTCCAAGTGAAAAGCTTGAGACTAAGTGGTTAAAGTCGTGATCCAAAGCAAAAGAGTGTGCTTAAGAGCTCTGGACACCACTAACTGGGGACTCTAGCAAAGCTGAGTCATAATCTGAAAAGGTTCACCCAGTCATATGTTTGTGGCATTTATGTATCCGGTGGTAATACTGGAAAACAGAATGCTTAGGGCCACGACCAAGACTCATAAAAGTAGTTGTGTTCAAGAATCAACATACTTAACTAGGAGAATCAATAACACTATCTGAACTCTGAGTTCCTAGAGACGCCAATCACTCTGAACTTCAAAGAAAAAAGTGAGATGCCAAAACTGTTCAGAAGCAAAAAGCTACAAGTCCCGCTCATCTAATTATGATTAATATTCATTGATATTCTGGAATTTATAGTATATTCTCTTCTTTTTATCCTACTTAATTTTCAGTTGCTTGGGGACAAGCAACAATTTAAGTTTGGTGTTGTGATGAGCGGATAATTTATACGCTTTTTGGCATTGTTTTTAGGTAGTTTTTAGTAAGTTCAAGCTACTTTTAGGGATGTTTTCATTAATTTTTATGTTAAATTCACATGTCTGGACTTTACTATGAGTTTGTGTGTTTTTCTGTGATTTTAGGTAATTTCTGGCTGAAATTGAGGGACTTGAGCAAAACTCTGAAAAAGGCTGACAAAAGGATGGCTGAATTTTCTGGAGCTACAGAACTCCAAATGGCGCGCTCTCAACGGCGTTGGAAAGTAGACATCCAGGGCTTTCTAGCAATATATAATAGTCTATACTTTATTCGAAAATTGACGACGTAACTTGGCGTTGAACGCCAAGTACATGCTGCTGTCTGGAGTTAAACGGCAGAAACACGTCATGATCCGGAGTTGAATGCCCAAAACACGTTATAACTTGGAGTTCAACTCCAAGAAAAGTCTCAGCTCGTGGATAGATCAAGCTCAGCCCAAGCATACACCAAGTGGGCCCCTTAAACTGTTCATACCCTGACCGAGCTCCCCAAACTCGGTCAAGATCATAGAAGGCCCGACCTCGTCCCAAGGCCCACGCCTGAGGTCGGACCTCGGACAAGTAGGCTAAGAAGGCCCGTCAAAAGGAACGAAGCCCAAAACCTAAAGGCCGAAAAGGCCTGGGAAAGGCGGTTCCGCAAAGATAGAGATAAAACTCCCAAAAGATAAGATAAGATAAGAATATCTTATCCAGGGAAGATCACGACCAACTACTATAAATACACTGGAGCACCCAGGTATAACTCATACTCTAATCCTACTCAATATCTGCTTGGACCCATGCTAACTTAAGCATCGGAGTGTCATTGCAGGTACAACCACCAGCCGCTCGGCACATCAAGCTCGGATCACAGCGCCCTCACCTCGGGTCTTGCCAGACGACCGAGCTACACGTTTCAGGTAACCCTCGGAACATTGGCGCCGTTGCCGGGGACCTGGAAGTCATCCCTTTGCCATGGCGGACGACCCTCCCAACAATAACCACGCTACATTAGAACAAGAAGAGGAAGTTGACACCGGCGAACGACCGGACAGCCCTCTATCACCACGCACTCCAGGGGGAAACAAACAGAATCGCCTAAAGACATCACTCCCAAACAAAGATCCACCAAATCCCGAGAAGGAAAGGAACTCAGAAATTCTAGAAGCAGTTCGGGCACAGCAAAACCGGCTGAAACAACTCGAAGAGGACATAAAAAAGCAGAAGGAAACTGAACAAGATCTGAGGATATGGATCTTTACGACGGCACCACCGATCCAAGTCACCACCTCAGCAACTTCAGAAGCAGAATGTACCTAGTCGACGCCTCCGACGCGATTCGGTGCAAAGCCTTCCCCACCACTCTCACCAAATCAGCCATGAAGTGGTTCGACAACCTGCCACCAAGAATCAATCTCCAGCTTTGAGGACCTAACCAAAAAATTTCTAACGAGGTTCTCTATTCAAAAGGACAAGGCAAAACATGCCCCCAGTCTACTCGGGATCAAACAAGGCAACCAAGAAACTCTCCGAGAATACATGGAGCTATTCAACAAAGCCTGCCTGGACATACAACACTTGCCCACAGAAGCGGCCATCATGGGACTAGCAAACGGCCTAAAAGAAGGACCATTTAACCAATCCCTATCCAAACGATACCCGACCTCCCTATACGAGGTGCAGGAGCGAGCAGAAAAATATATCAACATGGAGGAAACCTCCCAGCTAAGAGACTCTTCTAGGAAAGAATCAGCCTACCCACTCCGAGATCGAGATTGGGAACAGAAAAAGAAAGAAGAACCCAACCCGGACAAGCCACGGAAGTACCACAGCTACACCCCCCTCCGAGTCTCCCTGGTAGACATCTACAGAGAAGTATGCCACACCGAAAAAATCCCACCGCCCCGACCTCTAAAACACAAGAGAGCAGGGAGAGATCGGTCCGAATACTGTGAATATCACAAACTCTACGGTCATTCTACCAACGACTGCCACGACCTAAAGAACGTTATAGAAAAGCTGGCCAGAGAAGGAAAACTCGACAGATACATAGCAGAGAAAGGAGAAGAGACCAGGAAGAGAAGGTGGGGAGATAACGAAGATCGGGCCGAACAAACCCCGCGAACCCCGGAAAGGCACATACACATGATAAACGGAGGTTTCGTAGGCGGAGGAACGTCCAGATCCTCACGAAAAAGACACCTCAAAGAAGTCTACCATGTCCGAGAAGATAGTCCCCTGCCCGAGTTACCTACTATCTCCTTTACCCGAGAAGATGCTCAAGGAATAATATTCGGGCACGACGATCCGATGGTGATCACCATCATCCTAGCAAACGCTAACTTACATCGGACCCTGATTGACCAGGGAAGCTCAGCAGACATCCTGTTCAAAACGGCCTTCGACAAACTCGGACTTGAAGAAAAAGAACTAAAGGCCTATCCCACCGACCTATTTGGACTAGGAGATACCCCGACCTGTCCCTTAGGATACATCTCATTACATACTACCTTCGGAAAAGGCGAGCAAACTAAAACATTAAACATCGACTACATTGTAGTCGACGTCACTTCAGCATACAATGCCCTCATTGGACGACCAACCCTAAATAGACTGGCAGCTATAGTCTCGACCCCCCACCTCTGTATGAAGTTCCCTACCGCAAAGGGAATCGCTACCCTAAAAGGCGACCAAAAACTAGCACGGCGATGCTACAACGAAAGTCTGAGCCTAAAGGGGAAAGAGGTCAACACAATAGAACTCGGACGAGTTCAAGCCCGAGAAGACCTTCGGCCACAACC
>NC_029778.3:30220790-30221294 GCF_000817695.3 Arachis duranensis | reverse complement strand
AACCCTCTTAAGGGAGAATTCCGACCTCTTCGCCTGGAAAGCCTCCGACATGCCAGGCATAAGCCCCGACTTGATGTGCCATAAGCTATCAGTGTACCCGGGATCCCGACCTGTCCAACAACGGCGCAGAAAGCTCGGGCCCGAACGCATGCAAGCAATAGAAGAACAAGTACAAGCACTACTAGATGCAGGGTTCATTAGGGAAGTAAAATACCCCCTATGGCTCGCAAACGTGGTCCTGGTAAAAAAGCCCAATGGAAAATGGAGGATGTGCGTCGACTACACGGATCTCAACAAAGCCTGCCCCAAAGACCCATATCCACTGCCAAACATCGACGCCCTAGTTGACGCAGCCTCAGGCTACAGATATCTCTCCTTCATGGATGCATACTCGGGATACAATCAAATCCCGATGTACGGACCCGACCAAGAAAAAACCTCATTCATAACCCCAAGGGCAAACTACTGCTACGTAGTAATGCCCTTCGGGCTGAAGAACGCAGG
>NC_029778.3:30217956-30219245 GCF_000817695.3 Arachis duranensis | reverse complement strand
CCCCCTGCCAAAAACACGCCAATTTTCACAAGGCACCGCCCGAAGACCTTATCAGCATCACTGCGCCATGGCCCTTCGCAAAGTGGGGACTCGACCTACTCGGCCCGTTTCCACAGGGACCGGGGCAAGTCAAATACCTCATAGTAGGGGTCGACTACTTCACAAAGTGGATCGAAGCTGAACCCTTAGCCACTATTACGGCTCAGAAAAGCCGTAAATTCCTATACAAAAACATTATCACGAGGTTCGGAGTCCCCTACTCCATCACAACAGACAATGGAACACAGTTCACGGACACAAGTTTTCAGAACTTGGTGGCCGAACTAAAAATCAAACAGCAATTCACATCGGTCGAGCACCCACAAGCCAATGGACAAGCAGAGGCCGCAAATAAAGTCATCCTGGCCGGGTTAAAATGAAGACTCCAAGAGGCCAAAGGGGCATGGGCCGAAGAACTCCCCCAGGTACTATGGGCATATCGGACAACCCCGCACTCTACAACGGGAGAATCCCCATTCCGACTAGCTTACGGGATGGAGGCAATGATTCCTATCGAAATAGATGAAGGGTCGCCCAGAGTCATCTTCTACAACGAAGGAGGCAACCCACAGGCACAAAGGGAAGAACTCGACCTCCTCCCCGAGGTCCGAGAAAGAGCCCGAATCCGAAAAGAAGCCTTAAAATGGCGAACGGCCCTCAGATACAATCAAAAGGTAATAAAGCGAAGTTTCTCCGTTCACGACCTGATTCTAATCCGAAATGACATCGGAACACAAAAGTCGGGAGAAGGAAAGCTAGCCGCAAATTGGAAAGGGCCCTACAAGGTAACAGAAGTCTTAGGGACATGCTACTACAAAATATCCGACCTAGAGGGCAATGAGCTGCCCAGGGCCTGGCACGCCTGTAATCTAAGACGGTACTACAGCTAGAAAAACTTAACCCGAGGTGTACTCTTTTTCCCTACGAGGGTTTTTTAATGAGACACCCGGTTAAGTAAAATACCCGACCTAGTCAAAGGGTAAACACTTTGTAAATATTCTTTCTTTTTTAAATACTAATCAAATTTCTCTATTTTCTCCTCCTCATGATGAAGCAAATCCTAGAAAGTACCCCACCAAGGCGCATTAATTTATGCTCGACAAAACGCAAAAAATCATTTGCCAAAAGGCCACACAAGGTCGGCAAAGATAAAGCGACGAGGTTCAAATTAATGTGAGAAGTTATAAAGCAACTCTGAAAAGGCTCAAAAAGCCAAATAAAAAGAGATTACAAAAATAACTTAAAAGGCC
>NC_029778.3:30217260-30217673 GCF_000817695.3 Arachis duranensis | reverse complement strand
GCTCGGACCCCAGAAAGAAAGCCTTAAAACGGCAAGAACCAAGATTTCGAAAAACGCTTACTAAAAAGTTGCTTTACAAAAGCAACTAAAAAGTACAAGCGAAAAGAACGAAATCAAAGGAAGTTTCAAAACGCTAGCTAAAAAGTTGTTCGCCAAAGAACAACTAAAAAGCACAAAAGCGGAAACAAAAGGTCAAAACGCTAGCTAAAAAGTTGTTCGCCAAGAACAACTAAAAAGCACAAAAGCGGAAACAAAAGGTCAAAACGCTAGCTAAAAGGTTGTTCGCCGAGAACAACTAAGAAGCACAAAAGCGGAAACAAAAGGCCAAAACGCTAGCTAAAAAGTTGTTCGCCGAGAACAACTAAAAAGCACAAAAGCGGAAACAAAAGGTCAAAACGCTAGCTAAAAAGTTG
>NC_029778.3:30213901-30214349 GCF_000817695.3 Arachis duranensis | reverse complement strand
AAACCCTAGTAGCTAGTCTAGTATAAATAGGATAATTTACTATTGTATTAGACATCTTTGGTCTCAGTTTTGTTTTATTCTTCATATTAGGAGACTATTGATCACGTTTTAGGGGGCTAGCCATTCGGCCATGCCTGAACCTTTCACTTATGTATTTTCAACGGTGGAGTTTCTGTACACCAAAGATTAAGGGTGTGGAGCTCTGCTGTACCTCAAGTTTCAATTCAATCACTATTATTTTCTATTCAATTCTCTTTTATTCTTATTCCAAGATATACGTTGCATAACACTTTGATGAATGTGATGATCCGTGACACTCATCATCATTCTCACCTATGAATGTGCGTGATTGACAACCACTTCCGTTCTACCTTAGGCCGGGCACATATCTCTTAGATTCCCCAACAAAATCTTCGTGGTATAAGCTAGATAGATGGCGGCATTCATG
>NC_029778.3:30192793-30213885 GCF_000817695.3 Arachis duranensis | reverse complement strand
GCATTCATAGGAATCCGGAAAGTCTAACCTTGTCTGTGGTATTTGGAGTAGGATTCCGATATTGAATGACTGTGACGAGCTTCAATCTCCTGAAGGCTGGGCGTGATGACAAATGCAAAAGAATCAATGGATTCTACTCCAACCTGATTGAGAACCGACAGATGATTAGCCATGCTGTGACAGAGCATTTGGACCATTTTCATTGAGAGGATGGGATGTAGCTATCAACAAGAGTGATGCCTCCAGACGATTAGCCGTGCAGTGACAGCGCATAGGACCATTTTCCCAAGAGGATTAAAAGTAGCCATTGATGATGGTGATGCCCTACATATAGCTTGCCATGGAAAGGAGTAAGAAGGATTGGATGAATGTAATAAGAAAGTAGAGATTCAAGGGGAACACAGCATCTCCATGCGCCTATCTAAAATTTTCACTATTGATTTACATAAGTATTTCTATCCCTTTTTATTTTCCATTTATTATTAATTTTCAAAACCTATAACCATTTAATCTGCCTAACTGAGATTTACAAGGTGACCATAGCTTGCTTCATACCAACAATCTTTGTGGGATCGACCCTTACTCACGTAAGGTATTACTTGGATGACCCAGTACACTTGCTGGTTCTTTTATCACAATTTCATCCATCACTAAGCTCATGCTATAATTTATAATCAAAGGATATAATATACTAAAAGCCCGATGAAGAATTAAAGCTCAAAGACAGAGATAGAAAAGCACGAAGCATTCACACACAATAACCAAACGCGTAAAGATAAGGAAAGAATCATAGATACAAGATAAACAAGAGTAGATTTATATACATACATGATATACAAAAAGAGAACTAGATACAGCCTGCGGAGTTTAGGTCAGCTAGCTCACATAATACAATATAGTTTTTGGAATAAAACAGCAACATCCTAACTCTTAAAGCAAGCCTCTAAGGTAATAAGATAGAAATATACAAAAGTGAGAGATACTACATTAAAGTAAGTAAAATACAAGAGGTAAAAGCGATCCTTCGCTTTGTCGCCATCCGCAAACTCACCGAGGTGGGTTTTGACCTGTTTCTGAAAAATAACAACAGCATATGGTATGAGCCGGTTCTTAGTATGGTAACAATGCCCAATAGATAAGATATAAGATTTCGGGATGCCAAAGGCAATCCTAAAACTTCAAATCAATCCAATTATTCAAGCTTAAAGAATTAAATAACTTAAACCAATAATAGGGCATTCTAACTTAACGGAATTCTAATATAACAAAAACACCGCTGTCCCATAGCCTTTGCCATCCTATCCTCCACATGATCCCATCTCTACCACCTACCAAAACTCTTCAATCCCAGCAGAAAACACAAGTAATTACAGACAAGTAAAACATAGGTAATACACACTTACAGCAAGTAATTCAGGAAGCAAGTAAGCATGTTATACATTTAGGCATTGAATGCAGCTAAACAAAGCAAGCAAACACTTAGAAGATGCACATAATGAATGCCTGTCTTATTAGCCGTGATGTCATTGGTCGGTTTAACTACCAACTGGACACATCCCCTCGGGATGTCACCTTTCTATCACATATATAAATATGGCCCATAGGATATAGTGCCATAGGAATCTCTTACGGGATATAGTGCTCGAGCACACTCTTGTCAATATAAAGGATACCAGCGGGATACTCTGCCTCAGACCTCACATCTCAACGTAAGCAGGATTAACCACTGTCCTTGCCAGGCACATAGCAACTTACCAAATCTCAGTATATCAATAATACATCATCAATCTCAATGATCATAGCTCGTATAACACAAGTTCTTTAGTTCTCGTCAATCTCATTAACTATAGTCATTCATTTCAAGTTCCAAACTCATCTTTAATTCTCAATTTCACAAGTTCCTCATCAATCCGACGCTCCATCAGTTCACATAACAAATCCATTCAACTGACATACCAGGCCTAAGTGATCGTCTTCTAACCTCATTAACAGAAAATATCAAATTTAAGTCACCTAACTCATTCTCACTAGTCTCAAAGCCTTATCACTAGCTAAGAGCCTTAAATAGAGATTACAGAAGTTTAGAAAGCTAGAAGAACCCTTAAAATGTTAAAAACAAACAAGTTTTCAACAAAAGAGGGGTCACGCGTACGCAAGCTCCCTCTCGCATACGCATGAGTGTCATTTGACCATAGTCGCATACGCGAGCTACGTTTGCATACGCGACCACTTGAAACAGCAAGGGGTTGTTGCGTTGCGTGTTACACATCGTGTACGCATGCATGTAAAAGTGACATGTTCGTGTACGCATGCTAGTATCGCGTATGTGAGAGTACTTGGCAATAACCAATCCCCGCGTTGCGTGCACTATCCGCGTACACATGCCCTAAAAAACATAGAAAATTTTGAAAAGCTATAGAATTCAGATTTTTACCCCAAACTTTAAACGTGTATAACTTTTTTGTTTTAAAATATTTTTCATCCATTCTTCAAACGTCTTAAAGTTCTCGGACCCACCTTTCATTTCAAATTAAATTTCATCAAAATTGAGGGTCCAAAGTCCAAGCGATGCCTCATCAAAATTCATCAAAAGTAAGGTTTTACCAAAATTGACAAGGTTTTCTAGTTTTCCAAAATATCAAACTAAACCAAACCAATTACACTCTAATCCATACCAAAACTTAGTATTCAATATAATATTATTTAATTCACCAAGCCATCAATTCAAGTTCAACAACATCATAAAACTCACAATTATCACCACTTATCATCAACTCCAACCATAATAATAAATATTCATCTTCAACATCAAAATTCTAAACAATCACCATCAATAATCAATAATCATCAACAGCCAATATCAATTCAATCCTATCCTAAGGTCTAGTAGCCTAAGTTTCAGAAAATATTACATATTAGCTAGAGAAAACCAAAACCATACCTTGGCCAATTCCTAACACACACAAAACACCAAAATTGACTACTCAACAAGCTTCCACAAATCCCAGCCACCAAAGTTCAATCCAAATGCCTCAAATCTACCAAGTCAACTCCAAAAATCACCAAAACCAAGCTATACACATTCAATACCTAGGGCTCACAAATACACTAAACCACAAAGGTTTTAAAGAGACTTACCTTACCCAATGGTATTTGGACAAAATCCAACAATAATCCAATGCTAGATCATTCCTAAACAACCAAAATCACAAAATCTATTAAAAAACTAAAGTCGAATTTTTGAAACTATTAGGATTGAAGAAAGGAGTGTAAAATTCGAGTTCTTACCAGCAATGCCTAGCTAAAACTGACCAGCTTGGCAAGAGCTACGCGTGGCCGCAAACGGCACGCAAATAGCAGCACCATAGCTCAAGTTATGAGCAAAAGAAGAGGATGGTGAATAGTATTTAAGCCACTCTTCTACCCTTACCAACTACACTCTTCCTCTCTTTGGTGTATTATGAGGCTGAAATGACTTCATAATAAACTTATATATGTAATTTTGGGCCCAACTTAGGTCCGACCAAACAACTTAGTGTTTTTGGTTTGTTTGGCCCAACTTTGGGCCAAAACCTTTAGAATTAGCGCCCAATTTTCAACTTTCAATATTTTTCTAAATTTTTTTACAATTTTTATTACTCTTACACAGTACCAGACAGACTTAAGTAGGTACTACTGGCTAATTTATCGATACACATTTTCATGCAATTTTTCGCAGAAAATTACATTTTTCCCACTCGAAAAAATTCAATGAATTCAAATCTCACCTTCAAATTTTCAAATTAAGACTTCTAAATTCTCAAACTTTTTTTGGACAATTAAATTATTATTTTATTTTATTTTAAATGGTTGTTAATCAACGGCTCTTACATGTTGAGGAGATGGTCACCAAATATATTTGTAGACTGGGTCCAACTACAAATCTTCTATAATAGAATCACTCAAACCTCAATAAATTCATTAGATAATTCATCAGGAGGATCATTACACATGAAAACTCCTAGTGAAGTTATGAAATCATTGATATTATTAAAAATAATCAATACCTTTACTCTTCAAAGAGGAATATTAACATAAAATAGAGGAGTGATGGAACTAAAAACTCTTAATGCTCTTGTGGCTCAAAATAAAATCATGTCTCAACAACTCTCCACACTTACTAAGTAAATGAGAGGAATGCAAATCTCTGCTATCAACACACAAAGCTCTTTGTATGACATGAATGGAGGGAATCGATTTGGTGAAAATTTTGATTCATTCAACACTAATTAATCACACGTGGAGCAAGTCAATTTTATAAACTCCTCCAGGATACAACAAAATAATCCATACTCCAAAATATATAATCATGGATAGAGGAACCATCCTAATTTTGAGTGGAAAAACCAACAAAGCCAAGATCAAAGAAGCCACAATTTCAACCATGTAAACAATTCTCACCAAACACAAACACAACCCACACAACCATCTCAAGATTCTCAAAGACTCTCTAATATTAAACTTGTCCTAGAAAAATTCATGGAGGAAACAAGGTCTAATTTCTAAAATCAAGGTGCTTCAATCAAGAAATTGGAAACAGAAATTGGTCAAATTTCTCAACAATTAGCAAAACCCACTAACATTTTTCCAAGTGACACTGAGATCAATCCAAACGAAGAATGCAAGGCAATTATGTTGAGAAGTGGGAGAGTTATGGAGAAGAAAGCCACCAATCATGAAGTGTACAATGAAAAAGCTTTAAAAGAGGAATTAGAGGAGCAAAATAAAGAACAAGAAGCCTACACACAAAGTAACACTCAAATGAAGAAAGAAGCAGTGGAGTAATACAAATAAAAAATCCCATATCCTCAAAGATTCAAAGGAGAGATTAAAGAGAAGAAATACTCTAAATTCCTAGAGGTATTCAAGACACTCCACATCAACATTCCTTTCATGGAAGAACTTGAACAAATGCCAATGTATACTAAGTTTATAAAGGAATTGTTATCAAAGAAAAGATCCGTGAAGGGAGGACAAACTGTAGTCGTGACAAAGGAGTGTAGTGCCATCATCAAAAAGGACTTCCCAAGGAAGAAAAAGAATCCAAGGAGCTTTCAAATTTCCTGTACCATTGGAAGTATAACATTTGAAAGAGCATCATGTGACTTTGGTGCAAGAATCAATCTCATGCCTCTCTTTGTGATGAAGAAGCTCCAAATTCATGAATTAAAATCAACAAAAATTGCTCTTTAATTAACTGAAAAATCCATGAAGCAATCACATGGAGTTCTGAAAAATGTTTTGTTGAAAGTAGGAAAATTCTTCCTCCCAGCTGATTTTGTCATTCTTGATATAGAGGAAGATTACTATTGTAAACCCCACTAAATTAGCAAAAAAAATTAGTCAATAAATTAATTTTAATAAAAAAATTAGAAATGCAAATTTAATAGTAAAATAGTATATAGCTAATTAAAATGAGAATTTTGACACCAATTTTAAAGGATTTGGCCCAAGATTGGGCCGAATGGGCCGAACCGGTCAAACCGGATCCAGAATGGGCCCAAGCCCAACCCAACGGCCCAAATTCACTTTAGAAGAAGCATTCTTCTTCCTTCCATTCAGCATAAACGCTGAAGCAACACCAAGGAAGGGGAAGAACACATGCAAAGTCACAAACCCTCACCACAAATTCAAATCCACATAACTTTTGATCCGGAGCTCCGATCGCCGCACCGTTTGTGGCCACGTGTCCGTAGCGTTGGGCTCTGCAAAGCCCAGTACCTTTAAAGGTAAGGAAATCAAAAACTCAGCTTCTATACTCTCTTCTTCAATTCGGGAATAGTAAGGTTTTTGGGTGTTAAGATTTTGGTTAAATTAATGATTATAGGATCAAATTGAGTTGAGGAATGAGCGGGCTTTGGGTTGATTGAGGCACATACAAAGTAAGGATGACCTAAACCCTAGCCAAATGTTGAGTTTATTATATGAAATCTGAAATTAAAGTGTACATGTGTGTTAGGTGTGAATGAAGTAGATATATATGCATTGGAGTTGAATTGTGGGTATTTGGAAGCTTGGTGGTGATTGAAGCTAAGCTTGCGGCTGGTTTCTCTAAGCTTGAGGGGCTGTGTGGTGACTTGAGGGGCTGCCTTAGACTAAATATAGTAATCGACCAAGGTATGATTTAGGTTTTGTGTGTTTAATATGTCAGGTTTTGTGAAAACTTGGGCTAGAGCACTATAGGATAAGTTGAAATGATTAATTGTGTTAAATTATTAGTCTTTATAATATTGATGGACAATTTGATGTGGCCATGGATTGAGTGGTGTTTATGTGGAATTGTTGGTATCGTTATTTTGGTTAATTTTGTGGTGATGAGTTAATAAGATTGTTGTTGTTGCTGAAATTATGTTGATTGGTTGGTTTATTATTGTTAAGAGAAGTGCAGAATTTTAATGATTTAAAGTGAGCTTGTATGATATAAATCATGGTTATTTCTGATAGGTACATGAAACTGAGATTTTAGGGTAGGGTTGTGATATAATCGAAGTAGATAAGATGATGAATAAGAAGAATGGTGGATTAGTATAAGTTGAAAACCTAGAGGACTAAATTTGGTTAGTGAAATTCCTAATCTGTTTGGACAGCAACTTAAAATGAAAACTGGGAATAATCTGGTCATGATTTTTGAACTAATATATTTTTCTAACAAATTTCCATAAGTCAAGATTATTCCAGAAAAATTTCAGGGAATTTGGTCAAGTGGTTTGGAAGATATGACTTTTTGAAGTTTAGTGGTTGCTCCAGATTTTTCTGGTTTTCTGGTTCTACAATACCAACTTCCAGACGCTATAACTTTGGATTTAAACGGATTTTTGTGTTGCTTCTAAAAAGGATTTAAAGATTTATCAGTCTATTTTAAGTGAGAACAAGTTTCAAGTCCATATATATTTTGTATACTTAGATAAGTCATTTGGAAGATGGGTTGTTTGCTGGAAATTCTGAACTGATTCATAAAAACAGGGCACCTCTTTCAATTTATAATTAATTATATAAATGAAGTTATATGAACCTGAAGCTTGTGGGTTTTTAAACATGGGAATGTTTACTGTAATCCCACTAAAATTTAGAGGCAATGGATTAGAATTAGAATTATTGTGGAATTTATAAAAATACTGCTGCTGCCTGTTTTTCTAGAATTTTGTAAATGTAGTAGCAGAATTCTAAATTTTGTAAAAAAATCAATTCTAATCTAAGTTCATCAAAACCTAACTTAAATTGAAGATTAGGATCTCTAGAGTTACTTTACCAAGAAAAATAGGTCGTGCATAAGTATTTACAACACAAGAAGGTTTTAGATTAAACAAGCTTAGGAAATGAAAAGAAATGTAAGTTGCCCCTAGAAAGGGTTAAAGTTAAAGAGAATGATATTGAGAGATAAAGAAAAGAAAGAAGAATGAAGAACAAGGACTGAAATAAAAGTTGAGAATTGATGATGTTAATCAATCAAGAATAATAAAATGTATGAGCAATGAGTTAAGTAAAGTTGAGAATGATGAGATGAGATATGAATTGTTTTCGGGAATGAAACTGATAATTATGAGGAAATGATTGAATCACTTAGGCTTGGGGCGTTGTCCCCATATCAGCCGAGATTTTTCCCGTGGTTATTATTGAGCTTGGGGTGTTGTTTCCCCCATGTCAGCCTGGGATTCGTCCCAGAGATAACATTAAGCTTGGGGTAATGTTTTTTCCATGTCAACTTGGGGTGTTGTCTCTTCTCCCCATGTCAGCTTGGGATTCGTCTCATGGATATTATTGAGCTTGAGGGTGTTTTCTTCCCCATGTCAGCTTGGGGATTCTCCCCATGGTGTATGTTTGAGCTTGAGAACATGTCAGGATGGCTACGTAACTGACAGTTGATATCAACAGGCATAGGACAGGCATGCATCATGTGTATTTGTTTGTTTTGTCTGCTATGCATTATTTGGGATTGCCTAACTGAATATATACCCTGCTAACTGCTATATTTGCTATTTGTATTACCTGTTTCCTACTTGTGCATGAAACTATTTGTTTGTTTGTCCTTGCTGATTCATGGATGATGGAGGATCGGAGGAAAGGTGGATTGGTTTGGTGTTAATGCTAGGATTTAATGTAAGTAAGTAAGTTTAGGATACTTAGATCACCTACCCCTTTTTATGGCTTCTACTTAGAAATTAAGTTTTATAATTGTATATCGGAGTTCTAGGATTGCCTTTGGCATTCTCAGGACCTTATATATTACATGCATGGCACCTTTACCATGCTAAGAACCTCTGGTTCTCACCCCATACTGTGTTGTTGTTTTCAGATGCAGGTCAAGCAGCTCCTCGGTAAGCGTCTGAAGGTTCTGCGGAGAAGTGGTTTATTTTGGGATCTCTTTTTGTTATTTTGATGTATATATATGTATAGTTTCTCCTCTTGTATGTAAGAATATTTTGTTTATGTACCTCTTAGAGGTTTTATGAAGAACTAGGGTTTTGAACATGTTCTTTTGGGTTATTATTATGTATATATATATGTACGTATATGTTCTCTGGCCAGCCTTGGCTTCGCAGGCTGAGTCAGGAGCTAGTTATGCTGTGTTCTTGGCCCTCTACTCGTATCATCTGTACATATATGTTATTGAACTTTAGTTTTCTTCTCACACAAGTAACCACGTTTTATGAGGGTTGCGCTTTTGAATTTTATGATTTTGTTTTATCCGTTTTTCAAGGCTCCTAGTTAAGTATCTCTTTCTCTATTATTATATATATTTTTATTTTTAGAGGTCATAATACCTTACTATCTCAGTCTTATGACTTAAGCATAAGATTAAGTATGGTAGGGTGTTACATTATGGTATCAGAGTAGTTTGTTCCTATAGATCCTGAGGATGGACTGATTATGCTTCTATGCATTCTCTGTGTATGTGTCAATGTGCTATTAGGATATCTAACTGATATATGTGGCATAAACGTTCATGAGCATGCATTTGGGACTTAAAGCACTAAACTTGCGATATTGAGACTGATCAACTTATCACTTGTTTGGTGTGTATAGGAACCAAATGTCGACTCGCGGACGCGGACGCAGGCGAGGTAGAGGCAGACTAGGCAATGCTATGCCTGAAGCGACAGGGAATATTCCTAATCCTGTAGACTTCATGGCTGCTCTAGGGAATATGGCCGCGGTGATGCAAGCGATCGCCGAAGACCTGGGAAACCAAATAAATAATGGTAACAATGGCAACAATGGCGAAGATGGCCCTATGACGCTTTCCTCCTTCCTGAAGGTTCATCCTCCAATCTTCAGAGGTACCTCGAACCCTACTGATGCAGATAACTGGATTCAAGCCATTGAGCGAGCTTTACAGGCTCAGCAGGTTCCTGAAGAACAGTGGGTTGAGTTTGGAACCTACCAGCTGCAAGGTGAGGCTCAACATTGGTGGCAGGGCATAAGGCGTAATTCTACAGCCTGATGGGGTTGTAATCTCTTGGGAGTTGTTCCGAGAAAAATTCTATAAAAAATACTTTCCCAGCTCAGCTAGGGATGCCAAAGAACTTGAACTGCTTCAGCTGAAACAAGGCCAGATGACCATCACTGAGTACACTAGCAGGTTTGAGGAACTGTGTCGTTTCTCAGAGATTTGTCAGGGAGCTCCTGAGGACTTTGCTGAGTGGAAGTGTATCAAGTATGAGGGAGGTCTTAGGAGCGATATTATGAGCTTCGTTGCACCGATGGAGATCCGAACCTTCTCTAAACTGGTAAACAAAACCAGAGTTGCTGAAGAATGTTTGAGAAAGGTGGCATTAGACAAGAGTGATCACCGAAGCTCTGTTAGGGAAGATCACGGAAGAAATTTAGCACCTAGAGGTCAAGATTTCAAACGCGGCGGCAATATTCCACAGCAACATCAAGGCCAGAATAGTTTTCGGAGCTTCAATAATAACAATAACCAGGGAAGAGGACGCGAAAAACAGGCTCAGTTACCGCAAGATGACTCGACTTATAGGAGGTGTGGAAGGTACCACCCGAACACTCTGTGTAGGGCCGGTTGGGATGTCTGTTATTACTGTGGAGGAGCTGGGCATATATCCTGGAATTGCCCAGAAAAGAAGAATCAGGATGCCAGGAGAGCTCCACAGGCGGAACGAGCGTACACTATAAGGGCGAATGGTGCGAAGGGCACAGATGCTCCGATTAAAGGTAATAATGTACTAGTAATGAAAATTTGGACTGCTTTACATGATGATGATCTGTAACACTTATTATAATCCTCCACCCAGCTGTGAGAATTGTGACTTCCAAGGGATTGATCGAAAGATGTCTTTTAGTTACTTAAACAAAACGACATTTGGGTGACTTTGAGGGGGTGACTAGGTTCTTGAAAAATAATAACTAGAGTTATGTAGTAAAAGAGGATTGGGAGGGTAAACATACGACTTGAGTCATAGGTTAGGGATCGAGAGTGTTGAGAATGGTATAATGACACTATTAGAATCAAAGGAACTCAGAAGCTTGAGGGATTATAAAATAGAGGACGAGATCCGTTCAATCAAGTGTTTCTGGTATGAAATACCAATTGGATCGGAGAGTGCGTTAATGAATCCTTTAGAGTAGACCTGACCTTCTTTTGTAGCTTACAATAGAATTCTACCCCAAACTTCTTCTTAAATAATAATAAATGGATCAACTCCTAATCCTATCCCTAACTTGCATGAATCTTGCTCCTTCCAAATGAATCCGACTTTGTCTTGTCATAATAATGTAAACTCGTGAATCTTAGGAACTTGCCGCGAATGGAATTGCCCTCTTTCATAAAACATGTACTCCGTTGACATCAGCTAAGGTTTATTTAATTTGGTGCGCTATATCTTCTCCTCAACCAGCTCGAATCTCAATTATTCGCTGAGAGTGCACCTTAACTCCTTCTTGTATATCTTGTCAATCTCAAGAACTTGCTACACCCACCATATAGAGCATCCCTTTATTCTACAATAAACACCATTCCAGTAATTCAATTATCTCTGGATTTATTATCTTTACAAGCGTGAAGCATCACTTATAACGCCTAACCATAACAATTAAGAAATGTCGGTCCCTTAATATTCTTCCATACCTTAGAAAACATTACTGTTTAGACGCTTGAGAGCAGAAACGGTTTTGAACTTCCTCAAGAACACTTTGAGTATGATGAAGAACAATGAATAACACCTTTTTTATCCATAAAAGGGCATAGAAGTAAATATTTTGGTATTTGTGTGGTTAATTTGTAAATATTAAAAGTTAGGTGGTTAAAATAAAAATATTAAAAGTTATAGGTGGTAAAAAGTGAATTTATAAAGTGAAAGGTAAAAAGAGGGTAATTTTTGAAAATTTAATAATAAAATAATAAATAATAATAAAATATTAAATAATATTTTTTAATTAAAAATAAAATTTTATTAAAATAATAAAAATAATGTGGAAAAGGCATTTTTTGTAAAAGCTTTAGAAAGACAACTTTAAGCGCAGAATCTCGTAATTACCTTCATAAAACACTTAGGGAGTGGTAATAACATATTAGTAAGGTAAAGACAAAGGAAAGATAAAAAGTTGAAGAAAAGATAAAACTCAAAGAAGAAGTCGGTAAAGTTTTAATGACAGAAACAAATGGTGATTAGTATCAAACTAGGAGCAACATTGTTAGTATTTGAGTGGCGCCTAGGGTTAGGTATAAAATGAAAAGTTAAACTATTTCAGTATAGACTTAATGAACCTATACTTGGGACAGGCTAACTATTCATACCGAAATTTACATAAGCTATAAATGCATACGTTAAACAGAGAAACTAGAGCAGAGTAAAGAGACAAAGAGAAAAGAGTAATCAGAGCAGAGTAAAGAAACAAAGAGAAAAGAGTAATATGATAAAGAGAATAGAGAACAAGCAGAGGGCTGGTTGAAAGGTCATTTGTTGCATAAAGGCAACTCCAGAGATATTTGTATGTTCATCTGCTGCATTGAGGCAGTCAGATAGATGGTGGTGCGACCACTGAGAACGCTTTCCTGGGATACTTAGCTACAATGCTATTCTGTAAGTAAAAAGACTCTTACAGAGGTATCGAGAACACATATAACTAGCATATGCTCTTGTAAGTCAAAGGATTCTTACAATGAATGTGTGTGTGTGCTCCTGTAAGTCAAAGAACTTTTACAGTAAGTATGTTGGGAAGTTATAAATTAACTACCTCTGCCCTACAAGTCAAAGGACTCTTGCAGTGGGTTGCTAGTGCCACCTTGCAAGTCAAAGGACTCTTGCCGTGGTTTGCCTCGCAAGTCAAAGGACTCTTGCGATGGGTATTGCTAGCAAGAGGTCAAAGGACTCCAGGTAACGTCGGGAGCGAGTATGTAACCGACAAATGAGCTTATTACCTACACTAGACTAATCATGCATCATACTTGGTTGTGTATTTCTTCTATTATGATTGTTGTATGAATGTATGCTTTCATTGTTTGTATTCTATTATTTGTGTCTATGTTTTATTATCTTGTATTCTTCTGTTTGTGTTTTGCTTTCTGTTTTTTCTATTTTCTCTATTTATCTGTATCTTTTGTTTACTACTTCTCTGTATTTTGCTATTTGTCTGCTAAATAATAAAGAATTAATGAACTTAACTAATAACCCTGGCCCTACTAAGAACTCCCTAGTTCTTACCCCTTCTGTCTCCCTTCCCCCTCTAGATGGAAGCAAGAGAATCCTTTCATAGTCCATTGATGATCATTCCGCAAAAAGGATTCCGCTCTAGGTAGTCCTTTGAGTCTAGAGTGAATCTCGTTCTCTATTTATATGTATATACTATGAGACCAGCCAACGTCTGCACCCCGTTTGTATGCAAACTTTAACCTAAACCCTGTGCACGAGGCTCCTATTATGTGGCTACTTGATAGAGTACCAGTGAGACGTCATATGGCGATGTATAATCGTACATAGGAGTAGTAGATGATGTTCCAACTTTTGATGAAGTTCCACCTGACTTGAGTTTTGAAGACCTAGAAAGTACTTTTCCCGCCTTAGTAGTTTAGAGGAATTAGGTGAGTATAGATTCTAGGCTAACCTGGGCACTAGCTTAAGGACTTCTTGAACAGGTCAGGGCTTGGGAGGTTGTACGTATATATAAGTACATAGTTATTATCTAGCTATATCTAGGGGTGTTTTAACTAAGATCTATACTATGATGACGGCTGGATAAATGAATGTTGCTAACTACTTGAAATGTATATGTGTATATAAGTGTGGTGTTTATATAACTATTTTATATGTTATTATTTGTCAAATAGTTATGAAAGATTCTGCTTATCAACCTGGAAGTTAGGTCAAATGTTTTCGAAAAAATTTACCTTGCAAAATAATTATGCTTTTTACAACGAATCTGGCTCATATAATAAATAATAGATAATAATTAGGAAGACAAGTTAGTAGTGCTTAATTTCTGATATGATCTAGACATACAGAAAATTGGGTCGTTACAACTACAACATCGCCATTATTTTGGGGAGGCTCTCCTTGGCTACTGGCAGGGATTTGATTGATGTTGAAAAGGGAGAATTGATGCTAAGAGTGCATGATGAACATTTGGTGTTCCATATTTTCAAAACCATGCATAATTCTAATCATGTGGAGAATTGTATGAAGATTGACTCCAAGGATCCAAACTTAAAGGAAGCACCCAATGGATCACTTCAAAAGCTACCACTCCCATGCTTGAAAGAGAGCAAAGAAGAAGAAGTAAAATAATAAGCTGAAGGGATCATTGATGCCAAAGAGGATTTGCAACGAAAGCCTCTATTTGTGATAACCAACAAGATTCCTCCTGACATTGAGCCTAAGATTGGCATTAGTGTGAACCACCACCACCAAAAAGGGAAGAAAAGACTCTGAACAAAGTATCTAGAGGGTGGAGAAACAAAAAGATCCCTACTAAAGACTTCTCACCAAGGGATAAGGTGATGCTAGTTTACCAACCAAGGTAGCCATCTCCACATTTCTAAGGACATTATACAATCAGCAAGATTTCTCTCTTGAGCATGATGAGATCATCAAAGAAGACAATAGAAGGAAGTTTGTAAGACCCCAAATTTTTAAAAAGATCATAAAACTTCGAGTTTTAAATTAATCCGGTTTTATTTAAATTTCAATTATAATTAAATATTTTTGATTTACTGAAATTAATGGATCTTGCTAAATTAAAATTCAAAGTTTTAATAATTGGAGATAAAAGAGAGTTTTGTATATAATCTAAATTAAATAATTAAAAGTTTTGATTAATATTGTGAACTAAAGAAAAATTTATTTATTTATCTCTAAACTGTAAATTAGAGTATTTAAATTACATATAATTTGTAATTTGAAAAATACATAGTATTTTTTAAGTTAATTATATTATGTTAAATTTGGTTTCAAATTAATACTATACCCTAACCCTAAATATCCAATTCTAAACCCTAAATTCACTAACCCTAACCTCTCTCATCCAATTCACACACACGTACCCTTCCCCACCCGTTTGTTTCTCAGTGAGCCACTGATAAACCACTATTTTATAGTTTATATTGTGTTTAATTGTGTGGTTTTGTCGTGATCCTTACCCACTTATTCATCAATTTAGCATGCATTTAGATTTCCTTCCTGAATTTATTACATGTTTGAAAATTGCTTCCCAGAGACTTTAATTATTTAATTTTAATTCTCCTTTATTCCATTCGATGCCGTAATCTGTGTGTCAAGCGTTTGAGGCTTTATAGGGCATGAATGAGATGGAGATTGGATAGGAAGCTAGCAAAAATGGAAGAAACACAAGAGTTTGAGGAGATAACCAGCGAAAAGTGACGCGGTCGCATGGCTCACGCGACCGCGCGAAGGAGCGCAAATCGCAATGACGTGGACGCATGGCTTGCGCGGCCGTGCGGATTGGAAAGCACAAGCAACGCGGTAGCGTGGACGACGCGAACGCGTGAAGAGGAAAAGCGCCAGCAACGCGTCCGCATGGACGACGCGATCGCGTGACATGCGCGATCTGCATAAACTGTAAAATCTGAAACCAGCGATTTTGGACCTATTTCGGCCCGAAACAGCAGACCAGAGTCAGAGAATATGCAGAAACAACAGAGAAAACATTCATTAAGTAGTTTAGATCTAGTTTTTGACTCTCTTAGGTTTTTTTTCTCTCTAGTTTTAAGAATTTTAATTTTCAATTGATCTTAGCATTGGAACATTGAGAAGAGTTATTTTCCTCATCAAGACTTCATGACTCTAGTTTGTTCTCTTAACTTGGTTTTATTCTTCCATGTTCTTTGTTATGTTCAATTTTGTCATTCAGATATTTTTATGATTAATTAATGCAAGGATTATTTCTTTTTAATTTAAATTCCATTCCAATAATCATGTCTTCTTTTAATTCCCTTTCATGTGCCATGGATTCTTTATTTACAATGCGTGAGTAGTTTCATTACTTGATGGGGAGTTGATTAAAAGGAACTCTTGAGTTGGAAGGATTGAAAGAAAAATTTGTAATTGGGTTGAATGTTGGATTGCTATCCTGTCACCGACGCCAATCCCTTTGAACTAAGTGGGTTGCAACTTGTGAACAGATCTAGCATTTCCACTTGTTTGACTTTCTCTTACATAGTAAGGGATAACCAAACAGAACAACTATTAATTATAAATTAATCTTACAATCACACCATCAATGATAGAGATTCTAACCAATCAATTCCCAGTCAAGGCCTCTTATTTTTATTATTTAAAATTCCTCAATTTAAATCCCAATTTACTTAGCTCAACTCGTTTTGTAATATCTGATTAATAAAACAGCACATTTTTCTGCAACTCGTTGGGAGACGACCTGGGACTTAAAACTCCCAGTAATTTTAATTTAAACTTTCAGTGACATATTTCTAAATTGATAGGCAGATTTTCAGTGAGTTAAGAACTATACTTGCAATGTAACCATTTTAATAAATTTTTAATTCACCAGCTTCTGCACTCCATCAGCCACGCTCACCCTCCCCTCACCACCCATTCACTCATAAACACACACCACACACAAAACAAATAAACAAGCACATACATAGACATATACACTGAAAGAAGAGAGAAGAGATCTGGAGAGGAAGAGTACCGCGCCGTCACCAGCCACCGTCACGCAACACCACCGCCGTCAAGATGTCGAGCCACCATGCAAGGAGAGGAAGACATCGTCATTGCTGCCACAATCAAGGGAGAGAGCGCGCGTTGCGAGCTAGAGGAACTGCAAGGGAGAAGAGGAGCTGTCATGCTTCGCCGATGACTAGCCACCGTCGAGATTCGAAAAGAGAGAGAAAGACAGTGCGTGAAGATAAGAGAGAGGGGAAGTCGACCCTGTCACCGCCGCCGCACCCAGTCGCCGTCATCTCACGGGAGCTCGTCTCTATCACTGGCTGGAGTCACTGCCACTATTGTTGCTGAAGCCACCGTGTCCGTTAGTTGCTCAGCCTTGTCTCTGTTTTTAGTTCTCCTTTTGTGTGCCGAAGTCGCTGCTACCGTGATGGTAGCCGTAGGGTTGCTTGTGCTTAAGCAAAGTTGTTATTGCTACTGCTCCATTCTTCTGTCCTTTTCAATTTTTAGTAAGTTGTCCTTGTTCCAAAACCCTCATTGTTACTGTTCTATTTTCATGGTTGATCGAGAATGTTGAGATGCTAATGTGTTAGGGTTATGTCAATGCCACTGCAAATTGTTCGATGACATTGCTATTACTGATTCAGTTTAAAGCTATTGCTGCTGCTACGAGTTGGAATGAAGTTAGAGTCATGCTTAATTTTGTGGATTTCGACTAGCTGAGGTAGGGGATTTTATTTTGAAATTAATTGTTTTAATCTATGAATGCCATGGTAGTCTAGTGGATATTTGCAAATAATTTATGATTGTTTGGAATGACTAAATAATGAGTTTGAGTTGTATTTGTGATTGAATTTGATGAATATGCATTTGATTTCTTGATTGTTTAGGAATGCCAAAAATTCTTATTATTGAGTTGGAAAGTCAGTTGGATTAAATACTATATAAAATGATTTTTCTTGGTTTGGAGTTAATTTGATATTGAAAATTACACTTGAAACGATTTGAGATATTGGGAATAAGTTTTATTGATATATCGAAAATGATTGTGAGGATCGATAAAGATTTTGACATTGGAATTGGTTTGATTTGTTCGTATTGAATTGAAATTTGAAAATGATTTATGATATTGGAAAAAAGTTGAGAATGGTTCGGTTGGGACCCGAAAAGGGTGTCAAAGTATGAGTTTTAGGGGAGATGCTGTCAAAATTTTATTATGAAACTTAAGACTTTGTTTGAAATATTTAGAAAATGGTTGAACTTGAGAAATTGTATTATTTGGTTTTTAAGAAAAAGATTTATGTTTGGGTTTGATTTTTTAAGAAAAACTTCATGGTTTGAATGTGATTTATTAAGAAAAGATCATGTATTGAGTTTTGACTTATTAAGAAAGACTCTATGTTTCGAGTTTGACTAAAGTATTACATTTTAAGGAATTATGATTCAAAGAGTTTATTAATTTTAAAGAACGAGTTTGATTGTCATCCTCCCTAAAGTCTCAAGACTCCACCGTGAGATTTACTTAATAAATGATTCTTTTAGTTTTCTGAAAGAGGTTTAAATCTTAAATGGTTTTGAAATTGGTTTGGGAAAATCATGGTTAAGTAAGAACTGGTTTTTGTATAAAAGAAGAACTTGTTGTAAGTAAAGTGGTTTCGGAAGTTTGGAAAAGGTTCTAAGAAGTGGTGTTGGTTTTAAATAAAAATGATTTGAGTTCTGTTTATTAAGAAAAATCTCTGCCACAGGAGAGCAGAGAAAAAAGATTAAAAGTATATATTAACAAAAAAGGGTCTCTACCACAGGAGAGTAGAGGACATGGATAAAGTAAAAACTTTAAGAAATTGTCTGCCACAAGAGAGCAGATGCGATTTTGTTTGGGTCTTAGTGCGAAATGTATAGTAGGGACACCGACACACTGAGAACTGTTTTCCAGATGTAAGCACATTGAAAGTCACACTGTATGCAGCCTAGTTGTAAGACTCATATAAGCATACTGTATGCATCTCGAAAGCCATAACTAGGACTCGTGCCCGGGCAACCAACACATGAGCTCATGGCCTGCTTAGGACAGACATGCATCATATTGTTTGCGCGTTTGCATTTGATTATGTTTGATTGTTTTATTCCTTTGTGATTGTGTTGTTTGTCTTGTTGTGACTTGCTTGTGTGTTGAACTGAATTTCTTGCTTGTACACTATAAGAAAAAGCAATATTTGTAACAAAAAATCAAAATTTTGAAACAAAAAGAATTTGTAATAAAAAAGGGCCATTGTAGTATGTCCCAATACAAAATGTTTTTGTAACAAAAAATAGAATTGTTACAATTCAAAGTAATATTTTATAACAAATTTTTTTTATACAAAAACCGAAATTCGTTACAAAAGTGATAACAAATTTTGATCTTCAAAATATTTTTGGGGACAAAATATTTTTTCCTATCATAAAATTTTGTAACACTTTTTTTTCTTTAGTTGCAAAAGCATAATATTTATTTTGTAAAATTTTTTTATTTTTTTAATACAAATTGTCTGCATAATTTACCAAATTATTTTTTAAATTAACTGATATATTAACTACTTTACTGAACAAGTCGACATTTATATAATATGTAAAAGCATAGATAATTCAAACATGTTTCATTTAACTAAAATTATTTTAAAACAAAATAACATTGGTGTCTACATTGATTAGTTCTACAAGTTATATCTCTTACACTAGTTTAACCAAAAGTTAAAAGTCTAACATAGATTAGTGTCTCTATGAGTCAAAATATTCTTGAATCATTTATGTAGCATGTTGTCACCATTTTAACACTCCTGTAAATGAGAAAAATCGAAATAAAAAATTAGAAACAAGATATAACACCAATTATAATTTTTTCCATTAACTTTTATCTAAAATTTTTAGAAAAATTTTGGCTGAACCTCCCCTAAAACTTGGATATTTTCACCGTATACGATTCCATCAAAAATAGCCAATTCATTATTTATTTCTTAGCCAATACACAATATAGTAATTTCAAGGCACAAGTTACTAGGATTGTGAATTTGGGAACAAAACAAAGACCCTAAATGAAATTGAACATATGATATCTCACTAGTACCTGGATATAATGAAAAAACATGTAACCATAAAGGTTTTAATTGTTCTTATTTTGGATACAAGGGCTAATCTAACATGCTTTCTAAATCTAGAATAGATTGAGTAAGCAGTATTTTTCATTTCACAATATAGCCTACTAATAATCAGATAATATGATCATTTTTCATTTGCATACATTCTCCAAAGGTTGTAAGCCATATTTCATAATCATCAACAAATATGCAGGATTACTTATTACCTCTTAATCAGATATGTATAATCAAAATGTTTTCAAAATGCTCACTAATTCACTATTCGCATATCAACATTCAGAAGAACTTACAAGAATAGCGATTAATTTGCCTTCAAGGCTCCACATGGCCTGAGAGTTTTCCCCTTCCTTTTGCAAAGAATACAAATATCTCTTGTACTTTCCCAATCTCAATCTATGCTGCACCAATTGAAAATCTAATACACTATCAAGTTTATATTCAATCCTTTAACCCTCCCTCCCTCATAAACTCCCATATACCGCATATTGCAGTAATTTATCCCTCAAAAAACCCAGTCAAACACCCCCCCAAAAAAAATACATGAATCTGATCATAACATTATAGAAACTCTGCTCCATGACACCATGAATACAATTTCAAACGTGCAAAATAACATAATGTAAACCCCAATAACCACATTCCACAATCACCTCCATCAAAACCCAATTATACATAATAAGTTAAAATCACAATTCTCAACTAGTATCGAGTTACTTTCACAACCACAGCAACATACCAAACAACCATTTCAACAGCCAACAGTCAATAATTCAATCATCTACCACACATAGTTACACTCAATTCAATCACAACTCCAAATACAATCTCAACCACACTCCAACATTCATATAATCAATCAATTATTCACAACTATTAATCCTATTTGCAATTCTTCAATAAACCTTGTAGGCATTCTTAAATTAAAACCATCTAAATTAAATCCCTTCCCTCGATTAGCTGAATTCCATAGATCAAACATGGCAACTCCCTTCTCTTTTAATTTCATGGCAGCAGCAAGCATGCTACCGAAACAGCAGCAGTGTCAATTTCTTATGGCAGTAACGATGGTTACAGCAAGACAAGGATTCGAATTGGATAAGGATCAAAAGCAAACATAACTCTGGAAAATTCAAAACAAATCCAAGACTAGAATTAAATTAAAACTAGAACATGGCAATTAAAATTGACAAAATAGAATGTGCAAATGGTTTAGAACCAAGGAAAAGAACATACCAGAATTAATGTAATAAAATCAGAACCAGCAGCAACAACCCCGGCAGCCCTCTCTTCACAGAACAATTCCTCTCTCCAACGGGCAACAATAGCAATCAGAGTTTCTAGTAGCAATGAAAACCAAGTTAGGGGATGATGGCAGCTGCAACGGTGGTTCTGGGAAGCAAAGACATGACGTTGGTTCACCTCCACAGCAATGATGACAACAGCATCACCCTCTACTGCCTCCCTCTTCGAGTTCTGTTCCTTGCGTTAGTGGCAGTGGCTTTCTCTGGTGGCAACAACGGTGATGAGACATGGTGCCGGCGACAGAATCGATGACTTCCTCCACAGTTTGCAATTCCAACCGTGGTGGCAGCTTCCCTCGATGGCACCAGGGCACAATTGCGACGGTGACACGGGCAGGGGGTGACAGCGCAGACGACACGAGCTCGGAGCAGCTCCCCCGACGGCCAGCCCGTGATAGCGCTCTTCCTTTCCTTGGCCTTTGCTCCCTCACACACTCTCAGTCTCAACATTTCTCTTTCTCTTCTTCATCGTGCCGGCGGCAACGCGTAGGACAGCGACTCCAAGGCAGATTGGTAGTTCA
>NC_029778.3:30187929-30192689 GCF_000817695.3 Arachis duranensis | reverse complement strand
AATTAATTATTCCTGAAATATTATAAATTTTTCTATTTTTTTTCAATTACTAAAACTTTAAATTATAAATAAGAAAATACTCTATTTAATATATAAATATCTAAAACTTCATTTTGAATAAATATAATAAATTATAAATGACTTATTAGTTAATTTTTAAAATAATTTTAAATTTAAAGTATCATTAATTGGACTTAAATATTTTTAGTAAAATAAATTTTTGAATATAAAATTTTGAATAAATATAATAAATCATAAATAACTCATTATGTTAATTTTCAAAAATTCGAAGTCTTACATTTAATATGTTGAAACAAATTTTTTTATTAATTACAAAAAATCTTTGAATTTTGTGACAAATAAATAACTTGTTACAAAACTATTGTATTTTGTGATAAATTAATTTTTTGTTGCAAAATATTTAGAGCTTTTGAAACAAATAGATATTTTGTTACAAAATGTTTTGAATTTTTACAACAATATTATCTTTTGTTACAAAATATTATGACATTTTACAACAAAACAACAATTCGATACGAAAGGCAACACAATTTGTAACAAAAGAAATCACGTTACAAAATATTGAAATATTTTGTAACAATTTTTCTTGTTGTTACAAAATATTCTTATTTTGTAACAATTGATGAGCGGATAATTTATACGCTTTTTGGCATTATTTTTAGGTAGTTTTTAGTAGGATCTAGCTACTTTTAGGGATTTTTTATTAGTTTTGATGAAAAATTCACATTTCTGGACTTTACTATGAGTTTGTGTGTTCTTCTATAATTTCAGGTATTTTCTGGCTGAAATTGAGGGACCTGAGCAAAAATCTGATTCAGGCTGAAAAAGGACTGCTGATGCTGTTGGATTCTGACCTCCCTACACTCGAAATAGATTCTCTAGAGCTACAAAACTCCAAATGGCGCGCTCTCAATTGCGTTGGAAAGTAGACATCCAGGGCTTTCCAGCAATATATAATGCTTCATACTTTATTCGAGCTTAGATGACGCAAACTGGTGTTCAACGCCAGTTCCATGCTGCATTCTGGAGTAAAACGCCAGAAACACGTCACAAACCAGAGTTAAACGCCAAAAACACATTACAACTTGGCGTTTAACCCCAAGAGAAGCCTCTGCACGTGTAAAGCTCAAGCTCAGCCCAAGCACACACCAAAGTGGGCCCCAGAAATGGATTTCTGCACTTAGACTTATTTCTGTAAACCCTAGTAGCTAGTCTAGTATAAATAGGACTTTTTACTATTGTATTTACATCTCTGGATCTTTTGACCATCTTTGGATTATCTTTTGATCCTTTGATCACGTTTTGGGGGCTGGCCTCACGCCCATGCATTGACCTTTATCACTTATGTATTTTCAACGATGGAGTTTCTACACACCATAGATTAAGGTGTGGAGCTTTGCTGTACCTCGAGTATTAATGCAATTACTATTATTCTTCTATTCAATTCAACTTATTCTTATTCTAAGATATTTGCTGCACTTCAACATGATGAATGTGATGATCCGTGACACTCATCATCATTCTCACCTATGAACGTGTGCCTGACATCCACTTCCGTTCTACCTTAGATCGAGCGCGTATCTCTTAGCCTCCATTCCAAAAGATCGAAGTCTTCGTGGTATAAGCTAGAATTATTGGCGGCCATTTCTGAGATCCGGAAAGTCTAAACCTTGTTTATGGAATCCCGAGTAGGATCTGGAAGGGGATGACTCTGACGAGCATCAAACTCGCGAGTGTTGGTCATAGTGACAGACGCAAAAGGATCAATGGATCCTATTCCAACATGATCGACAACCAACAGATGATTAGCCGTGTTGTGACAGAGCATTTGGACTATTTTCATTGAGAGGACCGGAGGTAGCCATTGACACCGGTGAAACCTGGTGGATGAAATTGTGATCAATACAACTTTGCACAACTAACCAGCAAGTGTACTGGGTCGTCCAAGTAATAAACCTTACGCGAGTAAGGGTCGATCCCACAGAGATTGTTGGTATGAAGCAAGCTATGGTCACCTTGTAAATCTTAGTCAGGCAAACTCAAATGGTTATGAATGATGAATAAAACATAAAGATAAAGATAGAGATACTTATGCAATTCATTGGTGGGAATTTCAGATAAGCGCATGGAGATGCTTGGTCCCTTCCGTCTCTCTGCTTTCCTACTGTCTTCATCCAATCCTTCTTACTCCTTTCCATGGCAAGCTGTATGCAAGGGTTTCACCGTTGTCAGTGGCTACCTCCCATCCTCTCAGTGGAAATGTTCAACGCACCCTGTCACGGAATGGCTATCCAGTTGTCGGTTCTCGATCATGTCGGAATAAAATCCAGTGATTCTTTTGCGTCTGTCACTAACGCCCCACAATCGCGAGTTTGAAGCTCGTCACAGTCATTCAATCATTGAATCCTACTCAAAATAGCACAGACAAGGTTTAGACCTTCCGGATTCTCTTGAATGCCGCCATCAATTCTAGCTTATACTACAAAGATTCCAGTTAAAGAATCCAAGAGATATCCACCCAATCTAAGGTAGAACGGAGGTGGTTGTCAGGGACGCGTTCATAGGTGAGAATGATGATGAGTGTCACGGATCATCACATTCATCAAGTTGAAGAACAAGTGATATCTTAGAACAAGAACAAGCGGAATTGAATAGAAGAACAATAGTAATTGCATTAATACTCGAGGTACAGCAGAGCTCCACAACTTAATCTATGGTCTCCACCGTTGAAAATACATAAGAACAAGAGTGATCATTGGCCTCGGTCCCAGAGAGCGAACCAGAAGAACCAAGATGAAAATACAATAGCAAAAGGTCTTATTTATAAAGAACTAGTAGCCTAAGGTTTACAAAGATGAGTAAATGAAACTATCATATATTGCTGGAAAGCCCGGGATGTCTACATTCCAACGCCGTTGAGAGCGCGCCAATTTGGCTTCTGTAGCTCCAGAAAATCCACTTTGAGTGCAGGGAGGTCAGAATCCAACAACATCTGCAGTCCTTTTTGGTCTCTGAATCAGATTTTTGCTCAGGACCCTAAATTTCAGCCAGAAAATACCTGAAATCACAGAAAAACACACAAACTCATAGTAAAGTCCAGAAAAGTGAATTTTAACTAAAAACTAATAAAAATATACTAAAAACTAACTAGATCATACTAAAAACATACTAAAAACAATGCCAAAAAGCGTACAAATTATCCGCTCATCACAACACCAAACTTAAATTGTTGCTTGTCCTCAAGCAACTGAAAATCAAATAGGATAAAAAGAAGAGAATATGCAATGAACTCCAAAAATATCTATGAAGATCAGTATTAATTAGATGAGCGGGGCTTTTAGCTTTTTGCCTCTGAATAGTTTTGGCATCTCACTCTATCCTTTGAAATTCAGAATGATTAGCTTCTTTAGGAACTTAGAATCTAAATAGTGTCATTGATTCTCCTAGTTAAGTATGATGATTCTTGAACACAGCTACTTATTGAGTCTTGGCCGTGGCCCAAAGCACTCTGTCTTCCAGTATTACCACCGGATACATACATGCCACAGACACATAATTGGGTGAACCTTTTTAGATTGTGACTCAGCTTTGCTAGAGTCCCTAATTAGAGGTGTCCAGGGTTCTTAAGCACACTCTTATTGCCTTGGATCATAACTTTTATTTTTTTCTTTTCTCTCTTTTTTTTTGTTTTCTTTTCTCTTTTTTTCGTTTTTCTCCTTTTTTTTTGTATTCACTGCTTTTTCTTGCTTCAAGAATCATTTTTATGATTTTTCAGATCCTTAGTAACATATCTCTTTTTTCATCATTCTTTCAAGAGTCAACATTCATGAACCACAAATTCAAAAGACATATGCACTGTTTAAGCATACATTCAGAAAACAAAAGTATTGCCACCACATCAAAAATAATTAAACTGTTATAAAATTCAAAATTCATGCAATTCTTCTCTTTTTCAATTACGAACAATTTTTTATTCAAGAAAGGTGATGGATTCATAGGACATTCATAACTTTAAGGCATAGACACTAAGACACTAATGATCACAAGACACAAACATAGCTAAACATAAGCATAATTTTCGAAAAACAGAAAAATAAAGAACAAGGAAATTAAAGAATGGGTCCACCTTAGTGATGGCGGCTTGTTCTTCCTCTTGAAGATCCTATGGAGTGCTTGAGCTCCTCAATGTCTCTTCCTTGTCTTTGTTGCTCCTCTCTCATGATTCTTTGATCTTCTCTAATTTCATGGAGGAAGATGGAGTGCTCTTGATGTTCAACCCTTAATTGATCCACATTGTAACTCAAATCTTCTAGGGAAGTGTTGAGTTGTTCCCAATAGTTGTTGGGAGGAAAGTGCATCCCTTAAGGCATCCCAGGGATTTCTTGATGATGAGCTTCCATTGAGGAATCTCAGGGATTTCATGATGAGTGGGATCTCTTGTGTGCTCCATCCTTTTCTTAGTGATGGGCTTGTCCTCATCAATGGGGATGTCCCCCTCTATGTCAACTCCAACTGAATAACAGAGGTGACAAATGAGATGAGGAAAGGCTAACCTTGCCAAGGTAGAGGACTTGTCCGCCATCTTATAAAGTTCTTGGGCTATAACCTCATGAACTTCTATTTCTTCTCCAATCATGATGCTATGAATCATGATAGCTCGGTCTATAGTAACTTCGGACCAGTTGCTAGTGGGAATGATTGAGCGTTGGATAAACTCCAACCATCCCCTAGCCACAGGC
>NC_029778.3:30186326-30187786 GCF_000817695.3 Arachis duranensis | reverse complement strand
TTCTTCAAGGCCACAACTTCATAGAAGTGGTCTTGATGCACCCTTGAGATGAATCTCTCCATCTCCCATGACTCGGAGGTGGAAGCTTTTGCCTTCCCTTTCCTCTTTCTAGAGGTTTCTCCGGCCTTGGATGCCATAAATGGTTATGGAAAAACAAAAAGCAATGCTTTTACCACACCAAACTTAAAAGGTTTGCTCGTCCTCGAGCAAAAGAAGAAAGAAGAGAGTAGAAGAATAAGAAATGAAGGAGATGGAGGAGGCTTTGTTGTTCGGCCAAAGGGGGAGAAGTAGTGTATAGGTTGTGTGAAAATGAAGGAGTGAAGAAGGGTTTATATAGGAGTGGGGGGAGGGTTATGGTTCGGTTATGTATGGGTGGGTTTGGGAGGGAAAGTGGTTTGAATTTGAATGGTGGGGGAGGTGGGGTTTTATGAAGGATGGATGTGAGTGGTGAAGAGAAAGATGGGATTTGATAGGTGAGGGGTTTTTGGGGAAGGAAAGATGGGATTTGATAGGTGAAGGGTTTTTGGGGAAGAGGTGTTGAGGTGATTGGTGAATGGATGAAAAAGAGAGAGAGAGAGTGGTGGGGCAGGTGGGGATCCTGTGGGGTCCACAGATCCTGAGGTGTCAAGGAAAAATCATCCCTGCACCAAGTGGCGAGCAAAATTGCTCTTTGTGCCAATTCTGGCGTTAAACGCCGGGCTGGTGCCCATTTTTGGCGTTTAACGCCAAGTTCTTGCCCTTTTCTGGCATTTAACGCCAGTCTGGTGCCCCTTTCCGGCGTTAAACACCCAGAATGGTGCCAGACTGGGCGTTAAACGCCCATCTGCTAGCCTTACTGGCGTTTAAACGCCAGCAGGATCTTCCTCCATGGTGTGCTGTTTTTCTTTCTCTTTTTCATTCTGTTATTTTGCTTTTTCAATTGATTTTGTGACTTCTCATGATCATCAACCTACAGAAAACATAAAATAACAAAGGAAAATAGATAAAAACATAACATTGGGTTGCCTCCCAACAAGCACTTCTTTAATGTCAATAGCTTGACAGAGGGCTCTCATGGAGCCTCAGAGATGCTCAGAGCAATGTTGGAACCTCCCAACACCAAACTTAGAGTTTGAATGTGGGGGTTCAACACCAAACTTAGAATTTGGTTGTGGCCTCCCAACACCAAACTTAGAGTTTGACTGTGGGGGCTCTGTTTGGCTCTGTTTTGAGAGAAGCTCTTCATGCTTCCTCTCCATGGTGACAGAGGGATATCCTTGAGCCTTAAACACAAAGGATTCTTCATTCACTTGAATGATCAATTCTCCTCCATCAACATCAATCACAGCCTTTGCTGTGGCTAGGAAGGGTCTGCCAAGGATGATGGATTCATCCATGCACTTCCCAGTCTCTAGGACTATGAAATCAGCAGGGATGTAATGGTCTTCAACTTTTACCAGAACATCCTCTACAAGTCCATA